>NW_006440132.1:4683900-4781652 GCF_000325575.1 Pteropus alecto
GAGATGAGAGCTTGATCAAGGAATAAAAGGGACCTCTCCCTGGGTTGGGCCTTATCAGTTCTCTTGGGCCCTGGACTGTAATTTTTTTCCTTTCATGTGAAAGGAAGGTTCTTCAGAGAAAAGCTAAATTAAGAGGACAGACAGGCAGAAGCACAGAGCCCCAGAAGAAAGCTGCTGCCCGAGTCGCCTCGGCTGCCATTTTACCGGTGGATGGGGGTTTGTGTGGAAGCTAAACCAGAGCTTCACTCCTGACTTTGTCTCTGCAGCCTTCTGGGATCCTTTGTGACCCAGGGCATAAATCTTCTGGAAAGGCTGCCTGGCTGTCCACAGAGACAGGACAGCGTTCTCAGTAACGGATTGTGATAACTGCTAACCTCTGGCTAACTAGTCACCAGCTACTGTCAGCCAATCCCCATCCATGTCACACAGCTTCCTCCTCTTTTGGTCTTTCTGGTCTCTGGAAGGCATCTGACATTCCTCCAACATGCCACACTGGCATGTCAAAAGGAATCAGGGCAGATGCATTCTAATTCATCCTGGCACTGCTACTAAACTCACTTTGCATCCTTGGGCTCTGGTCCTCTCTGGCCCCTCAGTCTCCTATAAAATGATCAGGATGAGCTGATATAGTGGTACTTCCTTTTTTTTCTGGCAGTGGAAAATTTGTTTCCTAAATAAATCTTACATAGAGTCCTAGATCTTAGCTAGAGTGTCATCTCCTTAGAATATCCTTAATATTTCTATTCATTCACTCTATCACACCCTCCTGTTTTAAGTTTCTGCGTTGTACCTACTGGTTTTAGTATCCTATATTGCGTATGTCTTCACTTATGTGTTATCTCTCTTCCCCACTACAATGTCAATTTATATGTAGCTAGTGATCCTTTATGTCCTATTCATTCTGGTAAGTAGGTGCTAAATCATTACTTGTTGAATAATTGGATAACAGGATAGTCGATGTGTGGACCAGATGACTATAGAGTTGTTCTGGTAAAAGTTAGACTGGGGTGGTTTGGAGCCTCACCTCCTGGGTTTCCTCTTCAATTCCCCTCCAGTACCCAGTGACAGATAGGTCTCTCTGAGCTATCAAGGACCTTTAGATCACAGTTGGAAACAGTTGAATTTCATGAACTCTAAGGTCTTTGTAGCTTAAAAATAGTGTCCTAAATAAATACAGTTTCCTTGCAAGTAGTAAGAGACTTGAGGAGACGTCACTTCATTAATTTATTGATTTATTGGTTCATTTAATGTGCTCACTATGTGCCAGATGCCATGCCATAGGCTGGAAATACCTGAGTGAAGAAGACAGCTTCTGTCACTACAAAGCTGAACATCTAGTGAGAAAAAGATGGGTCAGCAGGCAGTTGTAGTGTAACATGGCACAAGAAGCATGCTATGGAAAGAGGTTAGGAGGTGTGTTTTAGAGCAGTGCTTCTCACACTTTAACCTGCATGAGAATCGCCTGCAGGCCTTATTAAACTTCACACCAACTCAGTGGGCCGGGATGGGCCTGAGACTCTGCGTTTCTAGCAGGCTCTTAGGTGATGTCAGTGTTTCAGGTTCAGAAACACATCTTTGAGTGACGAGGTTCTGGATGCTGAGAGCTGGTGCAGCTAATCCAGACCTGGAGCCCAAGGAAGCATTTCTGCAGAAGGAAGTAAAGTGCGTGCTTAGAATTAAAAGATGGCTAGGAATCCTCCAGGTTGAAGATGGAGAATGTTCTCATCGAAAGGAGCAACCAGTGCAGACAAGAAAGGGCCAGGCCAGAGAATATACTGCAGTTGAGAACCATAAATCTCACTGGGCAGAGAGTTCAAGGTTAGAGGGTAAAGGGGCACTGGGGGGCGGGGGGGGATTGTGGGGGGAAGGCTGGAGAGTTCGGCAGAGATCAAATCGCAATGGCTCTTATGGATTTTGTTCTTTCTCTCAAAAGCTAGGTCAAGTTTTTGAACAGGGGAGCAATTTGAGCAAACGTGCCATTGCCTCTCAAAGGTTAGCAAAACTTGTGTGTGTGCAGAAACTCAAAGTGGAAAGAAGAGAGAGCAAGACTGCCCCCAAGCCAGGAGCCTTGGGTTCATGTCCTGGCTCTGCCACCCACTTGCTGTGTGACCTTGGACAAATTCCGTGTCATTCTGGGCTGCGTTTATTACATAAAAGGGCTGGTCTCCAAAGCCAAAGACCCAGCAAGCCTTGGAGGACAGAGACCAGAGAGCGGGCATGCCCTTAGTGTCCTTTCACCTCCAGCCTCACACCTCCTGTGGCCTGGGGACCTCGGGTGGCTGGAGTGATAAGAACATTTCCCAGGAGCACATCATGGGATGAGCTCTAGTAGGATTCCCTTAGTCTATAATCATCAGACCCTCGGATCTATTGTCACATGCCCCCATAAAATTTAGAGACAAAAGGGCATAACTTACCTCTGCCTAATAAATCTGTCAGACCAATGTCCTCCAGAGCCTGGTTCCCGTGACAACAACAGATTACTTCAAACAGCTGCTCAGAGAAGACCTGCTGGCACCCAGCTGTCCCAGCCATACGGTTACTATTAGGAGATTTGAAAAACTGAGCTCATAGGTGGCCAGGGACCAGAATTTTCTTCAGTCAGAACATCCTTGACTACTCTTGGGCTTCTTTATCTTCTCAGTTATATTTGACTGAAATGATAGAGTAGGGAGAAGAGACTAAGTACTAGAAGAGATTTTGTTTCAGTGGAACTGATCTATCTCGACTAAGAATGGTATATTTATGATGTCAGCCCCTCTTTTATCCATGGCAGGCATTGTTAATAGATCACAGAAACCATCACGGGCTTGGTCAGCCTGGGATCTTTCTCAACATAATCAGACAGGAAGCTTTTCCCATCTGAGGACTTGGCACATTCTGTGAACACAGTGGGCTGTGTCCTTAGTGGAAATAGTCAAGCCTGGGTTGTCACTGTGTAGTCTTTCAGTTCAAGATTTCATGAGCTCCTTCCTTAGATATCTTGAATTAACTCTCTTGCAGTTTCTAGGACATTGGGGAAAAGAGCAGACTTAGGCTTCCAGGGCCATATTCTTATAATCTTGGGTGCATTTAAATTTTTCTTTTCTTTATATTTTGACATTGCTAGAATCAAGATGGATTATGCACAGTGAGTAGGCACATTAAGTGTTGTATTCTTTCTTCTTGATAGGCTGTTTTTAAATCAATGACATCTCTTATAATTGAAGATATCTTAGAATGGATAAGTCCAAACAACACACGCTATGACTTTGAATAAGTATCCCATATATCAGTTTCCCCACTGATAATATAGCAAAATTGTTTATTATCTTGCATTTTCCATTAGTTCCAAACTGAAATAGTTTTGAGTTAGTTGAGACTCAACTCATTCTTACCATCAGTTTAGGAACGACTTCTTGGGAAAGTCTCATGGTTTCTTGCAAGAGAATGAGGAGGAAACAAAGCCAAATGTAAATATTTTCACTAGTCACCTTAAAATCACATTTTAAACCTAGCGTTGAGGATATATATGCAGAGAGAGTAACTGGGCTTCTGGTGTTCTCTTTAGTGCAGGTGGTCTGAGATTAAATTTGATGGGAATTTATTCTGAAAGAAATTCCAGCGAACTACTGGAAAGCCATAAAACCATGGTTTCCTTGCACAAATTCATCATACCAACTTTAAAATATACGCGTATGGAAGCATGTTTTCAAAGTGGAGATACCTTTGCCGTATGTTGTTCTAAAAGTAATTCTTGCTCCTTCTGGAACATTCAAACGATTCAGATGTACATAAAATGGAAAGTGGAAAGTCTGCACCTCTGAACCCTATAATCCCAGCCCAGAGATAAAACCGTCACCGGTGGCTCATACCTTTCCAGATACAGATACAACACTTATAGGCACGTGAGTAGGGAAACTGACACAGACTTAAGGACGTGTCCGCTTCTACAACCACAGCTCCATTTTCACCACCTCTGCTACGTTTAACAAGTATATACACTGTGTTCTTTTATCTGACTGTTTACACTTAACAATACAAGCCTTTTCCTGCGGATTCGTATGTAAATATGTTGCCTTTTCGAAGGGCCCTTTAGCCATGCACTTAGATAAATGTAGTCCTCCGTTAAAGACCAACTAGGTTTCTTCTAACTTCTTTGCTATTGTAAACAAATCTCTTTATACATTCAATCTGGTCCACTTGCCTGATTATTTCCTTAGTTCTACATGCTGCTCTTGTGACATTTGATCCCCTTTATCAACCCCTACCAGAGAAATGCTATGTTTTG
Source organism: Pteropus alecto (assembly GCF_000325575.1). NCBI lineage: Eukaryota > Metazoa > Chordata > Mammalia > Chiroptera > Pteropodidae > Pteropus > Pteropus alecto. Next base: position 4,688,171 of record NW_006440132.1, read on the forward strand.
AAAGCGAAGGACTGAGAATTTCCCCAGTTCAAGTTAATTCACCCTTATTAATTATGAGACAGTGTACAGCAACTGATTCTTCTGGACAATCAGTTGCTGTACATTGTCTAAAAAGCAGGTAGTAAATATTAGTTGAGCAACTGTTATGGGCCCAGTCGTTTAAATCTCACATCGTCTCCTGAATAATCGATTTTGAAGTTTAAGCCACAGAGAGTAGAGTTAAGTAAATTGTTCAAGGTTACACAGCTAATAAGTGTCAGAGTCCAAATGCAAAACATTGTCTTCCGATATCAAACCAGTGTCCTGTCCATCATAACACATGGTGTCCCAATATATGTGTACAACTGAGGGAGGCGTACTATGAGTCTCAACAGACAAACAAACAGAATGCTTTAGCAACAAAGGGAAAAACATGATTTATGAAAGCTGGGACGGTCTGGAAGCCCTCATGGAGATGACACTGTAGCATGACTTTGAAGCATGATTAGACCTCAATGAACATAGTTCTCTCATCTTAAGAACTCAATGTTTTTTTCAGTTGTGTCATACCAGGTTCATTGGTGAAGTGCTCATCAGATGCTCAGCAGATGGTCTTTCTCTGTGAGTCAATCCCTTAATTCCTTTTAGACTAAAAACAAACAAAAATAACAAAAGATCTACGTCAGGCCCCACTACTATCAGAATCTGCTATGATCTGAATGTTTGTGTCTCCCCCCAAAATCTCGTTGAAACCTAATCCCCAATGTGATGATGTTAGGAGGTGGAACATGAGGTCATGAGATGGAGCCCTCACGAATGGGCTTAATGCTCTTAAAAATGAAACCCCAGAGAGATCCTTTGCCTCTTTCATGAAATGAGGACACAGTGAGAAAGTGCCATCTATGAACCAAGAAGTGGGCCCTCACCCCACCGCCCCACATCATATCTGCCGGTGCCATGATCCTGGACTTCCCAGCATCTAGAACTGTAAGAAGAGAATTTCTGTTGTTTATAAGCTAGCTCATCTGTGGTATTTTGTTCAAGCAGCCCGAATAGACTAAGACAGACTCCTTGAGTCGATCATCTCCATTGAGGGGGAGCCCACTGGAAATATGGAAGGACTCATTCTACATTTAGAGTTTTTGATTCCATTGAGTCAAAATTTGCCTTCTGTCATTTTGACTTCATCAGTAATATTTGGGAGCCTTGCAGCAGAGGTCTGAGATCTCATTCTCTCACTCTGTTAACCCTGGTCAAATCATATGACCAGCCTGAGGCTCACTTTTACTATCTGAAGACTGGGAATAAAGTGCACACTTTAGAATCGGGGTGAGAATTACATTTAAGATGACGTTGTGTAGGTTTCTGGCACACAGTAGTACTCAATCAATCATAGTCATTATCATCTCTGACCCTCAGTTTTTCCCCACCACTTATCTTCAGTTCCTAGAACATCATAACAATTTTCCTAAGTCCCCACTTCACGTTCCATGCCTGCTTTGAGCAGTTCTTCAGAAGACTTGCTTTCGAGATGCCCTTCAGCATCATGATCCAGCTGCAGTTTGCATATGCCTCTCTTACCAGAAGTGACTGGGGCGCTCCAGATGTGGCCTGACCAGGGCAGCATGAATGAAATCCTTACTCCTCTTAACCTGTCCTCCCCACTTCTGGAGGTTGTTTTCCAGTTTTTTGCAAGCACGTCCTGCCCTCGATTCTCATGAAGCTCGAGGTCAGCTAACACAGACATTTAAGCTCAACTCAAGGAGGCAGGGAGGAGGGAGAGAGGCCAACAGGAATGTGTCCTTATGGCCCTTCTCTTTCTCTCCATTCCAAGGACATCTTAGAAATTAGGTCTCTGTCAATAGCTGACTGGGTAGTAATGCCGGGAATAGAATAGTTGGTCAGAAGTTCTACAGTTCCTGGCAAAGTAGCATTTGATCCCAGCTCCTGACTCCTGCATGAGCCTTCCCTGTTTCAATCTCACCTGCTAATACAACCATAAATTAGTGTGCAGTGTCCGTCTTTCCTGTCTGGCTTCCTGTCCCAGTGGACTTGAGTCCTGTCTACAGTGGGGAAGATTTCATTTCTGGTATTTAAGAAAAGTGGTCACTCTGACCTATGATCTCTCCCTCTAGGGAAAACTTGGAGCATCCCTGGCCTTCGATTTATGAGTCTCTTATCACCTGCAGTTTATTACCCAGCATTCTCGCCATTTGTCTCTCACACCCCCTCCTCCTGTTTAGCCTTTGAACACCTCAAGTCCGTCTCTTCATGGCTTCGCCCTCTGAATTCTTCTGTCTTCGTTGTCTAAACGCAAACCAAGGTGCTGAGGCATCGCGTGTGGTCGAAAAAGAGCAGGAAACAGTTAAGCAAACTGACATTGGGGTGGTGCCTATGGCATACAGATTCCTGTACTGGATTTCTGTGACAGCCATTTCATTTCAGCCTATCAAAATACTTTCTAACACAAATGAGGTCTTTACTAGGTGCCTTACAAGATGTGCATCTCCATGCCATTTCACAGATGATGAAACAGACTCATGGAGAAGTGACTTGCCCTGATGGACTCTGATGCCAGTGTGCTTTCTATTATAGTATGCTACTCTGAACCTGGGCTAACATTTAGTGAGAGCTAAGCAAATTCCTCAGGTCATCTTATCCTCCCTAAAATGCTGTTATTATTCCCGTTTTACCAATGTGGTAGCTAAGAGTTAGTGGCGTTGAGGAACTTGCCGATGTCTCACACAGGCATTAAGTTATAGAGCTAAGGTTGAATGCGAGGCTTCAGAGCCAGATATTTCATCTCTGCTCTGTACAATCAGGAGCCCTGGCTCTAGCTTTGCCTTTGTCACTAAGCTGTTTCTCTAGGCAAATTATTTTCTCACTCCAAACCTTAGTTCCCCCATCTGAACAAAAGGAGGTTTGGTCCAGTTGAGTTCCAGGATTCTCTCAGAGGAAGTGGCTAGGCCTGTGAAGACAAAACATTTGGGCATATTGGAGGAATTGCCCTTTCTAGCCTAATTTTATTTTTGTGGCTTATTTTTGTGACTGTCTGGATCAGACAATGATTCTCCATTGCCCCACAAATAAAATACTTCACCATGGCATAGAAAAGTCTGAATAGACTGATCTTTGCCAACTGTCTGGTGTCTTACCCATTCTTTGCACTGACCATTTTAAACAACTGGTGGTTTCTGTTGTCTCCAGTCTAATTTCAGAGGAGCTATTCCCTCTGCTTCCCCATCTACCTCAAAAATTTAATTATTAAAGACCTAGCTTAGATGTTACATCCTCTAAGAAGACTTCTCTGAGCCCCAAAACTAATAATTAGATGCCCACTCTAGATATTTCCATAGCACCCAGCATTCTGTGCTTAAATTAGAGGCTGTTACTATTTTTGTGTGTCTATCTCCCACTGTTGACTTATAGATACCCGAGTTTTAAACCAGTACACGAATAATGATGCTGGCGGTGGCGGCAGTGGTGCTGATGTTGGCAATACTTTCTAACACAAATGAGGTCTTTACTGAGTGCCAAACACTTTCCTAAGAGTTTTACATGCATTAACTTATTTAATATTCACTATAACTCTAGGAGGTAGGCAAATGTTATTCCCTTTTTTAAAAGAGAAAACAGAAAAAGTAGCTCTTTAAAGACATGGAGCAAACAAGCAAACCAGGACCCCTAAGAACAATGACAGGAAACACTGAACACCTGGATGTGTTCTCTCTGCCTGGTTTCTTGCTGTTAATCTTGTCCTCCCCCAGTTCAGTTTTCCTCGAGGCAACCCGAAGTGTTTTTGAACCTTCCAGCTCTGAACCTGTTACTTCGCTTCTGGAAACACTTCAGTAACTCCTCTACTTACCCCCAAGAAAATAATCATAGATAACGTTTATTGAGGGCTTATTATAGATTTATTAGCACTTTCTTGATTTTGAAAATTACCCTTTGTGATAGATACAGTAGAGCTATCACTACCATTTTATGGGTAAGGAAATGGAGACACAACTGGTTAATTTCTATCAATATCACAGAATTAGTAAGTGGCCGAGCTGGGATTTGAACCTAAGCAGTCAGGTTCGAGAACCCGCATGGCATTCCATTACTTTATCCACTGGTTTCTAAGCACCAATGGCCTGGCCCCTGCCACTTCTCCATTTCTCAGTGCGTTCCCACTTGCACACTGGATTCCCGCCGTAAATCCTCAGAACGTCCGTGCAATCCCTTATCTCTGCCTTTACCTGTGCCTCCTGCTATGTCTTTGCCATCTTCATTACCTGACTTCTACTCATTTATGAGACTCAACACAAGTTCCCCTTCTACTAGGATGTCTTCTCGGATGCCCCCAGTGCTACGAGGCACCCTCCTGTTTTCCCACAGGTCCCATGCCTCCTTTTATCACTGCTCTTGCCACCTGTGTTGTAACTTTTAATTTGTCCATCTTTACCATTGGATGGGGAACTCAGCCATATAATAAATGCTCAGTAAATGAGCAACCAATGACTTTATCCCTTTAACTTCTCAACAGCCCTATTTTTCAAGTGAAGAAACAAGCTTAGAAACATTAAGTTTCCCAAGGACATGGAGCTATTAAGGAACAGAGCGAGAACTCAAAGGAGGAGGGGTGAGACATAAACTCCTCAGCTCCTCTTGGGGGGCTCCTGCCAGAGGGAAGAGAGGACTGTGGGTAGAGCGGCAACTCACCTCGAACGTGATTATGGAGCTATGAATTCTTGTCACCATAGGAAATATTCTACCCAAGTCGTGAATTACATAAAGAAGACTTTTTGAAAGGCACCTCATAAATCATGCCCACAAAATGTACACACATAAGACTGGCCCTTTTCCAGCCGCCACACAGGTGCCTAACACAGTCCCCCATTTGTGGGGTCTGTTGTCATAAAAAGTCCTACCTCCTGGGGTCTCAGAGGGACATGGAGAGGACAACAGGAGAGAGCCTGTAGTTTAGCCTCTCAGGATTCCTGGACATCTGGAATATGCTAAGATGCAGAGAAAAGTAGATTCCACCCAAGGACATATGAACAGTGACACTGACTTGTGGTATCACCTGGGGAAAGGACATTCTTTTCTCTCTCTAAGCCTCAGTTTCCACATCTTTAATGTGAGTAGGTTAGACAAGGTTATTGGTTCTCAGCTGGGCTGATTTTGCTCCCCAGAGGACATTTGGCAATGTCTAGAGACAATTTTATTGTTATGACTGAGGTGGAGTCTGCTATTAGCATCTGCTGGGTAAAGACCCAGGGGTGATGCTGAACTTCCAACAAAACAGCTCCCACAACAAAGAATTATCCAGTCCGAATGCAATAGTCCCGTCATTGAGAACCCCCAGACTAGATGATCTCAGAGATCCTTGCTAGCTTTAATTTCCTGTGCAACTGTCAGATGTCCCCATGGGTCTTCTCTCTGGTGCTGGATAAAGGGTTCTAGATAAGTTACTAATGATGATCACCACAGTACAGAGTGATTTCTTGCTTAGATTAGTGATTAGTTCTGACCTTGATCCTGAAACATCATCATAACAATTCTTTATAACAGTAGCTGTCATTTAGCGGGAGCTTACTCTATACCAGGCTTTGGGCATTTCTCATAGTTAATCTCACGACCAACTTAGGAAGATAAGACCACCATCACTATTTCAGAGATGAGAAAAATAAGAAGTTCTGATTTGGGTCATACGTACTAAGGCTTTGACACAAGATTTCCAAATTTCCTGACTATGAGAAAAGAATATAAGAGAATTAAGGAAACATGAAAGCGGACAGTTGGAGAGATACTTGTAGGTAGTCAAGCCTAATTCCAAATGCCCAACTCCAATGGTCAACTTGATGTTTGTCGTCGATCAAGTAATTTCATTCCTCTGAGCCTTGGGCTTCACACTTACTTATTGTGAGTAGAAAGAATGATGTGTATGGGCTGTTCTAAAGATAAAATAACATATTTAAAATGTATGTAAAGTACCTATCCAATTTCTAGCACTTTTAAATGTCAATACATTTTAGTCATTATTGTCGTCGTTGTTTATCATTATTGTAATAATTTCCACTTGGTCAGAATCCAAGGGCTGGTGACCTTCTCACTCCGAGGACTTTCGTATCTTAGAACTGAAAATGCTAGGTCAAAAGTGATACCTCTTTTTCATTCTTTACTTATTGCACAATGGAAGAGGACAGGTTCTAGGGTGATTTTTGAATAAGTGATTGAAATACCACACTCAGGTCAGGAATGGATAGGAAATTGGTGGAACAAGAAGTCCTCATTTGTCTGTCGACCTTTATCACCACTCAAAGGCTTAACCCTTGATCCGGCTTCTCCCTACATCACTGCCTCCTCCTACTTTTCAGGAAGGCCCACCTGATCCTGCGGCGGCTGGAGAGGGTGAGCAGCCACTGTTCCAGCCTCCTGCGAAGCGCCTACATCCAGAGCCGTGTGGACACCGTGCCCTACCTTTTCTGCCGCAGCGAGGAGGTCCGGCCTGCGGGTATGGTGTGGTACAGCATCCTCAAGGACACCAAAATCACGTGCGAGGAGAAGATGGTGTCCATGGCCCGAAACACGTATGGGGAGTCCAAGGGCCGGTGAGGGAGGGCAGCACCCTCCGTGAGCACAGAGACCCTCCGTGGGAGGGGGAGCAGTACTCTCATGGACCCTGGGGCCTGGGTGGGCTGGGGGACAGCTGAGGATGGGCTTGGCAAGTGAGGCTTGCCAGCAAGGCCAAAGCAAACTCTTTCTCTTGTGGATAGCCGACAGAGAACTTTGTAACCACTGGAATTATCCATTTTTCTCTATCTTTTATTTTTTCTAAGATATTATTTGACTCTATCGAAGTCTCTCCTTTTTAAACGTTTTCTTATGGATGGCGGTCAATTCAAGGCAGGACCTTTCAGGTGGAGACCAAGCGGCCTTTCCTCTTCCTCCTTCCTGCTGCCACACTCAGCTTCCCTCCTGCCATGGACCCCGGAGGAGACCTAGAGAGACAATTGGACCTCTTCAGCATCAGGAAGGAGACCCCTAGGATTATTGCAGTGAGGAAGCTTGGGTCTTTAGGACTTTTTTTTTTTCAGATGTTATTGAGTTTGCAGGACCCCTGCCTCTTCCTGCTACCTGTGGGTCTGCCCAGAGTCTCTGCAGGACTTTCCATGCATTAAAAATTCCTATTGTCTCTCTTTCTGCTTGGTTAGTGTTTCTTACCATTGGGGGAACCTCTGTTTATTCACTCAACAAATATTTATTGTTGATCTATTATATGCCAGTCACTGGGCATGGAACTAAAGACAGAGAAGCTTCCTGCTCTCAGGGAACTTATCAGCCAATGGAAATTATAGAAAAGCAATCTGGTGATTTCAGGCTGTTGTAGGGGAAGAATGGAGGTTCTTTGAACTCTTCGTTGGGTCGTTAAACAAACTGGAGGGGTTCCGAAATGCTTTCTTAAGAAAGCAGTACCTATGCTCAAAGGATAAGGAGGAATGAGCCATACAGGGTGAAGAAGGATGAGATTTACTCCAGGCAGATGGGACAACATGAGCAGAAGTCCAGAGATAAGAGAAAATGTAATTCATTAAATAGCTGAAAGCACTTTCATTGAGAATAAAGATTGAAGTAGGAAGTAGCAAGAGGTAAGGCTGGGAACTAGGAAGAGCTAGGGAAGGCTTGGACAAAAAGTTTGACAGCATTTGAAGTACCTGAGAGCCACTCTAGAACTTTAACAAGGGAGTGAAATGGTCAGCTTACTCTTTGTGAAAAACCACTCTAGCTACAGGATGAAGGTTGGACTGGAGAAAGCCCCAAAGAGAGAGTGAGGGGCTGTTGTCATTTTCCAGGCAAGAGGTGATGGCAGTTTGGATCCTGTGATCATGTGATACAGTCACATGTGATCATGTGATACAGGCAGTTTGGATCCTGTGATACAGTCCACCTTTGAAATCTTTTAAATGACAATTGAACTGCTTCTAATGTGTGACTTGGAAGGGTAATGGGTACAAAGCAGCATTATAGATTCCTAACATCCTGGCATTAGCTCAGAGAAGCTAGCTGACTAAAAGAAGTGGCATATAGGTCAAGTATTTCATAATGCAAGGAAGACACCTTGCATTAAAGAGAAGAGAGTAGGGCACTATAGGGAGTCAGAGAGAAAAAGATACTGAATATCAGTAGAGATAAGCAGTTAGAAATATGCCTACTTCTCAATGCTGATGAGTGCTGGTGAGACCAACAGTTCTATTCCTGAAAATCTAGGGTTGTTTCCACCACCACATTGCCCCCTCTTCCTCAGACTTTAATACACATGTGGAAACAAGGCAAAAGAAGATTCTTCCAAATGACTCAAGTACCTAGAGATCTACTCAACTTTCTACACTTTAAGCTCAAAGGTGCTCTTTCAAGAAGTTATATTATTATTGGATTTATGTTTCTGCAAGCATGTAGGTGGAGTTCAGCTGAATACTTTCCTCCTATGGTGTTGATAACTCTTCTCTTCCCAGGGGCAGTATATTTAGAGAGGAACCAACATCATATAATGTTTGTGTGTGGGGTGGGGCACAAACATTCAATCTGTGACATCATCACATGCCAAGCCCTGTTCTAAATTCCTCTCATATATACCCTGTCTTGAGCCCTAGGTTCCAGGCCTTTGCCGAGTCACTTCATTGCTGTAGATTTCCATTGTCTTGACCCAAGCTGAAGAAAAATTTAGCTCAACCATTGCAGAAAATTAAACTTTCTAATATGCTGGGGCTGTGGTCTGAACCTGATTAAGTCTGAATCTGACTGCCGCCATTCACCAGCTATTACTTTGGGTGAGTAATTTGACGTCTGAACCTCAATTTCGTAATAAAAAAAAAGAGGAGTCAATGATAGTCCCACCTGATGGGGTTGTTGTGAGGCCTGAGTGAGATAGTAACTATAATGCATCCAGCACAATATATAATAGGGTTATTTTTCCTTCTTATAGAGACAACATGCATAATGCCATGAATCTGGGGGAGATGACTAGGAAATTTTGGCTGGGAAAGGTCTAGAGAAGTCTGATTAAGAGATGGAATTAATAACTAACAGCCTGTGAGATATATGAATCGTAAATAGTATCAGAAATTTAACTCAAAGAGAAGTGACCATGATAACAAGAGCCCAAGTGTGGTTTTCTCTGAGGCTCTCACTGACAGTGGAAGCCTCTGGATAAGCTTCCCAGTTAGCCAAAGTTAGCTGGCCCCTGAGAGCATCTGCCACCAGGCTGTCCCCAATCGATCTTCTGTCCATGTACCTCTCTGGTTTCAATCACCTTTTCCTGGCACTGTGGAGCTCGTTGCCCTTCCCAGCCACCATAAGGCTCTACAGAGTGAGATTCCAGAAGCCTGACTAGACAGGTTATGTGTGCATGTGTGTGTGTGCGCACGTGCATGCACATGCACCTGGCCATGACAGGAAAGGAGGTTAGACCAATATTTGTTAAGATGTTTCATCAGAAAGAAAAACGAAAATTCTTGAAGAGCAAGTGAGGCTTCTGGGTTCAGTACCTCGGCCTTTGTGTGGCCAGATTGATTCATGTGCTGCCACGGAAAATGCCAGGGGAGCTCATGTCCCACTGTGCTGGCAAAGATGAGATATTTCATGTGGTCTCCACATTGAATAAAGAAGTTGTGAACCCATGGAGGTGTGTGTTAGGAGTACACGGGATATCACGCCTAGATGACTCCCATCTTCTGTACAATCAAAAGCATCGTCTCTGTGTAGGCTTTATGATAAGGGTGGACTGCATAGAAAAGTGCTGATAACTACCATTTAGGAAGTGCTCATCATATCAATGACTCTACACATGGACCTCATTTAACCATGTACAAATCAGTCATATGTTATTATGATTACCATTTTACAATGGAAGAAACTGAGGTTTAGGCAGGTTGAATAACGTTTCAAATCTTATAGCTAGCAAGTGGTGATGCTGACTTACTGAGATTTAAACTTGGGCAAAGTATTTCCAGCTGGCAAACAGTCTGCTTACTATCTCATGAGGCAAATGGGTGTAATGCTTCCCTTCGTCATCTTAAGTTAAAAGCTAAGTCCTCTAATTTCCAACCAATACCTGAGTACTAATTTCCAGGTTTGGGGCACCCAGATGAATAAGACCCATATCCTGCCCTTAAGCAACCCCTGACCTTAGCTAACTAGATGCAGCGTGATAAAATCAGACATTTTGGAGTCAAGCCAATCTGGGTTTAAATATTCACTGTGCAATTTATAGTGAAGAGGGCCTGAATGCTGAGAGAAGTTTATAAGACAAACTCAACAGGTCTTGCTAATTAAGAGGCTCAGTTTAGCTGACATTAACTTAACATCTCTAAACCTCACTTTCTTCACCTATACAGGGGATAAATACATGACTTCAAAGAACTGTAAGAAAGATTAAATTAGAAAATGTATACAAAGTCAAGGGGTTCTTGAAAACAAAGGCTCTCAATAAGTGGTTATTACAATAGCATATTTACACAAGGAAGGATGGATGCAGTTAACTCTTTTGCTGGAAGACAGGCATCAGGAAAGCCTTCACAGCCAAAGGATGTATAAGAATTTGGGAAACAGTAATAGGGAAACATGTTGGTGAAATAGTGCCATATTTGAGAGATGGTGAGCAACTGGTGTGGTCTGAGAGATGGAGGCTGTGTTTGGAGAGGTTGGCAAAGCCAGACCACACCGGCCATTGAAAAGCATGAGATTGAACACAGAAGATGTTACATGTACAGATAAGCATTTGAAAAGACTCCCCTGGCTGCAGAGAAGGAGCTTAAAGAGAAGGGAGAAACCCAGTGGCATGGAGACTGGATAGCATAGGATGGATAGGATAGGATAGGATAGGATAGGATAGGATAGGATAGGATAGGATAGGATAGGATAGGATAGGATAGGATAGGGTAGGGTAGGGTAGGATAGGATAGGATAGAATAGGATAGGGTAGGATAGGGTAGGGTAGGGTAGGATAGGATTAGAATTAGGATAGGGGACTAGATAAGCAGTTGTTTAAGAGGGAGATGAGGATGCCTGAGCCAGGGTCATTGCAATGGTGAGGCTGGATCTGAGTGATATTAAGGAGGTTAACTCAACAGGACTCAGTAACTAGGAGACCCTGAGTCTTGGATCTTCCATTTCCTTTCTGGTGTCTGAATGTTAGACTGGGCAGAACTAGTTGGAGCATGAAATGGATGATAAATCAAATGGACTCAATAGACAGTTCATGGATGAGGCATGATTTATATCATGCAGGTACAGTAATTGGAACATAAGAGAGCCAAGAATATAATTTAGCTTTATGTGGAAGTCATGCATGGGCCTGTGTGTAACTATGCACAAATATGTTATGACTTCCAAGTGCAGGTGTGAACCATAATGAGGGACTGTGTAAATCCAGTGTAGCATCTTGTGGAAGAGTGAAGTACCAGACTTATGGAAAGAGTACTGAATTCTTCATCATCATCACCTTCTCCCCCTCATCCTCCCCGCTGCTCCTTCTCCATCATCATCCTCATTAATATTATCATTTAATTTATTGATCGCTTACCATGTGCCAGATTCTCTGCATATGTACTATCTTATATATACCTCATGACTCTATAATATATAAATATCATCCCCATTTTACAGATGAGAGAATTGAATCCCAGAGGGTTTAAGTAACTCCCTGGTCTCAGGCAGCTAGTATCAGAACCCAGGTGTCATCTGACCCCCAAATTTTAACTACTGTACTCTGTTGCTTCCCAAGGTAGGGAGCTCTGGGTTCTTGCCTTGCCTCTGTAATAAAGTGGCTGGATGACCTTGAGCAAGTCATTCGCCCCCTGTGGGCCTTGGATTCTCCATATGCCCCCACCAAGTGGGGGAGGGGAATGTATGTGCCACAAACATGAGAGATTACATTAGATGACGACTTGTGCACAAAGAACATTTTTCACTTCTCTCTCCCTTTTATCTTCACTACCTCCCTTTGAAGTTGACAGTGGCACAATGAATGGCTCCATTTGGCCAATTTCAGATAGAGCAAGGCTGGAGCCGAGCATGGGTCCCCAGCCAACTCTTCTGCCCTCGAAACAACCTCAGTCCCACTCATGGTCAAACAAGCCACCAGTTGCTAAGGGTTTGACAGCCTGGGCAAGTGACAGCCTCTCCATGCCTTGATTTTTCTCCTCTGACAATTGGGGGAGATAGTAGCACACTTCATAAGGTTATAGTGAGAATTAAATGGGTCAACATATGTCAGATACTTAAAACAGTACCTGTCATGTAACAAGTACTGTACAAATGTTAGTTGTTGTCATTCCTGCAGCCACAGTGACAAATCTCAAAAACTGCCCTCTTACACCTTCCCGAGGGGAAACCTCGGCCTTTTTATGAGCTGCTGGCTCCTCTGGGGTGCTCCTCCAACTTGGGCAGATCCCCCTGAAATGTTCCACCTGTTCCCTGAGATGTTTCGTCTCTCCCAGAAGAAGTCAGTAACTCTCTCCTCTGGGGTCTTATAATGAGGAACCTGCCTCCATATTTCATCATTTCCCTTGCTCGATGCCATTGTCCCCCATAGGACTGTGAGTAATGCAAGAGCATGGACTGGGTAGGATTCTCTCTGTACCTTGGAACCTTTCCCTGGACGTAGCTCATAGTAAAATTAGCTCATCCAATGAAATTGAGCTCGATACCTAGAATGAGGGGACCCCGAAGAAAGATCCCAGGGAAGCACATGGAGGCCCAGAATCTCTTGAGAAGAGTGGCCTTTCCGATTTGTACCATCTATGCAACATGTGAAGGGGCTGGAGAGAAGGCCACAGCTAAACAAAATGCACGGGCTTTGTGTGAGTGTGTGCTTTTTAAATGGCCTCTGCCCATAAAACTGCCAGACCCTGAAAGGCACTCACTGTCTGTTTCTTTGGAAACTCTGCTGCATGTGTTTGTACATGTTAGAGCCAAAGCCAAGCTGCTCTGTTTTTCTGTTTTACAGGAGTTGGCAGCAGAGGAGTGCAAGGGGCCACAGGTGTGCTCTGATGGACAAGCAGGCGTGTGTGTGCGTGTGTGTGTGTGCGTGTGTGTGTGTGTGTGTGTGTGTGTGTGTGTAAGAGAGAGGGAGAGAGACAGACAGACAGTCAGACGGAGACAGAGACAGAGCTATCAGGAGGCTGGGGCGAGGTTGTTAGTTCTGGTAGCAGCGAGCTCCCCAAATGGGAAGTTGAGAATTCAGATTCCGGACCCATCTTTGACACTAACAGACTCTGGGGCCCTGGGCCAGTTTTTCCCTAGTCTTGCCCTCAGTGTCTTTTCATAAACAGATTGCTGGGGCTAGAACTTCACTGAGGAATTCTTTAACCCTAATACTTTGGGATTTCAAGCCGTCATGGCCCACAACTAAATGAAGGGAGTAAAGAATTCTATAAATTTTTAGAGAACACTGAGGTTTACAAATCAAACTCCCAGAGGAGAAGTGTTACTTATTCCAAGAAAGCTGCTTCCACCATACTCCCCAAATTCAAAATAGAGCCTTTAGCTTTTGGCATTTACAATCTCCATACTTTGGTGATACTTCTGCTTAGCCCATTGAGTTCTCATTATCCTTTGAGGTGTCTTTTTTTCCTTTAAGATATAAATTCCTGGATAGGATCTTGTTTAATGTCTCCTGTGCCCAAGACAGGTTAAAACATATAGTAGGTGGCCAGAATATGTGCTGATGCAGGTCCACGTAGTCTCAAAAGGATTTTTATCTGAGTCTTGTAAGACAGGGCTCATGATCTGCTCTTTGTAGACAAGGAAACTGAGGCTGGATTTGTGTTCACATAGGTCTCCAAGCCAGTACAGGTCTTTGGGCTTCTTCTGACCCCCAAAGTAATCCTCTTTGGGACGCATCAAAAGATCCATCCATGAGATTGCCAAGGAGCCAGTGGGGGTTGAAAGACCATCTGTCCAGGAACTGGAAAAAATCTGTCAAAATATAAGGCCTCAGCACCCTCCCCCAGGGCCAGAGAGGCAGGTCTCCTGGGGATTCAGATTGGAATGATAAATTTCAATAACAACAAGAATAGTAATTACCATTTATTGAATACTTTTCATGGCCATGGATGTGCCCAGCACATTAGTTGCACTATCTCATTTAGTTGTGACTCATACCCCATGATGTCACTGTCAACATCCCCGCTTTGAAGACCAAGTACAGAGGTGCAGGAAGGTTAGGTGATGTGTCTGGAGTCACATCGTCAGTGGGAGCTGGGATATAGTTCTAACTGAAAACACAGGACTCTGCAGCTCTGTTCTCATAACTCTGCCAGAGGCCAAAGCTTTCAGTTTAGAAATGAAAAGACTTGAGGGCCAGAAGGAGAAAGGACCTGTCCAAGGTCATGCAGCCAGCAGGAACAGAGTGGAATATTCCCTGGTTTTATCTCCAATGCTTTCTTGACCCCTCAGTAACCCCAGGCACATCCCCTTTCCTGACGTCTGGGCAGGTACAGAGGGGTGGGGAAGAAAGCCTTACCTCTACTCAGGAAGCAAGGCTAGTGCCAAGTCAGGCCCGCCTCCCCAGGTGGTTCTGTAGTACAAATACCAGCCTGGTTGCAGTTCACTAGGTTTAATGATCAGGGATGACGTAGTTTCTTCACTCACTTGCAAGCTATTCAGCTCCACAGTCAATGAACAACCTTCCCGGTGCAGAGTAAGAAAGAGGCATGTGTTTGGAGCAGCTGTCTGCAGGGACCAGCAAGGCTGGCCTTGCCACATCAGAATATAAAAACGTGTCTGATTGGCTGCGTGGCCTCGGGCAGATTTCTTCTCCTCTTTGGACCCTGACCTCCCATGCAATATAATTTGGAGAATAGGGCTGAAACATCCCAATGACTTAGGAGATTGGGTATAATTCAGATTTTGAGATTAATTCAGATTTCGCTCATTGAGATTCCAAGGTCTTGGGAAAGACCTGGGAATTTGCATCTTCAAAGAACTCCCAGGGTGACTCTCCTGCATGTTATATTTAAGAACCACAGGTCTGGATGATTTCTAAGAACGTTTCCAACCGAAGCACAGAGTTTGTGAGTTTACGTGGAGAATACAAGGAGGCCCAGCCTCATCTTCAGATATTGTGATAGTAGACATGTTGCTGAAGGAATGGACTCCTCTGTTGGAGTTCAAGAGGATAGAGTGGAGACAAGGGGTTTGCCCAGGGAGGTCAGTTTGTGTCCATATAAATGGTGTTCTGTGTGAGTGAGGTGGTGAGCTTTGCATCTCTAGAGAGGTCCAAATTGAAAGTCAACCAAGTTGAGGTTCAGGTCCCATGGCAAGGAACAAGCTACAGAAAGAATTGTTAAAGGATAGAGTAATTCTGAGGAATGAATATGGCTTTTGGAGTCAAACATACTTGGGTTTAAATTCCAGCTTCCCCAAACATGGGAATTTTAAAGACCTGAAATTCAGTTCTCCCACCAGAAAAACAGGAATCACCAGATCCTTCTACCTCATTGGGACATTATAGGGAAGACAGTATAAACAAATAAGAAAGAGCGTGGCATAGAGCCTGGCACACAGTAGGTGCTTGCGGTTTGCTTTTTCTTAAGTCTTCACTTGTCCATTCCTTTGGCATCACTAAGAATTCCAGGAAAACCAAACTTCAAGGAGAAAGAGCTTCTCACCCAACCACACGTTTTGTTACATAAGACATCCGTCTTGCACTAAAAACAAAATCAACAAACAAAAACAGAACAAAGGATGATTATTGGGCAGCAGAGGTTTCAGTGGTTGGCTGGGGGTATAGGGCATGGACCACAGATGAGAATTTTTTGCCCTTGTTCCTTTTAAGTCTTCAAGTGATGCTTCCAGTTGGGGGCAGGCCAAGCTCAGAGCCCACTCTGCACATCTGTAATTAGACTTGCTTAACCTGTTTGTCCCAGTTGAACACACTGCCACCTTTGACGCTGGGCAAAAACAACACAATATTTCCAAGCTGCGCTGACACAGGCAAGGGTGGCCCTGGATTCCGTTGCCTCCTTCATTATCCTAGTCACTGCGCAGCGCAATTTCAAGTTTAAGCCACGCCATATTGTGCCCCTGTTCATACCCGGTCACTTTTTGTCTCATGCCTTTTACCCAAGTAATGCCAAGTTGCTTGAAGTTCCCCACCCACTCCTTATTTTTCTAGGCCTCCTTAACTTTGCTCGTTCTGCTTCCACGAGCATGCATACTCTTGCTGTCTTCTCTCTTCTGCCAGACTCTACGAGGCAGGTATAATGTCATTTGGGGCAGGGGCTCTTCAGCAACAGTTACTCCTCAGCAACATCCTAATTTCTTGGAAGGAGAGAGTGGGGAGCCCATTGGGTACAGCATCGGTGGGACTTAAAGTGTCATCTTCCATTGCAAATGATTCCTCTCATTACCCAGGTGTATGACCTGCAGGTGCCAACTGGAGTCTCACTCCCAGGACTCTGATCTTGAGTAGAGTGATGCAGGAAAGGAGCAGCTGGGATCTGTTTAGCTGCAGAGCCAGGATGAGATTTGTTTAGTTCTTCTTGCTGCTGAGCCCCTGAAATGGCTGGCTCTCCCAAATGCTTGCAATAAGTTCTCTTGGTGCCAAATTATGTAGTTGCTGCTTGCAACCTATAAACCCTGACACATTCAGCCATGATCCAAGAGTGATTTTTTTTTTTTGAAGCCTTTCTTACACTCTCAGATATAGGACCCATTTATTTATTCATGTTATTCCTAGGAAAGACCTACTATGAGCTTGATCCCGCGCTAGAGTCAGGCGATACAAAGACTGGGTACCTGCCCCCTCCTCGGAGATCCCCAAGTGCCAGGGATCACTGCTACATTAGCCTTACCATACATGTCAGAAAACTCTGGGTTCTGTGACTGTCTCCCCCAAAGACAGTGTGATCTCCTCCAGGCCTCACCATGGTGCCCGGCACATATTTAATGCTAAATAAATGTGTGTTGAACTGAACTGACTTACTCTGGGGGACTCCCTACAAAGCAGTCTCAGCCTTAAATCCCAAACCTCTTTGAGAACTAACGCAGACAGTGTTGTGTTTGGGAAAGCAGAGAGGAAAAAAACAGTTGGGGGAAAAACTCGCAATGGATGTGTGCTTCAATTCAATGAAGCATTCTTTTGCTGCTGGCCTATTTTTAAAAAATCACATTCTAGCAGTCGGCATGTCCCACTGAGGCTTTGGTGACTGAATGGAAAGATTTCATCAAGGACTGCTAGTAAAAATTCCAGTGAAAGGGATTCCCATTCCCTCCCTCTCTCCACACCCGCCTCTCTTCCCATAAGAAGCCTTAATGGACCCTCAGTGCAACTCTGACATGATGGAAATTGCAAGGAGATGGAATTTCCACACTGGACAGAGAACAGAAGAATGTTATTCTTCTTGCTCCAACCCTGAAGCTGGCAAGCCGCCCCTGGGTGGGAGAAGGGGCTGTGTGAGGAAGGGAACTAGAGGAGAGCAGGAGGGAAGAGGGCGGCAGAGGTTGAGATGATGGAATGCCCGGCCTCCAGATGTTTGCTCCTTGCAGATGTGTCCGTGATGGCTTGGCCTGCACATCTGGGGGAGAATCATCGCCATGGCTCACATCTGGAGAGTACTTTACAGGTTATGAAGTTTTCTCACTGATGTCTCTAATCTGATTCCCACAGCTAAATGGGCAGAACAGATATCACTGTCTCAATCTGACCAATCAGGTTCCTGAAGTTGTCGCATGTCCTTGCTTAGGTACTGATAACAATAGCAATGACTGATAATAATGATAACCTACACTTGTAAAGCACTTGCTGTATAGAGGTCAAGCACTGGTCTATGCATTTTGCATACATAGCATTTGTTTTTTAATCTACATGACATTTCTATGAGATGGTTTTTTTTATCCCCACTTGACAGACAAGAAGAGCGAGTCATACAAGGGTCTAGCAATTTGCCCAAGATCACACAGAGAGCCCATGGCAAAACCAGGATCCAAGCCCAGTCGATTTGCCTCCCAAATCTCTGTTCTTCACAATTATGTCATACCGACCTGCCCCTCAAAGCTGGGAATAGAAACAGATCTGACTCCTAATTTCACCTCATTGCTTATAGCATCGCGTAAAGACAAAACAGTGATCCTGGTAAGGGACATTCATTCATTCACTCAAACGTGCTGGGTGACTACAAAATGCCTGGCGCTGGGTTTGGACAGTAGGGACACAGAGGTGATGGACAGCAGTCTTACCACCCATTCCATGTGGTTATAAGGGCCATGAGCACTGACTGCGACCATCCTGTCTCCAGCTCCTGAAACTGTGCATGCGTGGCACATGTTGGGCACTTAATAAGTGTCGAATGAATGTGTTGCCCCTGCTCTTGAGCTATTCACAGTCTAGAAGAAAGACTTATAAGTGGATATATATTCGTTTTTACAATAATCATATCAGTTAGAGTGTTGAGAGCTGCAGCATGGTCTGGAGATGGAATGGATGAGCATGAGTGTGGGAGGTTTCCTGGCACTGCTAGTATTCAACATCCCTGAAATGGAGAGGTACCATGGGTGGAGAAGCATTAGATAAGGCTGGACAGGTAGTCATGATGTGTCCTGAAGAGCTGCGCATTATTTCATAGTGCAGGGGTCAGCAAACTTTCTTTTACAGTGTCATACAGTAGATATTTTAAGCTTCATGGGCCATACAGTCTCTGCTGCGATTACTTAGCTTCACAAAAGCAGCCATAGATGGAATGTAAATGAATGAGCATAGCTGTGTTCCAATAAAATTGTATTTATGAAAATAGATGGTGGGCCAGATTTGGCATGTAGCCTGTAGTTTGGTGATCCCTGCTGTATGATATTGGGTGCCATGATGCAGTGTGATTAGGTTAAGTTTCCTTTTTTCATTAATTCTTCAGTATTTATTGAATACCCACTATACACCATGTATAGTAGCAGTTCCTTCACTCTTGTTGCTTGCAGTCTGTAGGGGCAGAAAGTCATGGGGACTTGACAAGTTCTATGACGGATGGAAACAGAGAGGGTCATGAGGTCACAGAGAGAGGCCCTTAATCCAAATTTGGAAGCTGAACACACAGCACAGTACTCCAAGGAAGTAATATCTGAACTCTGGCCCAAAGGATGAGTAAGAGTAAATAAAATGAAAAAATGTTGCAGATAAATAAAGTCTGGGACTTGCTGGGTTAGAAGGCCTAAAGGGGCTTCGGGGTACCTGGAGCAGAGGCTGTGGTAAAGAGAGACAGGAACTGGGGCTGAATATAAGTATCCATTAGATCAATGCCGCCCAATAGAAATATAGTGTGGGTCACACGTGTAATTTTAAATTTTCTAGTATCCACTTTTAAAATGTTAAAAAGAAATGAGTGTGATTATATTTAAAAATATGTTTTACTTAACCCTAAATTTCTAAAATATTATCTTTTCTATGTGTGATCAATTTAAACAACTGTTAATGAAATTTTACATTATTATTTTTTGTGCAAAATCTTTGAAATCTTGTATGTATTTTTATTTATGTAGCACATCTCGATTCAGATTATGTTTCAAAAGCTTAGTAGCTGCATGTGGCTAGTGGCTACTGCATTGGGCAATGCCAGGCTACGTCATTCAGAGAGATGTGGGTCATCGATGGAGTCTGGCTGTAGTATGTGTGCAATGGGATTTTTATGTATCATTCTGGTGGCAGAATAGCCTGTTGTCTTCAAGTTTATGGCTTTCTTCTAGCCAGTCCCTTTGGGGAAGGAAGCTGAATGAAGAAAACCAAGAAACAGAAGAAGGAAGAAGGGAGAATGGCTAGCTTTGGATGGGGAAGAGGAAAGAGAAATGTGGCTTTACCAGAAAGCTTGTGAGAACTGAAAATAATGGAACCAAATTTCACATTAACTTAGACAGACGATGGTCGAGAAGTCAGCTGTCTGGGTGATCCTGATTACGTGATGAGGAATCTGAGTCTGGGGGTCCTGAACACATCAGCTCCGTGAACTGACTCATAACTGGCAGCCCTCACCTTCAGAACCCAGAGATGCCAAGGGAGGGAGGGAGGGAAGGTCAGTCCAGGGAGCCACCACATTTTCCTTGATGCCAGTTTGAGGTTCAGGTTGTAGAATGCATCCCAGCCTGAGGCAGAAGAGTTAGGCACTTCTTTTCATCTGAGCCTGTGAACCCTGAGACCCATCTGTCAAATGAAACTCACTAGACCTCCTGGGTGAGTGAGCTAGTCGTGGTTATACCAACCCCTTCCCAGGTGCTCATACATTCTTCTGTTTGCTCAGTTCCTCACCTGACATCATAGCTTTCTACTCGATTAACTGAATTCTTATTCATATTTGACTCTGTTTATCCAAATGCAAACAAATGAGATGTGCTAAATGTTGGAATTACTGATTTTTTCAAAAATCAAATTTTCTATCTCTAACCGCATGTTCGTTTTGATTAAGCCTTAGCAATTGGAGATCTTTGAGGCACCTTCTTTAATGAATAAATGAAAAAGATTAGTAATTGATATATGATTTTATGTTAGCAGATTTTACCAAAATGCTGGAAAATTTTGTTTTCTTAATTGGTTTAGTTACAGCCTGGAATTTATGTCACTAATTGTATCAGCATGTGTTTTCTTCATGGTATTTAACTCAGACTGTCCAAATTTATTCATATCTTCTTTCTTAAATTTTTATATTTTTATTTTTTTCCATTATAGGAGACATACAAAATTCTATTGTTTCAGATGTACAACACAGTGATTATACATTTATATAACTTATGACGTGATCACCTTGAAAAATCCGGTACCCATCTGACACCATACATAGTTATTGCATGTAGTTATTACTGTGTTCCCTATACTATGCTCTACATACCCATGATTATTCTGTAGCTGCCAATTTGTACCTCTTAATCCCCTTCCCCTTCACCCATTCCCCACTCCCCCAATCTGACAACAATCGATATGCTTTCTATATCTCTAAGCTTGATTCTGTTGTTCGTTTGTTTGTCCTGCTCTCTGGATTCCACATATGGTACTTCTCTGTCTGACTTAACTCCACTTAGCACAATACCCTTTGGGATATTGTGTGCCAGAGGGCCCATGTTGTTGCAACTGGCAAGATTTTATTCTTTTTTATGGCTGAGTAATATTCCATTATGTATGTATATACCTTCTTTATCCATTCATCCATTGACGGATACCCTTGATGCCTTCATATCTTAGCTACTGTAAGTAATGCTGCAATGAATGTATGTATGGATTCACATGTCCCATCAAAGTAGTGTTTTGGGTTTCCTCAAGTAAATACCCAGAAGTAGGATAACTAGGTCCTTCTTTGTCTCTTGTTATAGCCTTTGTTTTAAAGCCTCTTTTGTCTGGTATAAGTATTGTTACCACAGCTTTTTGTTTGTTTCTATTTTCATGAAACATCTTCTTTTATCCCTTTACTTTCAATCCGTGTGTGTCTTTCGATCTGAAGTGAGTCTCCTGTAGGCAGCGTATGTAAGGGTCTTGTTTTCTTAACCATTAAGCCACTCTATCTTTTGATTGGAGCATTTAATCTTTTAAGATTTTTCTCTTTGTCTTGAACCTTTGGCATTTTAATTACAATGTGTCTTTGTATGGGCCTCTTTGGGTTCATCTTGTTTGGGACTCTCTGCGCTTCCTGGGCTTGTATGTCTATTTCCTTCACCAGATTAGGGAAGTTTTCAGTCATTATTTCTTGAAATAGGTTTTTAATTCCTTGCTCTCTTTCTTCTCTTTCTGGTATCCCTATGATGTGAATGTTGGTATGCTTGATGTTGTCCCAGAGGCCCCTTCGACTATCCTCAATTTTTATATTCTTTTTTCTTGTTGCTGTTCTGATTGGGTATGTTCTGCTACCTTATCTTCTAAATCACTGATTCAGTCCTTTGCTTCATCTAATCTACTATTAATTCCTCCTGAGGTATTCTTTATTTCAATTATTGTATTCTTTATTTCTGACTGGTTCTTTTTTTTATATTTCTATCTCCCTTTTTATGTTTTCTATCTCGATAAAGTTCTCACTCAGTTCATCTACTCTTCCCCTAAGTTCATTGTACATCCTTATAACAAATAATTTGAACTCTGCGTCTGGTAGATTTCTTATATTCATTTTGTTTAGTTCTTTTTCTGAAGCATTGTTTTGTTCTTTCATTTGAGACATGTTTCTTTATCTTCCTATTTTGGTACCTCCTTGTGTTCATTTCTATGTATTAGGTAGGGCTGCTATGTCTCCCGGTCTTAATAAAGTGGCTTTAGGTATTAGGTATGCTGTAGGTCTCAGTGGCACAGTTTTCCCTGGTCACCAGAGCCAGGCGCTTTAGGTACGTCCCTTGTGTGGGTTGCATGTGCCCTCCTGTTGTAGTTGAGCCTTGGTTGCTATTTGCTGGTCAATGGGAGGGACTGACCCTCGGTCTGATTGGTTGCGATGACTGGCTGTGACCAGTGGAGGAGCTGACCCTACAGAGCAGGATTCACTTTAGCAGGTCTCTGGTGCCTGCCCTATGGTGTGTCATCCTCAGATGTGACACCCGGTGATGCTCCAGCTCAGACTGAAGCTGGCCACCAGCTGTGTAGGCTGGAGCCTCCTGGGAGGGACACTGCAGCAGGCCAAATTCATCTGCAGCCTGTGCCCTGCCTGGAGCCACCTGGCATGAGCCACCAAGCAATCTGCAGGTGGCCACCACCCATGCTGGGCTTGGAAGTGCCTTGAGAAACCAAGCTGCAAACTGAGGCTGGCTGCTGCGAGTGCGAGGCTTGGGATACCCAGCAAGAGGTATGGGGCACACTGAGGCCAGATGCTGCTTGTTTGGGTTTTGTGAACCTTTGAGAGATTTTTAAAAAGTCCACAGAATGAGCCAAGACAGGTCTTTTGTATGAAAAAGCCACTAGAAGTGGTTTGGGTGGACCCATATGTTGCGGGGGCGGGGGGGAGGGTCTCAGGTAATCATGAGGGCAGGGCGGCCAGTGTTAGCTCATTGATGGAGACTCAAGTATGGTGCCCACCTGGGTCTGCATGCTGGGCGGGGGAGGGCTCAACAAAGGAACAAAGCCCTCTGCCGGCACTTATATCTGGGAGAAAGCTGCCCCTCCAGCTCTCACTTTGAACCAGCCTTCACCCTGAAACAAACAACTAAGTTTCTCACTGTACATCCCTGGCACCTTTCGAACTGCTGCCCCAGTGCTGGAGCTCAGAGCGAGTGAGTTCATCAGTGAGTAAGTCCACACACGGGCCCCTTAAGAGGAAAGTCTGTGGCTTCCTCAGCCCTCTGCCTCAGTCAGCCATAATCTTCACTGGTTTTCACAGCCAGAAGTTGTGTGAACTTCTCTTCCTGGCACTGGAACCCTGGGCTGGGAAGCCTAGTGTGGGGCTGGGACCCATCTTTATTTTAGGGGAACCTCCACAGCCTAGATATTTCTCTAGACTCTCAACCACCATATGCCAGTGTGAGACTGTCTCATTTTGTGTCTCTGCCCCTCCTATCAGTCTCAAGGAGGCCTCTTTCGTGTATTCCCAGTTGTATGACTTCTGTTCAGCTAGAATTCAGGTGACTCCTAATGATGGCTATTCTTTAGTTTAGTTATAACTTTGATGTGGTGGTGAGAGGAGGCAAGCACAGCATTTACCTACTTCGCCATCTTGACTGGAAGCCCATTCATCTTTAAACAACCACAGAAGATAAAGTGTGAGCCTAGGGATACCGGTTGAATGAAAAGCAGTTTCCGTTTTGAGGAATCAGTGAAGTAAATGGATACTTAGTGTAATTAAGGCAATTTTAGAGGAAATGAAGTTGGCCAGGACTCATGGACCTGCCAGGCGTGGTTGAGCCTGGAAAAGGCTTCAAGGAACATCATTAGGCATAGTTATGTTCGGAGATTCAGAAGCAGATTGCCTGGGTTCAAATTCAGATTTCACTCATTTACTAGTCATATGACCTTGGGAAAGTTATTTAAAGTTTCTCGCCTCATTTTCCTTATTTATAAAATGAGAATATTGATAATTATGTCTGTTTCAATGGGCTATTGTGTATATTAAATAAGTGCATGTAAAGTACTTCATCTTGAGTTAGGAATATGGTGAGCCTGCATCAGTGTAAGCTATAATAACAATAATTATCAATATGCTTACCTAAGCTGAGACCTAAAGAATGAATAGGAGTGAGCTATGCTTAGTTAAGGGAGGATGTTCTAGGCAAAGGAGTCTCACTTAACGCTCGGAACTAAGATAACATGGAATGTTACGGTAATTTAAAATTTTCAGTTTGGCTGGAGCTTAATGTGAGGAGTGGGTAGGTGGTGGTGAGGATGGTAGCAAAAGATAAATCTAGCAAGGTAGGCATAATCTACTGTGAAGGGTTTAGGCAAGCTAAAACTTTGGACAGCTGTGTCCTTGAGAACTGAGCCTGTTTACCAATCTCAGGATCTAAAGAACAACTTAAATTTACAGGTAAATGGTGTCCCAAGAACTGATGCTTTGTATGTGTTAACATGAGTTACAGGAGAACTGCAGATGTTTGAGATGAAAGCATTTGGCAGGGAGCTTCGTGGAAAATATTTTAAAAATATCAACACAAGAAAAATGCGTAACAACTGGATGGAAAGCCATTCCCCTAGCAGAAAAGAAATAGCAAGGTTTGGGTTTAGGTCTTGGACAGTGTACTAAATGTCTGGAAGCTGAGTTCTCTCTTTGGATCCTTGGAAAGAGGTTTTGGAATTGGTTCTTGGGAGCAGTGCCTCCCTGGCCTGTGCTGGGAGTGTGTGTGTGTGTGTGTGTGTGTGTACGTGTGCCCGTGTGCATGGATGGATATTGTACTGTGTCTGTGTTTCAGAAACTAGAGAAAATGGGACATCTAGTCATTCCCTTTCCTACATGTGGTCTATGTTACCTTGCTGTGTTTTTAATCCTGGAAAGGAATGTGTTCCCCATGGTGCAATGGTGTCGAGGGGAATGAGCTGCTGCTTTTCTGTGCAAAGCCCAGACAGGTTCCTGGTAGGAGCCACAGGGGAGAACCCCATCTTCTAGACAAACTCTTGTCAAAAGATACCACCTGAGTGCTCTGTCATACATGTGAAGGAAGAGGAGGAAATGAGGGAGACAACACAGAGTCCCTGAAGTCAGATAGACCTGAGGTTTTCTCAGACAACTACCTTTCCTTCTCTTTTCTAAGGCCCTACTTGTTCTCCAAGACTTATCTCATCTCAAGTGCTACCTCCTCTAAGAAGCCTTCTGGCTTCTTCTCTAGCCCCATATTCTGTGATTGTCTGCGTGTAGACAATGTTCTGACCATACCTAACTGCTTTCAATTCTCTAAATTCATCACTGTGCATTCTCCCACTAATATTCTCTTGCCCAATCTATTCTGTCTATCCGGATTGCCTATCTCTCCCTTCCTGATCTGGCTGACTCCTACTCATGGTCAAAATTCCACTTGATTGTCACATTCTTACTCTCAAGTCTGAGTCTCTCTCAGGCTTAGCCTTTGGCATTAGAATTTAAATATGTGTCCACCCTATCATGTCTTTACCAATAGATAGGAAATTCTCTGGGGGCAAGGGCCATGTGATATTTATTTTATACATTCGGAATGCCTATCACCTAGCATAGTAGGTGTGTAAGTACATGGATTATTGAGGGATTGGCATCTGTGGTTCTCAAAGTGTGGTCTGTGATTAGTAGCAACCATATCTCTTGGAAAGTTTTTAGAAATGTAAATTCTTGGGCCCTACTCCAAGACTACTGAATCAGAAACTTTGGAGTGAGGCCAAAAAATCTTCTCAAGCCTTTGAGGGGATGCATGCAAAAGTTTGAACACCACCAGTTTAGAAGAAGTTGTTGGACCACTGTGACGAGAATGCCACAGTTCCTAAGAGTCTCTGCTGACACTAGCTGCAATAGGACTCAAGGATGTCATGTGCTATGGGCAAAAAATTCTTTACTCTGTTAGGAAGCTCATCCTGGGGACTCTCTGGGAAGTTTTCCGTGGAATTAAACTGTTAGTACTCATGTAATCACTCATAACTGTCATGACACATATATCCCTGGCACTCGATTCCCTTTTCTATGAATAACGATTTGCTCTGGATTTGACCTGACCCCACCCAATTTGGCCTTCATACATTTTCTAGCTGCTTTTTGGGCCCTAAACACCCTGGAATATCCAGTTGTCCATGACAAGTATGTGAATTCTAAGTAAATCATACCAAGTCTTTCCCCCAGTCTTCAATATCAAATTAATTACTGATGCTATCCTTCTACTTCCTGTAGCTCTCTAGATCCCTACTGCTTTTTTTCCATCACCGCCCATTACCACCAGTCCTTTCTCACCTGGGCCCGTGCTCCAGCCTCCTGTTTGATCTCAGTACATCCAGATTCTCTTTTGCAACCCTCGTTCCTCACAAAGGACTCTACCTAAAAATTGAAATTTGGTCCTGACATCCCTTTGTCTGGACACGACATCCATGTCTGTCCATTACCCTCAGAATAATGTCTGTACACTTTAGTGCTCCAGCAGTTCCCAGGAATCCCTGCCAATAACTCTTAGCCTTGCCACCCTAGGGTATGCTGGTCTGACTTCCCACAGTCAGTTTCCACATCTTTTTGCCCAAGAACCTTTTCTGGTGGCCTGAGCCCACTCTTCCTGGCAGCATGAAATATAAAAGTGCTGGAAGGTTAATGTCCAAGGGAAATTGGACAAAGACCCCAGCTCCCTAGCATCTCAAGTGGGGTAACACTGAGGAGTGTGTTCTCCAGTGGCTCAGAGTTCCTTGGGGGAATGCAGTTGCTCACAGTAATAACATGTTCAATTACACATACTCTTTAGGCTACCTTCCCCATCCTAGTTTCACATCCCTTCTCTATTACTCGTTGCTGGGGTCATCATCCAGATAAACTACTAGCACTTGAATCCTTATCTAGGTAAAGTAGCCCAGGCTGGCTTATGAATAGTACAGCCTCCAAACAATATTGGGATAAGAAACTGCCTACTCCCAGGGAGTGGACCATGGCCAGGTTACATGTCAAGAAGAAGGAAAACAGAGAATGTCAAAAATTATGAGCCTTGGCTGCCTCCAAACCCCCTTATTTTATCTCTGGGCATACAGATCAGACTTCCAAGACCTCACAGTTCACTGGCTCCAATCAAGACCCCTGTGGGGAGAGCCCAGATACCAGGTAGCAGCAGGACAAGTCAGTCAACAATGCTACTCTCTCCTCTATTCAGGGACTTTGGGAAAGTAACAAGTTCAAGTTCAGACTGAGCTTCTGTCAATTTCCCCATCTGTAGAATAGATTAGATTAGATCTGTCGCTTTTACATCATGCTCTTTGGAATTCTAAAGTTCTGGATAGTTGTCACTGGGATGATTCTGGATTGGTTAGAAAATATAGAGATGAGCTGACTAAGCAGGTCCCTCATTGTCTCTTTGATTAGATTTGATTGGCATTTCATATAATATTGCACTTGAAGAATGGATTACATGGCCAAAGTGTTTCAGAGCCTTTGATTGACCTGATTTTATCTGAGCATCCTAGAAATTGAAGCCCGGGGAAGGAAAAGGCAAGAATAAAAATGAGCATTATTACTGCATGGAAGCTCCTTAGGTAAAGAAGATTAAAAACTGTTCTAGCTCTATTTAGGGTGGGATGAGTTTGCCAAGGAATGAGCCCCATTCTTACGGCTTCTTCACCCACTTCTCCATGGCATTTCTAATGGTTCCATCATGGTACTCAATTTGAGAACAAAAGACCCGACCTGCTCACTTCATTTCATCTTGGTCATCATTATCCTCAATGCCCAGATGAAGAATCATGAGGCTCAGAGGTGAAGTGGCTTGTCCATGGTCACAGTGCTATAAAGCAGAACAGAAGAACTAGAACCCAGGAATCCTAAATATTTGTTCTTTCATAGTAGGAGCACATGTTGCTTCCCCTTCCCACCCTCTGTGTGGTCAAGTTTTGTTGTATTTTAAAGAATTATAGCTAATTTGGGGAAAATGTGGGTGCCAAATTCCTGGTGCTGAACTGAAGTTGGGTCTTTTTCTACCTTTTATTGCTCTAGAAAAATATCTTCTTTCTAATGGAGCATTTGCCAATGAATCTTTTTTTTTTTTTTTTAAAAAAAAACAACTTTATATTGACATATAAATACAGAGAAGTACATGCACTTACGATAAGTGCTTGATGGATGAATTTTCATAAACTAATCAGACTCATGTAACCAGAACTTAAATCAAGAAACAGGAAATTACCAACATCCCAGAAGCCTTCTTGTTCCCTTCCAGTGACTGCTCTTTCTGTTTCTCTAAAGGGTCCCACGATCCTAACTTCTAACCACATTGAACAACTCTTCCTCCTCCTCTTCCTACTCCTCCTCCTCCACCTTCCTCCTCCTCCTCCTCTCCTTTTTCTATTTATGTTTGAATTTCTTCTAATCTCTTTTTAAAAAATTATTTAGGCAAAATTCACATAACAGAATTAACCACTTTAAAGAGAAACAATCTGGTGACATTTATTATATTCACAATTTTATGCAAATGAAAATACCCCCTTTGTCTAGTTTCAAAAGAATTTCATCACACCATAGTAAAACCCCTTACCCAGTGATCCACTTCTCCCCATTTGCTCCTCCCTATGTCCCTGGCAACCACCAATATGTGTTCTGTTTATATGGATTTATCTATTCTGGATATTTCATTTAAATGGAATCATATGATATGTAACCTTTGATGTCTGGCATCTTTCACTGCGCATAATGTGGATATTCATCCACTTTGCAGTATATATCAATACTTCATTCTTTTTCAGAGCTGAATAATATCCCTTTGTGTGTACCGCAGTTTGTTTATCCATTCATTTGCTGGTAACATTCAGGCTGTTTCACCTTTTGGCTATTTTGAATAGTGCTGCTATAAACGTGTGTACATGTACTTGTTTGATTGAATATCTATTTTCAATTATTTTGGGTAAATATCTTGGAATGGAATTATAGAATCATATGGTGGTGATTCTATGTTTGACTTTCTGAAGAACCAAGTAACTGTTTTCTACAGTGGCTGAACCATTTTACATGCCCACCAGAAAGGTATAAGAATTCCAGTTTCTCTACATCTTCACCAGCACTTATTTTCCATTTTTTAAAAAATGTATCCACCTTTTGTCTTTAATCTTTAGATAAATGTCTATTCTAGTTTTCTGCGCATTTTAAATTGAGTTGTGTTTTGTAATAGTTCTTGATAAATGCTTTGGAAATACTTTCTTCAATATCTCGATAGTGTCCTTTGATGCATGAAAGTTTTAATTTTGATATTTTGTCTTTCATTGCTTATTCTTTTAGTGTCATATCTCAGAATCCACCACCAAATTCAAAGTTATGAAAATGTATCCCTGTTTTGTTTTGTTGTTTTGTTGTTTTTTTTTTCCTAAAAATGTCATAGTTTTAGCTTTTATATTTAGGTCACTGATTCATTTTGAGTTAATCTGTGCATTCAGTGTGACACAAGGGGTCCAACTTTGTTCTTTTGCACATAGAAAGCCAGTTGTTCCAGCACTATTGTGTTTTTTTTTGTTGTTGTTTTTTGTTTTTTTTGTACTTTATAAAATGGAAATCATGTAGTATGTATTTTTTGTGGCTTGCTTCTGGCTCAACATTATTTTCATGGAGTTCATTCATATTGTTGCATAAAGTTGTAGATCATTTGTTCTTATTTCTGTATAGCATTTTAATGCATTCATGTATACCACTTATTTGTCCATCATACTGTTGATGGGCACTGGGGGAGTTTCCAGCTTTGGCCTGCCATAAGAAGTGCTGCTATAAACGTTCTAGAGCCTGTCTTTCGGTCAACATATGCAACTGTTTCTGTTGGATGTATTTCCCAAAGTGGAATTGCTGGGTCTTAGGGCATACTTATCTTCAGCATCTATAGATACTATAGTAGTATGTTTTTAATCAGGAAAAAACAAAACAAAGTTTTTCTTTAACTTCTTTTTATGAATAGGTATCCTAATCATTTTAATTGAATATGGGAAGTAAAGCAATGGGAAATGTAGATATGTAGAAATTGAGTGAGCTAGAAAGAAGCCTAACATTTCCCTATTAAGTGCTTTAATTGGCAGCCCAAAGGTTCCCCTTGCTGTGGACATTGCTCCTTTATTCTAGAAAACAACACTGATGCTTTCCAAAGATGGCATAAATTATGTTCTCAAAACCAGCTGTTCTGCAGGTGAACTGGATGATTTAAACACCCCCCTTCCCTTACCTCAGGTAAACTCTACCTTTGTGTCCAGAATTCGTCCAGACTACCTATAACAGAATTTTTTTTTTTTTTTGGTTATTATAAGGGTTGTCTTTCCCACCCTAGCTGATCAGTTGAAGACAGGGTAGTTAGGGAAGTGAGCTAGAGAAGTGACCATAACCTGGATTTGTGACCAGATCCATTCCAAGAACAAAAACTCTGCTAGTCCTGGAAGGCAACTTTTGACAAAAATGCTCACTTAGTGCCAGTCATAGTACTAACTGGTAATTTGTTCAAAGAGATCAGGGTAGTACAAAGATGATTATGTCTCTAATCAAGTTAGACAAGAGGCATCCCAGTTAAGGAGAGAGAGGCCTGGCCAAGGAGGCAGAAGTGGGGACCTGTGGCTGGATGATGTGTAGCCCAGTCTTCAATTTATCATTTAACAGATAAATAATCGTACTAAACACCAAAAAGCAGATATAACATTTATACTGCCATTATCCTTTCCATTTCCATGGTAGGCAGCTATGGATGAGGAAATAAGTTCAGAGAGATGACTTTCCTAAGGTCATATCACCCTTTTCCCTGGAGCCTGGGTGCATTATCAAAACCTTTCTCAAAGACCCAGCACTGCAATTACCACCAGTCAGTCAGTGCTAAGATTAAGTTGAAACAATTGCCATCACTGGAGTATTTAAATAATAGTGATTTGGGCCCACTTAGGACAGAAATGATAAATGCCTTTCTATAGATTAGGCAACTGATATTCAAACAGGTAGAGAACTGCCTGGGATAACAGCATAGAAATGGCTAGGGTACCAGATCCCATCTGACTCCATTCTGACCCCTTCCCCAAATCCTCCCTCTCTCATCTTAGCATCTTTCCATGACAGAAACACAGAGGGGTCAGTAGGGATATTACTTGAATTTCCAAACCTACACACCTGATCATAGTTTTATGTTTTCATACTTTCCTGATAACTGATCTTTCAAAATAGTTAGATTTCCCTATCCCCATATTTTATTAATTAAAAGGAGACATAATAGGAACCCCACTTTCTGCTCAATTTTTATGTAAACCCAAAACTTCTCTAAAAATAAGGTCTATGAATTTTTAAAAACCTAAAATCAGTTACTAGCAGTGGTGTACAATGAGTTTTTAGAATCACAGAATGTTACACGATAAAGATCATTTTGTCCAATTTCACCGTTTAATAGATGGAAAAAGAAAATCCTCTGCCTTCCCACGATTACTGCTTTTGTCCAAATAGCCATAATTTTTTCCCTGAACCATACGATGTCCTCTAACTCCCTACATCTGCTCTGACCTCCCTCAACGTTCCCCTTCACACTGCCAACTCTTTTCCAACCCAAAATCTGATTGTGTAAGGCCCTTTCTGAAAAACAAAAAAACAAAAAACAAAACAAAAACAAACAAACAAACAAAAACATTCAACAGCTCCCCATTGTTGTTAATGCCTGAAATCCTCAAAATGGCTCATGATAACCAATCCATCCTCTCGTTGGTCCACAGTTACCCTCTCTTTATACTTCCTAAGTGCATTGCCCTTTCATTCAGTTTCTTGAGAGTGCCTTTTTAATTTTTTTTTTTTTTTTTTGTGGTCACATTTGCTAAAACACATCACCTGCCATTTTCTCATTGCCATCACCTCCTATCTTAGAAAAGTGGCTTGCTCCAGGTCACAGGAGGCAGATGGTACTCGAATCTGTTTCCCGGTTCTTGACTTGTTCTTTTGTACAGCACTGCTATGTCCCACCTCAAACCTCATTCCTTTAGAGAGTTTAAAACATTCCTCCAAGAAAGCAGGGCTTCTCCGGGGCTGAAGGCTAGAGAGGCTATGCATTTGCCCTAGGTTCTTACTGCTGACACTAAAGGTTAAGAACTGGGTGGATTTCCACAACGGGCAAAAAAAACACACCATTACATATTGAAGCATACAAGCTATTATATATTTTCATAATATAGAACTTTAAGGTATAGTAATCAACAGTGGCAAAATATTTCTGTCTTAGACATTAGTTTTTTTGTGAGATCCAACCTGTAATTGAGACCAGAGAAAACAGTATGGGAAAACAAATCCATGAGAACAGGATAAAAATACCATGAACAGCAAAATATGTCTGAGTATTTAAAACCGTATAGAAAAAATAAATTAGATGAACAATTGTGTAAATATAAATTAAAAAAGATGACATTCTTAATAAATAAAGTTTACTATTTACATTTTTATATATTGCTGAAAGACTTAACTTAGATCCATAAAAACACATTAAACAGGAAAAAAATAAAACCCAAAATAGGAGCAGCAAATTTATGCGCGTGAGGTACAGAAAAAGGATTGGAATCGTGTTTTGTTTTTGGTGTTTAGATTTTTTTTTTCCTTTTTCATAGCAGGCCAGTAGAATTCTCATGAGAACAGATTTTAAGCACTTCAATGGAGAGTCATTTTTTTGGTAGTTTCCAGAAGGTGCCGAACAGATTTCAACATCATAATAATTAGAAATACCCATAACAATTATAACAATAATAAAAAGGTATAATATGATACATAAATATGGAAGAGCAGTTTGTAATATGAATACATTTTCTCTAGACGAGATCACAGTTTTATTTTGTAAATATTACATTTAAGTATATATATACACACATATATGTACAACTATATATACATGTGCATATATATGTAAATTTATATTTATATATAATATCTTTATATAGATAGATATCTGCGAACAGGTTATTGATTATAGAGACCCAAGAAAGCAACTCAATAATTGTTCAAAATCCTCCTCAGTGACTGCTGGTGTATAGTTTAAGAAGCCCGAGTTGTTGACACTCAGAAAGCCAGATCTTCTTTTAATGAAACACTCAATGTGGAATTTTAAGTCTGAGAAAAAGAGATTTTAGGGACTCCCTTCCTCTATAAAGTTGGAAATGGCCTGGAAATATTGAAGGGACGACAATAAACTGACTTTTACACTGCAGGAAGTCATTGGCTTTTGATCAAATTATAGAACTGGTGAAGGCCAGAATAAGAGTGGGGGAGGGGTGGGAGGAATCTGATTTACCTAAGAATGAAATATTCCCAAACACAAGCCTCTCTCTTAAGCTTCGGCTTTATTCCTTGAAATATCAAATGAACACTGTCTTTCTTAAAAGGCCAACGGGCCTGTGCATTCTTGAAAGGTAACCCACGGACCTTGCGTCCAGCCTTGGCTCTCACAGACGGCCACAGCCTGTTAAAACCTCAGGGCCTCACAATCCCCTGGCCGCCCGCTGTGAGGTAGGTAAGTAGTAGTATCTCCATTTTGCAGCTGGAGAAACAGAGGCAAATGGAGAGGCGAGCTGATGACTTGTTCAAGATCACTGAGCCCACTGCTGCCTGGAGTCAAGAACTGTAGGTTCTTACTCTAGGGACAGAATTCCTCTCTTGGCTATTAAACATTTCTTGTAAAGATCAAACAATCGGTAGGAATCTGGCAAAACTTGAATAAATTTTAAAATAATAGGCTTTTATTCATTCGCTATTTAGTTTTTCTCTTTGCTGTTTGCTTGGTTTATTTCATTTCTCAGAACCATGGGAATCACCTGTCTGGTCATGTAGCAGCTTTTTAGGAAAGTGGACTGACTGTGCAGTGTGATTCTAAGTGCAGTTTTTATAAAGCCCAGTGCTCTACTGGTAAATATAAACATTTTATAATGTGAAAAGCACAACACAATATGCCCCCTTAATATTTGATAAAACCATTTTAAAGCCCTCCCACTCCCTAGTATCAATGATTGCCACCAAACAAATAGACAAAATGCTCCCCCAACAACAACTACATATCAAGGGGGAAGATGCCTTATTTCCTGGACCTACCACAAAGTACAGAAAATAATAGCGTTATAAAATCCCACTCTATGTCTCCTGCTAGGAAATCTTTATGCTTGTGTCTACCTACTCAGTCTGTAGAAAAAGTTTCCTTTAGGAAGCACAAAAATAGGTTTTTCAAAAAAAAATTCTTATTTTTAATCATGCATTTTGTTTCCTTTTCATTTCCTTGTCTTCTATGAATTTCTATCTGTACAGTTTTGTCACCATCAATTTCCTCTTTTTTATTTTCGCACTTGAAGTAATTCCAAAAACAAAACAAAACAAAAAAAACATAAAACCTCAAAACTGTTAAGTGTATGGTTTCTTTTCTTCCTTACTTTCCTTTCTTTCCCTTTCTTTTCTTCTCTTCTTTCTTTCTGTCTAACACAGGTAAGACCTATTACAAATCGACAGTTATGACCAAGTTAAATCAAACCTGGAAGGGAGGTAGCTGAAATCTGTCTCTAAGAATTATTTTCAACGAATAGCATTTAAGCATCGGCCAAGAGTACTGTCTAGGCAGTGACTCAACACGCTGCAGGCAGGAGTAGCACCGCTGTCCTACTGTTTATGACCATCAATCACTCCCTTCCACCCAATTCAGCCACCAGAATGGACTTCTCAAGGTCTGTCTTCCCTTAACAGGTGGTTGGCACAGAATCTGGGGGCCTAGGTGAGTGGGTGGGTAATACAAGTCCTCTGGACAGGCAGGTAGGTTGTGGCTTGAAAAGGCTTCCCAAGGGAGGGCTCAGAGGAATGTCTATCTCGTCTCTTCTTTCTTGCTGCTAACAGGCTAATACTTCTACAGACCCAGAACTCTGCCCCCCGCCCCACCCAAGTGCTTTAGGGCCCCTCAGCTGCTGCCAGACAATAATGCTTCACACCTGCCTTCTTGTGAGCACTCCATTGTCCTGGACAGGAGATGATCGAAGGGATGAGACAATGAGTTTATTCCCAGAAAGAAAATGAAGCTGGGTATCGGTGCATTGCACAAATAGAGTGGACCCTCTCCACTAAGGTTTGGGAAGCACCTATTAATCGCACCTTCTGAGTGGGCACGAGGCTAGCTATCAATCAGGTAGCCTCTCTTGCCCCATAGCCTGGGGAACTGTGAATTTGTAACAGGTTTGAATGACAGTGAAGGGACTGGCTGGCTCTTTGCTCAGAAGGGATCAACTCAATCTGTGAGGCTGAAGATAGAAGTCAGCCTCCAGGAAACTTTGCTCAGCTGGAGAGTGTGGCAATAAACAAGGGTGAGAGTGAAGGAAGAAAGAGGACAAGGTCGATTTAGGGGAAGCTGGTGAGATTCTTCTGTGGTTCCTGCAACCCTGCCATTAGCAATGTTGTCTTTGGGTCTCCAAGGCTTTTCACACTACTTATTGGCGTAACACCGGAACTTGGAGGGCTGACTCATTACCTTTCTTAGTTTGGGTCTCCTACCACCACACAGGATGACAACTCAGCTAGTGCAAGAGAGAGGTTTTAAGCGTGGCAAGAGTTTTAAGATACTGGAGATACAAAATGGGATCGATTCTTCTATTATAATAATTTTGCTACTGATTGGCCCTGGTAATTATAGAAAAAAAAAAATCCTGAATATAAATGAGATACGAGTTTTTAAGGAGGAAACATAAAGGATTTGATCCTGGCCTTATTGATGATGGCAGCCTCTCCATTGTGGAACTCAGTCTCAGAGTTTATAATATAGTACAAGCCACACAAAACTATCTAAGCACTGAATCCTTAGCTGTGGGCACCTGTGCGAAAAGCACCTTGATATGTTTTTTAATATAACAGACCACAGATGGCCAATAAATGTCTTCTCAAGTGTTTCTGATCAGCTGGTAATTGCTGCTGGGAGTGACATGGTAAGACGCTTTCTGAAGTTATTTTTGGTCCCCATGGGAAAAGGAGCTATAACTTATCAACAACGCCTGCCTCAGATGCAGGGATGAGGAGGGCCAGCACACATGCTCGGTACTTCCTGTTCCTGTGCTTGACTTTGTTTCCATTGTTTGTCTTCTCTAGGCTTTCGATGACTTGATTTATAGCAACCTTTATGTGACTCATCGAGTTTAGACCCTCCCGTCGCCTCATTCTCTCAGTGCCAGTCTCAGAAATTATGTCAAACTTAACCATTCTCTCCACCTCGTTCTGTATTAATCTCTACCCATATTGATCAAAAGGAGTGGACAGGTAACTGGCTGAAAAGAGGCAAAGAGGAGGACCCCAAAGAGGTGGAGGCTCCCACGTGTGTTTGACTAATTTACTCTTAACTTTTGGAGGCTGAACTAGGGAGAGAGGGAAAGGTTACCCAACCACAGGAGTACTGGCAGAGGGAAGACTGTGGAAGTATGATCGTGTTGGGTTGT
Organism: Pteropus alecto; assembly: GCF_000325575.1. Taxonomy (NCBI): domain Eukaryota; kingdom Metazoa; phylum Chordata; class Mammalia; order Chiroptera; family Pteropodidae; genus Pteropus; species Pteropus alecto. The sequence continues at coordinate 4,724,637 of NW_006440132.1, forward strand.
TGGGGCCTGAGGCTGTAAACTCTGGGGCTTTCCTCTGATGGCATCTGGAACACAGTCTAGATCGGTCATACTCAAGTGAGGTCTTTAGGACCAGAGCCTGCTCTAGCTTGGAGGGACAGGAAGGCTTGGTTAAATAGTAACTCAAGAGTTCCTATAATTCTAACAGTCTCTGGATAGCCCCAACATCATAGAACTTTTAACACTGTTCCACTTGATTATAAAATCTAACACTGGCTTAGACATTCTGGACTCTCAGCGAGGGTTCTAGCATCTTAAGTCCCTCAGTTTCCTTCCAGGACGAGAAGCCCAACCATGGGGGACTTAACTTCTCACCATGTGGACCAATGAGGGTTTTTCTCTTGCAGATGGGCTAGGAAGCGAGGAGCTGTGGGAAAATGTGGGTCACTTTTAAGGCAGAATGTTTGGTTGTGTGGGGTTTTTCTTAACCTAGTCCTACCATCTTAGGGTACTCAATGTATAGGATAGAGCAGCAGGAAACATAGCAGCAAATGTGGTCCCAAGGCAAGATTTGGGGAATGGGTAGGTTATGGAGGGATGGATATTATGGCCTCAAGCCTCAAGCAGGGGGCTGTTATAATACCTTGACATTGCAATCCTAAGCCATTTCCAGCTTGGCCTCGAACCCTGGAGTTGGGATAAATCCCCCATGGCAGCGGAAAAATTGGGGAGCTTTGTAAGCCTTGGATTCTTTACCTCTTCCTGGGTCCTACTTCCCTAGAAGGTAGGTGATCAGAGACCATCTCACTTCTAATCCCAAAGGACCACACCATTGTGCATGCCCTACATATTCCAAGCCTTGGGGTGTGAGCTGTCTTGGCATTGCAACACTTGGCCTTAGCAGTTTCTGCAACTCTTTCTCCTAAGGACAGTGTTGGCTAGGAGCTTGGGAAAGGAAAGATTTGCTTTGTTCCAATCTCTCTCTGCTCAGTCTCCGAAACTGCCCTCACACAGATGTTTGTATGGGTGCGTATGCATGCATGTGTACTAACCACAGACGTGCACACTCCTACATACAAAACATGTTTCTTGCTGTGGCCGTGTGACAAATGGTTAGAATCTTAGGAGGCTCTGGGGCTACACGTTGTATATATGTGATCCATCTAAGACTCAGGGATGAAATTCCATTCCATCATTCAACATGGCGAGACTTGGTTCATGCATCCCCACAGTGAGTCCTTCCTGGGTAAAATTAAAGGCAGACCGGTTGGGTGCTAAGGATCCCTGGTGTGGGGAGGCCATTCCATTGAGCAGCTGACTGTGAAATCAATACCAAAGGGATGCGGGTCCTGGCGCTGGGAATTCTTTGACAACCCTTTGTCCTTCCTTAGCCATGGCTGTATCCCCGGAAGTCTTTCCGGCTGTGTTCTTGGGCCTGGGGGTCCCGACAAGCACAGTCCCCTTGTAGGTCACAGGACATAGGGAAGGGAGTGACCTGCAGAGAAAAAGAGAAGTGAATCAGGTGTTACATCTGAAGCACTGACTTTCAGAAAGGCAGTGCAGGACAGGGGACGATCAATGCATTGTGGGGAGAGCAGATTCAAGTTCGAGCCATGGCTCCTCCCAGCCCTATGACAATTTTTATCAAGCTCACATGGTCATTATCATAGCAGCTTCCATTTTGGGTGGTATTTATGTCAGGCAATGTGTTAAACACTCTCCAAGTAGAAAAACACTGAACGCTTTGACAAATCTGCACGATAGATACTAAAATGATTACCATTTTACAGATGGGGAATTTGAGGTTCGGATAGGGGCAGGCATTTGCCCAAAGTAATATGTGACAAATCTAGTATTTAAAGTAGGACAGGCTACCTCCTCGGAGCCTCAGGTTCGTAGCTGTAGAACTGGCATATTAAGATCCACCTCGCACTGTAAACTCTGAGGGCTGAGGAAATCATGGGAGAAAAACCATAACGTTTCATACCAGAGTCGGTTCATACAATTGTGCAAAGGAATATTGAACTTACAGGACTGTCATAGTGATCAGGGGGCATAAAGGGTGTGTCTCTTTTAAGAAAGACACTATTGGTCATTTTGGTTTGGGGAGCCAGTGATGAAAACAACAACGGCGTGTCTCAGTAAGCTCAGACCACCTTCCGGGGGACCTGACATCCTCCTGGTAGAGATCATTTTGTACAGAGATTTTGCATAAAATATGGTCCAAGGATCTAGGAAGCAGATTTTAGCATAAGAAAAAGAGGCGTACAATATGATGATCTGCTATATGTGCACATTACAAAAACTGGGGAAATTAAGAAATAAAAATTAAAAGTTTTTAAAATTCAAAACAAAGGGAAAGCCAGAGGCCTAAGTTTCAGTTCTTGCACCATCCCTTCACGTGCTCTGTGACCTTGGGTCAGCTTTCCTTTCTAGAAACGGAGAGAAAAGAGCCTCGCAGCACGAGGGTCTTCCCCACGCAGCGGATGACCTGTCTCTCCAGAGCACAGGGCGCCGCGCCTGCCTGAGCCCAGCCTGGGCTCACGCAAGCAGATTTCACCTCATTGCATCATGGCATTTGCATATAACCTCCCCCAGAGGGTCCCCATCTGCGCAGATGGATTTAATGACCTCATTTGCCTCCTGCCTCTGCAGAGTCGCCAAGTGCTCACAGAGCCTCACAGAGCATTTTTGTCTCTCTGGCTTGTGGACTCATTCTCTATATCTAACTTTTTTTTCTCTGCCTCTTTTTCCTCCCTCCCTCCCAATCTCTCTCCCCATCCTGCAACTTGGCAACAATTTATAATGTAGGAATGAACAAGAAGATTGAAGTAAAAGCCCCAGTAGCTCTGTCACCTAATTGAGGTGTGACCTGGAGCATGTGACATTTTCTCTGAGCCTTAGTTAACTCATTCATTAAATGGGAATAGCGGAAGCATAGACCTCCCTGGGGTTGTGATGAGGGATACAGGAACCAAGTGAAGAAAACACCTAGCACAGAGTGCCAGACATATGCTCAGAGCCCAACCATGTATATGTCGGCCTTGTTCATTCTTATTTTCGAAGGCCCAAGCCATGGAAAATGAATGAATGAATGAATGAATGTGCCTTTCTCTTTCTCTGCGACTCTTCCATTGCACTCAGAGCTAGCGCATCTCTTTGTTTCTCGTTTCAATTTAAATGCGTCGGAGCTCAGTGCCGGGTAAGCATCTCGCCGCTGCGTCTTCCTTGCAGTGCTTGTCTTTCTGCTTACAATTACTTGCTGGTCCCTGTTTAGGACATTTTCTTTCCAGCCTCCATACCTTTGTGGAGGCTGTGCCTTCTAATCTAGAATATTCTTCTATAACTTCTTCACCTCTAAGAGCAGCACAGCATGTTAGAACTGGAAAAGATATGGAGGAAACCCTCAAGTCCAAGTGGGGAAACTGAGGGCAGAGCCAAGTCTAAATCTAACAACTGAGGCTGAGTGGGGAGAGTCCAAGGCCTGGGTTGGCGTCCTCAGTTGCCTCTCACTTGTACGATTTCGGGAAAAATCCTTTCGTTGCCATAAGCCTGAGTCTCTATCTTTATAAAGGAGTGATTTAAAAAATATCATATTTCATATGGTTGTGAGGTTCAAAGAAGAAGAAAGATGCAAAAGCCCCAGCACATGGCCTAACACTCAGGAGATGCCTAATGCTGAATACACGTGTGCTGACTCGAATTTCCCACCAGCTCGTATTTCACCATCTGCGACACCTTTTCTGCCTGTTGTCCCCTCCCTCCCACCTCGCAGACATGGACAGCCTCTCTGTCCTCAACTCACCCAACCTTTACCTGTCCCCTTCTCCTACCCTTGCCCACCTTCTACCATTATAATGATCCGGTTACCTCTAATGTCCTGTGCACAATTCTGTAACTCTTTGCCATTGGGCTCTGTGACCCATTAGGGACAGTTTCACATCTGATTTATCTCTCATGCTTCCTGCTGCAAAAATTCAACAGATTCTATGTCTTAAAACAAGACCTAAAGTCCTTACCGAGAGATCTTTGCAGGATCTGATCTCTGCATCCTTCTCGGACCTCACTCGGATTCTTCCCCTCACTCTTGTAGCTTATTTCTTTATTGATTCCTCAAGTACTCCAAGCGCTTTCCTCCTTTTCAGTCCTTAGCCATTAACGTCCTTCCACCCCGCTGCTCTTTCCTGGCTCACCCCTCTTTGGTCTTCAGGTCTTATCTCAAGTACCACCTGCTCCCTCATCGGCCTGACCAGTGACACTGTCACCTTTGTCCCATATCACAGCGTTCGATTTTTATGCCCTCCTTGTACTAACTCACTTCAGCACTCGTACGCCAGCCCAGCCTGGGCAGGGACCATGTCTGTTGTTGAACTGAGTCTTTACATACCACAGAACAGGTGTTCAACGAACCCATGAATGGATGGACAAATGAATACATGAATATACAGGCAGAATACAGATCAGGGAGCCTCTGCTCTTGTACTCACTTGTTAGGTGACTTTGTACAAGTTCCTTCACTCCTATGAGCTTCAGTTTCCCCAGCTGCACCTTAGGGTTTGATTTTAACGGTCTCTCCCTTTCTTTCTGTCTGAAAATCTTCCTCAGTTTTAGAAAAGCAGAAGGCAACACTTTGGCTAGAAGGACCTGGAAATGCACATTCTCTAAGAACCCCGCCTTGCATGGGATTTCCCCTTGTCACACACTTGCTCCTGATGGAGGGCTTATAACTGGGAAGAGAAGGTGGAGATGGCCAGCTCCATCCACTCAGCCAGGCATTCCTAGGTCTGGCCTGGGAAAGACCAGAGAAGCTTGTTTGTACAGGTTCACAGCAGTGAACATCATTTGATACACACACACAGACACACACACACTGGCATTTCCTGAGGGCCTTCCACGTGTCCGGTGATTTGCTGATTCTGTACAATCTCATTAAGCTATCGTCTTTTAGCTACCCATTTTGCAGATGACAAAATAGAGGATTCAGAATGTTATAACAAAACAAATTTGCCTGGAGCCTCACTACCAGTCAATAAGTACATTATGCAGGATTCTAAACCCCACTCCAAACACGGAGCGTACTCAGCCAGTGAGAGTCAGGGGAAGGCACCGTCTCCACAACCAGGCGAGGCTGACTGCTGATTGGTCTTTTCTAATAGCAAATAACCCCTTTTTTTTTTTAATCACTTATTATGTGCTTGGCTCTGAATAACTCAGTGTGCATTGTCTCACTCACTCTTCTCAACAACCTTAATAAGGCAGCTATTTTTACTATCCCTGTTTTACATCTTAGAGGAAACTAAGATGCAAAGAGGTGAGTCACTGGGCTGGCATCTGCACCCCTGTTTGTAACCATTCCTCTGTCCCCCAAATGGCAAGCAGAGTGGGAGTTAGGGTCCCCTTTTCACAGAGAAAGAAACTGGGACATGGAGAGAAGAGTCACATCCTGATAAAGTCAGTTCTTAGCAGGGTCCCCAGGTCCCCTGACTCCCAAGCGGCTTCCCACCTCCCCCAGATGGCCTCTCGAGAAAACCTACCACCCACAGCACAAACGCCTGTGGTGGCCAGTTTACATTTGGGATTCCCAGCACCATGTGGCTAGGCTATCCCATAAATGGCTTGGCCACCCACTCTGGGATTCTGTCAACAAGCCCAGGTCAATGACTAAAGGCCAGGATTGTCTCCTTTTTTCCTCTGGGCTAGAGCTGTTGCTCAGGCACAGGGGTTTCTCCCTCTGGGTGAGTTGCCCAGGCTGACACCTCCATCCGTGTGTGTGAGCAGCTCAGGAATGCAGCCCAGGCAAACGCACCACAAGGCCCTGGCTGCAGGTCTCATCTAAGGCTGGATTCTGACTCAGAATCAAGAGGGAGATCACAAGTGGAGAGTATGAACTGCAGGGAGCAAGAGGCGTCCTGTGCTCAAGGTCAGAAAACCTTGACTGTCCACCTCCCACCGTGGGACCTTGGACAAATCATTTTGCCACTCGAGTCTCAGGGTATTCGTAGTATTGATGGAAACATTTAATAAGATCGAGTAGAACAAGGTGCGATGTTGAGGATGTGGACCCCTCATAAGCTCCTTGAGCATAGGGTAGATTCGTGCCTGGCAAAAGGCATGCCACAGTCGATGAATACAGAGTCTTGTTTAAATGTGAACAAGTGGAAGATAAAATGGAGGGAAAAAATGCCAGTAAAGAACAGCACCAGCCTAGAAGGGGACTTGGGTTTGATTTCTTGCCCTCTTATTGACTTAGTACATGCTATTAAACAAGCTTCTTCCCTTTTGGGGGCTTCAGTTTCTCTATCTGTAAAATGGAGATAATAACAGTCCTGCCACATAGAAGTATTTTGGGTTAAGTATAAAATTCAAGTAAAGCACTAGCACAGTGCACGACACATAATACATGCTCAATGATGATGATGATGATGGTAGTGATGATCTTGGTGATGCGGGTATTCGTGGTGCTGTTGATGTGGTAATAATGGTGGGATGATAATATTGACAACAGTTATGATGATGATAACTTTAGGGCATGGAAGAGTCTGATTCCACCATAGGAACAAGCTAAAATGAGTAATTCATCCACGTGAAAAGTCAAAGCTACGTCCCACAGGAGGATCTCATACCACTGTAGAAGCCAGTGATTTGGAACAAGGAAGAATTAGTTTAATCTGCTTAGCCATTTTCCCGTTATCTCTTACTAATCTTCTAAATTAAGCACATCTATCACCTCTTCCAGGAAGACCTCTCAGCTCTTCTGGGCTGGTTCAGTGCTTAAAAAATCATTGAACAGCCCCATTGATCTCTCAGTAAAATTCAGATTCCCTAGCTTGGCTTATAGAAGCCTTGCTCATCCCTCTAGGCTCATCTCTTGCCCCTTCCCCTCTCGAACTGTGCTCTAGCCACACTCAAGGCATTATAATTTCCTTAATACCCTTACGTCTGGGTCTTTGCACACACTGCGTCCTCTGCCGGAAACACTTTTCTCTCTCATTCTTTTGTCTGGTCATTGCCGTTTCGTTCACCCGGGTAAGACCTACTGCACCTACTGCATGTCTCACCTCTGGTGTTGCCTTCATTGACTCTCTTTACTTTCTGCGCCTCCATTAGCACTTACTATAATCTAGATGCCTGACTGTTAGTCCAGAAGACGTGACCTCAGCATGGCTACAGCCAGGTTCGTCTTGCTCATGGTCCAGCACAATCTCTATCACACAGCGTCAGAATCTGGGATACATCAGTGAGCAAAATGAATGCACATTCTCGCCCTCATGAAACGGTCATTCTAGCAGCGAGAGAGGTAAGGATGGCCAGATGATAAATAATAAATACATTTTATAGTCTGTGGCAAAGTGATTAAGTGTTGTAGAAGGAAAAAAAAGGAGAAGCCAAAGCAAATGTGCGTGGAAGTGCCGGGGGTGATGGAAGGCGGGCAATCGGAGAGGGGCTTGCTGAGAATGTGACACTTGGGCAAAGACCTGGAGGAGGTGAGGGGGTGAGTCATGGAAAAGAATGTTCCCATCCAAAGGAACAGCCAGTGACAAAGGCTGTGAGGTAGGAGAATGCCTGGCCTGCACAAGGGACTGCAAGCCATCGGAGGGCTGGAGTTAGGTGAGGCAGGGGCACCGATAGTAGGGGCTGAGGTCCGAGAGGCCACGAGGGCAGGCAGAGCTCGTAGATAGATGCCTCACAGGCCATTGAAAGGACTGGTTTTACTCTGAGTAGAATGGGGGAGATACCGCAGGGCTTGGCCAAGGTGTGCCACCATTTCACTTGTTTAAAAGGGACCATTCTGGTTGCTGAATTGACACGTAAGAGCCTCTGATGACACGTAAGAGCCTCTGATGCACATCACTAACTGACACCCAATGTCCAACCCTTTATCGTGGTCACTCTGCTAAGAAGGCTGCTTTCCATCTAATGGTATTGATTATCTTCCCACGTCTTATACAATCACTAGCCGCCTTAGACCAATGGGCTACCTTGGGTTATAACATCCTTTCTAAAAAGCTATGTTTCCACTTAGATTTAGTAAATAAATGTGGCAGCCGTACACTTAATGTCATCGGCTGGGCATGGCATCTTGTGCTAAGGCTTGTTTCTAGGGTTGACACCTTACTCTCCTGGTCCCAGCCCCGACTAGCCTTCAAGTTCTCACTCGGTTGACCACCTCATTCAGGAAGCCGTGTGGAGGAGAGTCCTGAGACGTGACTCTAATCCAAATATCAAGAAATGAAAACTTAAGGTGTATCTGGCCTGCCCAAGGTCACAGAGCTAAGTCACAGGGTTTGACTACTCCCTCACTCCCCAGACGTCTTCCAGAATCAGTCTCTTAGCAGCTGCCTGAAACATGACCATAATTATTGTTCCAGGCCACCACGCCTTAGAAAGTTTTGGTGTGTGGAATGTGTTAAGGTGGTTTTCCCTTCCTCCGTTACACCCCCAACACATGCTCGCTTAGAATAATTCCAGTTACAAAGGAATACTTTTTGTTGTTCTTATTATGAGGGGAAACTGTTGAAGCAACCATTCTGGAAATCTGCTCTGTATTCGAGACTTCTCAAGGCTCCAACAGGAAAATAATAATCTGACATGCTGAGAAGCTGGGTCCTGCCCCTTCCTGTCTGCCTTGCTCTGCAGACAGGTGTCTGGGTGAGAAACTGGTCACCTCTGTCAGACGGAGTTTCCTGCACTGTCTTGCTCTTGTCTGTCAGCCGGGCCCAGGTCACCCCACAAGGCAGATGTGGGAAACAGCTGGTGTCTGTAGAGACAACTAAGGGAGGGAGGGTGGAGGGACCAAGCAGACATCATTCTGGGCCAAGTGATCGGGAGGCCCCAGCCCTGGGGACAGGGAAGAAGTTTAGGTGGAGAACTGGCAAGAAGCAAGTCTAGGAGAATGTGCTGAATGCTTAACCCTAGACCACGAGTTCTTGTCCAGGACTCCAGCCCAGGAGGACTATGAGGCAAGAAGCCCACCTACCAGGGGAAGGGCAGAATGCAAGCGCACGGCAACAAGGTGTTCAGAACAGGCGTTAGAGGCAGGTGCTGGGTCTGAATCCCAGCTCTACCACTTACTGGCTCTGTGAACTTAACCCTTCTAAGCCTCAGTGGCATCATCTATGCAAAGAGGAAAAAATACCCACAAACAGGACTACTGTGCTGATGAAATGAGACACGTAAAAGCAGTTATTAGCACAATGCTTGGCAAATATTAACCTCTTGATAAATAGTAGCTACTATTATTTGTTTGAAGTCAGGAATGCTAAATCCTACACACAGCTGTGTACAGAGGATTACACCTCTCTGAGCCTCAGCTGTCTACCTTATTGGGTGGTTTGGAGTCTAAGTGAGATACCTATAGCCAAGTCCATAGTATATGCTCAATTAATGGAATTACTCTAATTAGGAAGGCACATGAAGCAAATCTGCCCTATCTACGAGTTTCTGAGTGCCAGTCTGGGTGCTTATGGTCAGAGAACCTCCCATGATATGCGTCTGGGGCCATGAGTACAGATGAGACCAGCAGGTAAGCACTGGGGTGAGGGTGTGGAAGGAAGGAATCCGGCCCCTCTCCTGCCCTGAGAGGCTTCATGCTGTAGAAACAAGGCAAGACAATTTTCTGCTCAAGGGAAGCTGCTGTCTGGGACGTGTGGGATGGCTGGCCAGGCTGGGAGCCTTGGTTACTCCCCACTCTGTCTTTGCTGCTGGGAAAAACTGCTTTCACTTTTGCCAAGGGGAGGAGTCCCACACCCAGGGTTCCTTGGCAGTCTGGGTTCGCAGTGAAATGTCTCCTACCAGAACTAGAAAGGTCATGCCCAGGTACTCTGAGGACAAGGTCCTATCCCCACCTGCTTTGCTCTTCTGAGACTCAGCCCCATGCAGGAGAAAGAGCTGGGCTTGTGAGTCAGACAGAAGTGGGTTCAAATTTGGGCTTTGGCACTTGCAACTAAGAGAACTCAAGCAAGTCCCGTAAGTACTCTGAGCCACAGCCGGTTCACGGTGCCATGAGGATAAGATAATAGCAAACTGTCGGAGCCGAAATGAGGATTAAAGAAGATAACAGAAGACAAGTGTCTTCAGTGTCTGACCTACACAGCCGTTCACTTAGGGGCATTTTATATCCTTGTATATTTTCTCCACCTATCATCTCTATAAATCAATCTATTACCGGGAATCATTGGGCGTGTCCAAGAGAAAGTAGAGAAGTTTCAAGAAGATGGAGTTTACACAGAAGTTAGACTGGGAAATTTAAATGGTAGGAAGAATGGCTAATTTAAGATACCTCTGTTCTCCAGAAGTCAAGACTTCCAAGAATCTCGAAGCGGAAGGATGCCCCAAACACTTCTCCAAAGTTAGTAACTATGGCCAAGCCATGCACACGCTAAAAGGGGCCTTTAGACTGTAATCCCAAGGTCACACAGGGCTCTGACGGCTCTCTCCATTCTGCCCTACCCACCACGCCCCCTCACCAGGAAAACGCCTCCTCACGGTTCAGGTCTCAATACGAATGTCACTGCCTCAGGGAAGCGTCGCGATCCGGCCCCTCTCCCGCTCTGCCTTTTCCACACAGATGACTAAGTGCACAGTTGTCTGAACGGTTATCTCATCGCATGAAGGAAGCTTGGCCCTCTGCATTCTGCAGCCTTGGCCGAGAGGAAGAATCATTTAAGGTGGAAGAAGGGAATCTTTTTCACACACACACAAATTACACTGATATAACGGTGGGAAAGAGAAGAAAGAGGACTAGGAAGCACATCCAGACCTGGCGGAGAACTTCCCTCAGGAAAAAGACAATCCTCATCTCAGGGCCTCGGCGCCTGGCATTGCTGCCGCTGAACCCAGCACACGAACAGGAAGTCAGATGGCCGTTTGGGTGTTTTCATGTGCACCTGAACCTCCATCTCATGACTTCATGTCCCCACCAAACACTGTAGAAAAGGCAATCCATTTAAGGAAGGCTCCCGTTAAAAATAAACTCGTCTTATTTGGTGCGTTTTAGTGTGTGAGTTATATATATATCGTGGGTAGGGCGATTCTTTTACTCGGAGCTGCTCTTTCACCAAGTGATCGTATCAGGTGAATAATGTGTCCTTATGGTACACGAACCTCTATTTAAGATAGAAACGTCACTGTTCGCTCTTTTAAAAGGCTGACTTCAACGGCGGGAAATAGACACTGTTGAACACAACTGTATTCACTGGGCAACAGGTATCAAAAGCCTTAAAAATACTCATACCTTTTATCCTAGTTATTTCAATTCTCAGATTCAACTGTAAAAACGATTCAGGGAAGATGGTCATTAGAATCATTACTTAACATTGTGAGAAACTGAAATAACCTAAAGTTAAAAATAAAAGTCAGTGGTAAATGCTTCTGTAACTCATCATACATCACAACCATATAATAATAATAATATAGCGAAGTAGACAGCTAAGAAGCTTAAACTAATATCAGATAATTCTTATGTGTAATCTTTCCTGTGCTAAGTAAACAAGACAAAACAAGATACCAAATTGGAAATGCAGTAATATATAAGTAGGCACAAATACCCACATACTGTTACACAGAATGAAATATACCACAAGCAAAGTAGTTATCATCTTTGGATTGTAAGAGAATCAGTGAATTCTTTCGTTATCTTCTACTCTCTGGATTTTCTTAAAAGAGGAATATAGTTTCATAATTGGGAAAAATAATAAAATTCATTATTAGAGAATGACTTTTATTATCCTATACTTGAACAGAAAGTGTATACCTTCAGCATTTTATCCAAAAAAATTAAAAAATAAAGGAGGAGTAGGCATGAAAAGTATTGCCTCTACAGCACCAACCGATCCCAGAGAACCCCAGCATCCTTATTCATCAACCAAAAGATGCAATAACAGTCCTCCTATTCGAGTGAGTCCCTTGAGTCTTGCCCTATTCATTTTAGGGTCAAAGCATCTTTCCTGAAGGAACTAATTCTCTTAATGATGTTGCAATATAAAAGGACTCGGATAGGAAGCCAGGAGCCTTGCTCTGTTTCCATCACTCACTCCACCACTTTGGAGGAACCATGCCTTTTTTTTTTTTTTTTTATGGGCCTCATTCCCCATTAATGAAATGAAAACTTTGGACCAGATAATCAGAGAGAGAGCTCTCCAACTAAGATGCTTTGCCTCTCTCATATCAGAAACATAGTTGTCCTTACTTAAAATGAGAAATTAGATCAAATGATATTTGAAATTTTTCAGCTCAGATTATAGGTGAGTATAAAAATAAAAAAATTTCCTATTTATTCATTCATCACAAGAATACTTATCAACTCATATTGCCCAGGTTGACCACCTCTCTCCTAGCTCTTGGCTGGGGCCCCAAACTCTGGTCCCAGCTCTAGTCAGGAAGAAAGTGGAGATGGCCACTCTTCTGTGAGTGGTTGATGTGCATCTCAGTTGAATGTTTTGGTTTTACTATACACAACTTGAATCACTCCCATTGCCTCTTAGTACACAAAGGAAGAAAATAACAATGAAGACCACATCCCCTAATTCTACAGGCATGAACAACAAAAGAGTTTATAAAATTCTCAAAGGCCATGACTGACCTTGCTGGGAATGCCCCAGCTTTCCTCTTCCTAGACTTGCCAGATCCCCAAGAAATGCTCGTTCTCTCCAGGATTTTACATGTCAGTTGCCTGATCCTGACATTCTTTTCCTGGCCACCTTCCCACTTCTTCCCCTCATGCCTCAAGTTTCAGTCTTGAGTGCTAATCCCTCTGCAGAGCCTTCTCCAACCCCATGCCTGAGCCCTTACAGCACTCTGTTCTTCCCTTCTAAAAGTATGCATTGCACTTTTATTTGTCTGCTTCCGTATTTGACTCTAAGCTCTGAGCGTAAGAGACCACAACTGCAAAAATCATCCATGAGCCTCCACGCCCTCCTCAGGGCCCAGCACAGGATATTAGCTTAACTATTAAGTAAGAATAAAAAATACGATACAATGCAATACAATACAGCTTGTAGGTGAGGACTGGCACAACCAGGACAATGGGTAGTCCAACACGTAGGGGTGATCTTGGCCCAGGAAATGGAGAGGTCTGTAAAAGGTGGCTGCAGATGCGGGGTGAGAGGCGTGGGGCACAGCCTACCTTTTTGGTCTTCACCGTGGATGCGCAGCAGTCCCCACCATCATAGTTGCAGAAGGCTCTGTTGTTGATGGCATCACAGTAATTGTCTCCCATGAAGGGCTATATAGGGAGACAGAGGCAGGAAGGAAAGGTGCCTTGTTAGCATCCTGGAGCGAGTAGGAGGTGGCCTCTGTAATCATTTAGCTAGCTCTTTTTTTTTTTTCACAAACCTCTACCTGACTTCAAATCCCAACACTCCCTTGAACAAGTTAACACTTCTCATAACACCATTTAGCAAGAGTTATCCAGCCAAGTTTCTCCCAACTAAGTATGGTTACCCTGGTAGACACATTCTGTATAATAAAGTATACACGAGTACATTAGGAAACTGAATGCAAACTGCCCGAGAATTATAAAGATCAAACGTAAGAATCCACACAAATCTGGCACAATGGTGTGTGACTGCGGCTCCTTCTCGTCTAGCATGGGAGTACAGATGCACTTGATGCCACATGCTTTACACGTTTGTTTTCTTCCTTTGTTCTCCAAACAACATGTGAGGTAGGCATTGCTATTCTCACATTACAGATGAAGACTCTGAGGCTCTGAGCAAGAAAGGGACTCAGCCAAGATCACACTGGCAAAGGCAGAAGAATGATATAAATCTAAGTTTGTTCCCTTTTTTTTTTTTTTTTTTTTACCATTCTAGGCTCTATCTACCACTTACTGGTTTCTTTCCTTCTTTTTTTCCCCTCCGTGTTCCTCCAACTCTGTGATGCTCCAAAGAAGAGGGAAAGATGATGGAGTTAAGTCACTACTGACGTGAACCCAGAGCCATCTTAGGGGAAAGTCTGGAGTCTCTGCAACCCCCTAGCACTTGTATTTCCCTATCTGAGCACGTAGCAAACTGCCTTCTATGGTCTGTTGATATGTAGCTGGTGCAAGACGATGAGCTCCTCAAAGACATGGGCAATCTCCAGTTCATCTTTGCCTCCCAATCACCTAGTTTAATGCTGGGCACATCTTTGGCATCTTAGAGATGTTGTTTGAAATGGAATGTAATTATATTGGCCTAGAGAAAAGGGCAGTTGCCAGGGCTTTAGAAAATCTGGGTTCCAGTTTTCCAAATTTCAGCCAACTGGGTGGTTATTTGATAGTTTTGGTTAAGTGGTTATCTTCTCTGGACCTCAGAGTTCCCATTAGCAAATAAAGAGGCAGGGTCAGTCTACTAATTTCTCAAAGCAGTGAACATACCCTTCCTTTCTCCCATCAAAGGCAATACTGTGTAACATTGAATATATAGAAAGCAGATGAAAGTGGAACCCCTCTCATTAGAGTTCTGGTAGGGATCTCTAATGCTCAGCGACTCACTGCTGGGAAAGAAGATGTCATCAATTGGCTACAACTGCATCCCATCACGACCCCTTCCCATCCTGAATTCTTCATCCCACCCCAAGCTCAGAAGAAGTCTACCCTATAAGGCATCCCTGGCTTTTGCATCTCTGCTCCCAGTTCATTGAGTCTTTGTGCCCCCAACTCATGATGCCTGATATCATTTCATCACTGCCCTATTAGTGTCTAAAAAAAAAGATCTTAGCAAGCTGAAGCCAAATACAGGCAAGAGCTGTGCTCAGGTGTAGGGGTGTGGGGGTGTGTGTGTGTGTGCGCGCGCACGCGCATACACATGGCTGTGAGCACACGTGTGACTGCCATATGACTGCCATAATAAACATATGATTACATTTATATTAGAGCAGAGGAACAAACGACGAACAAAGGATAAGCCCTTTGCTTCTCTCTGTGCCTTAGGAGATCGGCCTGTGGGCTATGTTCTTTATGTTCTGTCTCATATCATATATAAGCAGACTAATGTAGGAAACCAAATGTCCCTTCTTTAAAATGAAAGGAACGGGCTTGCTAAAGGAGTAGCTCAGGAAGAAGAAGAGGAAGAGAAAAAAGATAAATGAGAATGATTTTTTTTTAAATTTAGCCCCTAAAAAATTTCCAGACTCATCATTAGTTATTCTCCTCTACGTGCCTTTTCCTGCAGCCACATCTGTCCATCCATCCATCTACCTATCTCTCCATCTATCCATCTATTCATACATCTTCTATTCAACTCCATTTATTGAATGCCTACTGTTATACATATACTAGAGGACATAATAGT
Source organism: Pteropus alecto (assembly GCF_000325575.1). Taxonomy (NCBI): domain Eukaryota; kingdom Metazoa; phylum Chordata; class Mammalia; order Chiroptera; family Pteropodidae; genus Pteropus; species Pteropus alecto. The sequence continues at coordinate 4,739,867 of NW_006440132.1, forward strand.
GAGTCAGTATAGAGTTCTACTCTTCTAGATCTTACACTTCAGTGAGTAGGTAGACTTTAATCAAATAATCACACATGTAATGGGCCAGTTTCAACTCTGATGAGAGCTATGGAAGAAAGCTGCATGATACCGTTCGCGTAAAGGGTAGAAGGATTTGACCTATTCAGGGAGTTTCATGAAGATGTCCCTGAGGAAAGGACGTTTCAGCTGAGATCATGAGATGAGTGGGAGTCAATTAGGGTGAAAAGGGGAGAATTTCTAGAGAAAGGGAATAGCATGTGAAAAGATCAGCTACTTAGAGATTTCTCCTGTCTCTGGTATTTCTCATGCTGCTATTTTTACTAATAATGTGTGCAGGTAAGCGATTCATCCTTCGAGACCTAGCCCAAACATTGCCCCCCTAAAATGCCTTCCCTGACACCCCCAAGACGTTCTGTGCTTCTACAGCTTCCTGAACTTGTTTGGTTATAGCTCTTGGTACCTGTTTTAAAATGGTCTCTTTAGTTGTCCATTTCCTTTACTGTACTGTGAGTTCCTTATGGACAGCAATGTGTCGTCCATTTTTTATGTCCTAGATTTTCTAGCAAAATGCCTGGCAATTTGAGCAAAATATGATCAAATATGTTAAATGTTTATTTAGTAAAATGATGGATGGATGGATACATGCATGCATGGGTAAATGGATGCATGGATGGGTGGGGGGCAAGAAGATACCACAGATCACCCAGGGAGAGCATAGTTACTGTTTTCACTTAAGATTATTTTATTCTCAGAACCTAGAAGAGAGTTGGGCAAATAGGCACTCAGTGAAGCTTTCATGAATGAGGGAGTGAATGACCACTCTGGACATGGCTTGGGGTAGAGGGCTGGGACCTCAGGGGTCACAAAACCATTTCTCAATCTTGTCTACCTCTAGGCACTCCAGGTTGATGGCTCCTCTCCCAACCCCGCATTTGTGTCTCTTTAAGCATACTTTTCAGCCTCAGACAAGAGACAAACTGGTAGCTCTAGGCTGTGGAAGAAAGGAGACAAGAGGCCACCTGCAAGGGCAAAGGCGATAAGCATCACTGGCAGGGCTCAGAGTCTGACAGGTGAGGGTCTTTTAGGCCCCAGTGCTGAGTCAAAGGAGGGATCGAATTCTGCTGTCACACTGCCTCGACCGCCGACTCAGCAGAATGAGTGCCCAGGTAACTCAAGCTTCCTTTTCCTGAAATGCTGGACTTATCCAGAGAGATGGGAGGAAGCAACGGCCACAAGGCCTTGGTCTCGGTTTTGCTGTTTCTGGCTGACTCGAGAGAATAGGGGTTCTTAAAGACTCCAGTGTCAAGTGCCCTGAGAAGATGCCACAGGAAGTCCCTAACCAATACACAGAAAAAACTGTGTGACCCAGGGATTGTCTTGTGACACTTACAGGTCAGGGGATGGTTCAGGGACAGGACATGGCTTAGTGGAAAAAAAAAAGCACCCGCCCAGAAGTCAGGAGATCTGGGTCCACGCTTTGGCTCTGTATCTATTGTGCTGTGCAAACTTGGGCCAGCCCATCCTCTCTCTGGCACTCAATTTCCAGTCTACACAACAAACGAGTGGAGTTAGATCACTCTAAGAATCCTTCCAGTTTGAGCATTCTGTCCAATTTTAGACCAAATGCTGTCTAGGCCCCTGTTTCCCCCTATTTAAAATAAAAGGTCAGGTTTAGGCCATCTAGAAGAATACTTCTGGTTCTGACATTCTAAGAATTTCATCAAATACCAAATTTTCTAGAGCACAATTTATTCCTTTTCACTTGCATTTTCCTGAGTGTGCTCTGCTCCATCCTCTCCTCCCCCCAGAGATTGGGACATCTGCCTGGATGGGGTATGGGACTTCCTTTTCACCACCAGCTGAGGAGAATCATGGGAGCATAGGGGTGCAGAGAAATGTCTTTTAGTTCCATGAGCAGTACCCTCTTGAGAACACAGATGACATCCCAAGTACCACACTCTTGTCCCACCTCAAGCCTGTCACTGATACAGAGACAGATCTCCATAATGCCAAGTTCCAGGGCATGGCTAAACTGTGAAGCCAGAGATTTGAAGGGTAAGAGAATATTCCATTTTTCAGCTCAGTAGTTGGGTCTAAGGTGTCCATATTACTTTTGGGGTCGAAGAACAAGTAAATAACAAACATGTGGCAGAAGGAAGTGATATGTAAGATGCTCATCAGTAAAGTGAGAATTGAAAAAAAAAACTGCCTTGTGTGGTTCTTTAAAGGTTAAATATGATAATCTCGGTAAAATGCTTGGCATATTATAGATGCTAAATCAATATGGCCTCCCTCCCATTCTCCCTTAGATGCAATATTATGCTGAACACAGGCTTAGGAAGCAGAAAATCCTGGCTTAGAATCCTGACTCTGTTACTCATTAAATGTAATTTTTAGTATGTTTGTTGATATCGCTTGTCCACCATCAATTTTACCATCTGTAGAATGGGATTGCTGATTCCTGTTCAAGAAATCAGTTAAAGGGATATTTACAGCATCACTAGGTACAGTAAATGGTAGCCATGATTAATATAACAACAACAATAACAGTAGGATCCTTTATAGGGACTCACCTCACAGCCTTTGACACAGTGAATCAGAGCAGGCTGAGGATACCACTTGAGACCAGCCGTGCAGACAACTCTCTGCAGAGAGAGGGAGAGAGAGGTCAGATGGGTTCAGGGCTGGGAGAGAGCCAACTGTCTGTTGGCACGCTGAACCAAACCACCTCTTCTTGGATCTTCAGAGTCCTGACTTCACCTTGGCATTTACATGGAGGATTTGCCCAGGCATTGCAATAATAGGAGCCATAAGATTAAAATAATATTTGTGTTTGCCATAAGTGTCATGATTCTGTATTTTCCTGGCAATAAGGGCCAAAGAGAAGCAGAATTGGGGGTTGAAGACAGGATCAGAAAGGCCCTTCGGAAAATGTGTGGCTGATGTCTGACTCCTGAAGAGAGTTGAGGATAAGGTGGGAGGATGGAGGAAGGATAGAGTGTGTGTGTACGTGCTTGTGCGTCCATGTGTGTGCTTGTGTGTATGCGTATGTGTGATTGCATGTACCTGTGTGGCTGCAGCAGGAAGATGGGAGAATGGCATGGAGCAGGGAAAATGCTGCGGGCCACCTTTCCAGGACCGGGAACACATTAAAAAGACACATTCTTTGGTGCTGCCTTGGATCTAATGAATACAAATCTCTGAGGTCAGGGCCTGGGACACTGCATTCTAAAAACAAGCCTCCAGATGATTCAGATACATGCCGCAGTCTGAGAGCAGTGGGCTGGAGGATGAATGAACTAACCTTTGGTTCGGAACCCTTGGAGACACGCCGCCTGCCCGCACCTGCTGCCATGCCGTATGGGCCCACTCACAGCTCTCTGAGGTCGCCTACACTTTCCTGTCCTATCCCTCCCTATGACGCTGTGTTTGCTGCTCTCCTTCACTGAATGTTCTTCCCCATCTTGTCACCTGGAGAAACTTTATCTTTTAAATGCCTGCTCAAGTCTTGACTTTTCCTGTGGTGCTTTCTCTCTCCCACTCCTGGGCAGAGCTTATAAGTATGCATATATGTATTTATTTATAGCCTCCTTTAATAATAATAACCATTGTTATGATAATGACAACTAAAATGTATTGAGCGCATTCACAGTGCTAATTACTTCATGCGTTATCTTATTTATTTCTCGCAGCCATGCAGTGACGTGGGCATTAATCTCAGGTCATAAGGACGATCAATTCCCCAAGCTCCAGAGCTGTTAAGTGGAGAAACCAGGATTTGAAACCAAGCAACTGTTTTTAGAAATGATTTAAGGCAGCTCATAACATCCAACATGATGATAATTTTTAAAGTAGGTGAAAAAAAGATAAAACTGGGAAGAAAAACTAGTATCAGGAATGGGGCTAACATAACCTTCCTAGAAGATCCCTTCTCTATTCTATCATAGATACTTTGTTTTCCATGCCAGATTATAATAATTTCTTTAAAAAAAAAATAAATGAAATAAAAATGGCCTCGAGGCAAATGCTTAGACTTGCAATGAGAAGCAACTGTGTCAGGGACCAGCCATGTAAGGTCTATATTGCTCTCCTGGCTGAGTGCCACTTGAATAATTTTAATTAAATGAACAGTCACATGGGCCAGAATGTGAAAAATCCATGTGACCAGCCCATTCTGTCCCTGAGGGCAGACCTATATGGGAGCCAAACTGTAATTAGGTTTCTTGGTGAGCTTGGAACAAAGGGAATCGGGTGACACCGAGAGCTGGCTAAGATGGGGTTGGGCGCCTTTTCTCTCGGCCTCACAGCATCTCTGGTTCGCCCGTGGATCTCCCGTGTGTAGGATGGTGCCTGGTACATGGAGAATGCCCAATAATCATTTGTGTTCTAAATAAATGAATGGATCCATCTCAAAATATAGACGATTTTATCAATGGGCGATATTTTCTTTACCTGTCTTCCTTTCTTCTGGAGCATCAGAAGAACATTTGCAATGCCTAGCATGGTGTCTAGTTTAGAGGACCAATTTAGTGTAGAGTAAATTAAATTAAGGATCTTGGATAAACAACCTGCCTGGAAGATCTGCCAACCAGTCTTGCAATGTGAAATCTATTATCTAGCCCCGCTCCTGCCTCTATTGACACTGTCTACCTTCTTCCAAGACATGTGACACGATGTGATATATGGGCAAGACTTCCGGCACTGAAGTGCAACAGGTGTGGTTGCAGTTCTGATTCGGAATGGCTTGGGACATTTCTGCTCCAAGGCTTGGTTCTCCTATCTGTGAAATGGGTACTGAAATGTCGTAAGCTTGTTATAATGATGCATTGAGATCTATGTTGTGGGATGGTTAACCTCGGACCAATTCCTCAGTGTTCTGGAGGGCAGGGCCTGGGGTTTTAGACCTCTCTGTCTTCTTACAGAACCAGCATGGAGCATAGCAAACACATGCATGTTGACCAAATGAAGGGACGTGAGTACCTCCAGCATTCCTCCCAGCTCAGCTATGTTCTTGTCCCCAGCTTCCCAGCCGTGGGGCCAGAAGTGGAGAGAATCACCTGCTTTCATTCTCTGGGAAACTTCACCAGACGCTCATCTCTGGATCTGAAAGTCTGTTCCCAGCCCCAGTTCAGGAATGTTGGAGGGGCACTTGGTAATGGCTCAAGCAGTAGAAAACAGCAGGGTTAGGATCCACTAGGGATTTGATGCCCATCCCTCTCCCTGTTTATTTGAGAGCTAATTTAATCCATCTGTAGGAGTGTCTTGGTGTGGTTGTACATGTTTCTGTCAGCTGAGGTTTACCTGACGTGAGTTCAGAGAAAGGACTTTTATACTATCTGCATGAGTCTATTTATCTTTCCAAGGCGTTTGGATTTTCCACTATTCCTTGGGGCTGCATGCCCCACCTGTCTCACTACAGGGACCCCTCTGTATGCGAGGAGAACTGGGAAAGGGGACAAGCAGCAGGAGCTGAAGGAAAAGCTAGGCTGTTTACACCAAAAGTTGGGCAATCCCAGATGGGGCCCCTCAAATGTCAGGCTTGGTCCTCTTGACACTAGTGAGATTTCTAGCCCAGTAAGAGCACATTCAGAGCAGGTTTTGTTAACCGCTTTCAGTTCCTGCCTTGGTGCATACGAAGAATACACAGTCTTTTCCTCCCGGCTTCGGTGACCATCGGCATCAACACCACCGCCGGCACTATTATCATCATCATCTCCACCACCACCACCAATAACACTGGCACTGCCACCGACAGCACCACCAGCAACACCATCACCAGCACCAACACCCTCACTACTACCATCACCACCACTAACGTCATCACTAACTCCGTCATCACTATCCATATCCTCATTAACACAAAATCCTCTTTTATGCAAATAAGATAGTCCGAGCCCTGTGCTCAGAACTTTCATCTATTTAATTCTTACCGTAACTGTGAGATAAGTACTATTTTTGACTCTGGTTTACCCAAGAGGAAACTGAAGCCCAGAGAAGTTAAACAATCTGCCTCAAATCATACCTAGGCAAAGACAGACAGTCAGGAATTAAACTGGCATCTGTCTGATTTCCAGGTCTATACCTTGAATGCTATGTTCTTCAAATTCCCCTAGCCCCTGAAGCTGTAAGTATAAAACAGCTTACTCTTTTGACTGATGGAAAGTCTCAGATTCAGAAAGGTGGAGAGGCTTTGAGATAAATCTAGAAGGGGGCAGAGTGTCTGAAAGATGAACCCCAGAAAAGATGGGCCCCAGAAAGAGCCAGACATCTGAGAAAGCATCTGACGAGCACCCCCCGCCCCACCACCCTGAGGCTCGGCACTGACACCCCTCCTGATACTTTCTAAGATGAGCAGTCTTTTCTCCTTCATTTTTTCCTTGATTTATAGGACCTTCTGTGAGTGAATTACATCATTTAACTTATATTCGCCTTTTGTTGTCAATTCCTGAGCTTCTGGCTTTCTCCTGGGTAAGCCTTTTGAAAGCCTAGTCATTTTCCACCATATATCCCAGGTATGTGAAGAATATCTGCCATTTCAGTGGAGGTGCACACTCAATGTTTTTGAATGCATAAATGAACAGATGAGCAGATGACCAAAGGAAAGAAAAAAAATGAATGAAAATCGCTGGATTCTGGTCACATCTCTCTATCCACGGGCTCCCCTGCCAGGGCATGTAATCTCTCCTTCTCCACATAAGATATTCAGTAGGAACCATTGCACCTCTGACCCTTAGACACTTGGCGGATTTCCCACAGTGCTAACTTCTCTCCGAGGAATGAATTCTGCACCTTCATTTGCAAGTGTTGCATATGTTTATGATTTATAATGTGAAAGGTGGTTGCCTTGCAGGATGGATGCAGGAGCATCAGCCCTGGGTTCAAATTCTGTTGGAAACGTTTGGTTTGGCACACAAAGTCCTTAACAGAAGTCAAAGTGATTTGCTAATATATTTTGTTTTAAATGAGAGATTTCATATTTTAAAGATTCCACATTTCTCGTACTCAAGAAAAAAATGGCAACTCCGGCCACCCTAGGCCCACGTGGCCACCTCGCCACATTCAGCTAGAGCTGCTTCGTTTGGAAGCAGCATAGGTCTCCTCGGTTTACCACAGTCCCCACCCTTCCCTGCAGTCTCTCCAGCGCTGAGCCAGGGGGCATTTCAATCTGTCCTCGAGTTTGTATTGTCTCCTTTATTAGATTAGAGGAAGATTTCTTTGTATCCCTACCACTTTCAAAAATGCACCTGTGGGAGAGAGGGAGCTGCATAGGAGGAATACTTTAAAATAGTAAAGAGACAGAATGTTTTTTGTGTGTGTGTTTATGAAAGCAAAACTAAAATGTTTTCGTACACCTGAAATTAATATGATCTTATATGTCAATTATACCTCAATTTAAAAAATAAGCAAAACCAACCAAGGTTGCCTTGGTACGTGGGACGCTGCCTGGCATGGGAAGTGAAGGACTCTCTGGGGAGTTAGAAAAATCACCCCCAATGTGAGCACTGGTTTCATGACTGGGCACAACAGAAATGTGCATCAAGCCTTATGCTTAAGATCAGCATGTAAGTTTATCTCAATAGGAACTAAGGAACCTCAACGGTATTTGTAGTCTTATTTCTTAAGTGGGTGGCATGTCCATGAGTGTTTGTTATATTTTCTCTTAAGTTTTTCTGAAATATTCACAGTAAATACCACCACTGCCACCATCACCACTACTACTGATAATAACAATAATATACCTAGATATTAATACCTAGGTATTTAGCCTGCTTCATCCATTCAGCCCACCTGCCTGGTTCCTGTAGGTATTTGAATTTGTGACTCTTGATTTAGGCCTATCTCTCGCTTCACAGATGGGAAAACTACAGCCTAGAAAACTGATAGGATTTGTCCAAAGACGTACAGCAAGGAGGAGCCTGGGCTTTAACTAGAACCTTTGTTACCTCAGTCAGCAACCATATATATACTTAGTGAGCATCTGCTCTGTGCTAGGCACTGAAGGGCATATCATGGTAAATGAGATGACCACGGACCTGCCTTCACGAAGGTCACTGTTCTATCTAGCATACAGTCTAATACTGATCCAACACACGTGCAGTAGTCATGACACATGATCTCAGTGGCGCTCTCCCATCCACCTAAGTGATCATCTCCCATACGTGCCAAGAGGTATGCGTGCTTAAGATAGAGCCTGTCATGTGAGAAGCACTGGTGGTGGGCTGCCGCGGCTTGCATGGGCGACTCTGTGTGCAGTGACAGCAACTTGCAAAACGTGACATCTGCCATGGTGGGATCGTTTACACCACAGTAACTGGCAAATGCTACAGATCAGAGATCGTTTTTTGTGGAGAGCTTGCTGTAAACCATTTGCCAGCACATCTCTGGTACGATCAGTAAATGTTTTGCCTTTGTTATTACTGCTGTACGTTCAGGAGAGGCTGGAGTGAACTGCAGTATTAGACTGACCTGGTCCCCCTTTAATTCTTCTTAGGCAAGTGGCTTCCACCCCTGAGGTTCCATTTCCTCCACTGAAAAAATGAAGAGACTAATACCCACCTCACAGGTGTCTGTGTGTGTGTGTGTGTACGCTTGCGTGCGCATGCACGCACATGTGCACATGTGGTGGGGGTGGGATGCAAATAAAGGATGGAAAGTGCCTGATCCAATGCCCGATGCACAGTAGGCATCCATTAACTGTCAGTTCTCACCTCTCACTTTCTTACCCTGGGGGCGAAGGTGACAGGAGTTGGAGCAGAGCCGTGCCCGGACCATCTACCTCGCACTGGCACTCAGAGGCAGACCCTCGGGAGGCAAAGCTATCCAGGGCCCGCTTCTGGACGCCTGCACCAGCAGCCCTGTTTCTGTAGCTCTCGCCACACCGGGGGCGCGGGTGCAGCAGAGGCCAGCTTTTCTGCCGTATTCCTGGAAATCATCAATCTCTGCCCTTCGCCCTCCTCCCTTTTTCTACCACATTTTTTTCCTCCTGGATAATGAGGCCTCCGGAGACCGGTGGAGGTCTGAACCTCGTTATGGCTCTCTCGGTAGGCCGGCATCAATAAAGGCCGGCAGACCAGGGAACTGGGTGGGGGTTGGGGCGGGCAGGCGGCGGGTGGGCAACTGGGGAGGGGGGCTTGCAGGCTTTCAGATTCAGGATTTATTTCACTGTGAATTATAACTGAACTCTTTAGTGCCCGGGGCTCACAGAGGGAAGGGAGGGAATTCACCCTGGGGCGGGGGGCAGAGAAAAGGCCTGAGTGGGACCGGGCCAGGGGACATGACCTGGGCCAGACAACGAAGCCCCACCTCCCACCCCGGTACTGGACGTGAGGGTGATCTCCCGAGTCTGCCCTGTGTGGGGTGCATTCCCCTACCTTTGGGTGTGTGGGGGTCCGGGTACGGTAGAGAGAGGGGAGGTACAGCGAGGAAGGAGCTGCCAATCACAACCCTGGCTCCGCCTCCTGCGTGCCCCTGGCCTAGTCCCCTCCCTCTCCAGTCCTGAGCTTCCGTCTGTAGCACGAGGGGCTTCTACTTGGGATGGCCAGTCTCCTTGGGATCCTGACACATGGGCCCTGGGCGAGCCCCGGGTGTGTGCGACACATCCGCATTCGCCGGGTCTTCGGCAAGAATCTACGTGGACTCGGTTAAGAATGGGGAGAGGCGCGTTGAGTGGAGGAAACGGGTGAAGGAGCATGAGCTCAGGGAAGCGGGCCTGTCTCGTGGATGCGGGGGATAGTCAGAGGCAGAGAGATGGAGGGAGACTGGGAGGATGGACATGGACATGGTCATGGTCATGGTCGGTGAAGGGTGGGTGGAGGGAGGCGGGCCAAGGCCTTGGAAGTGCTGGGAGGGGGAAGAGAAAAACAGTGAAAATAGAGGCAGGAAAAGGAAATAAAGTTGGAGATAGAGGTAAGGAAGAAGTGAGGAGAGGGGAACACTGGGGTGCATCGGGGAGTAGAGGGGGGCTGGCCAGGTCCACAGGCCCAGAGTGCTGAGCAAGCCCTCGCAATCATGCCCTCAGCTCATTTGAGAAACAGTACACCCCGTATCGGGTTCTGCCCAGCTATCCAACCCCAGCTATCCGGCCTGCGATCTGCAGCTGATCTGCAGCGGGCAGGCAGATAGGGAGGCCTCCCAGTGCCCCAGGAAGAAGTACTGGTGGAGAGGCACCTCTGCCTCCCACTTCCTCCAGGGGGAGGAGCCGATGCCCAGAGCTGGTACAGGAGGCCTGAGATGCACACTGCCCTGGAGGACAAGAGTGGGGTCCCACATCAGTTCTGGGGGCCTCTGACTAAATGGGGGACACAAAGGAAAGTGGGAGTGGCCAGCCCCCAAATGGACCAGGCCATGCCACTGGCTGCCAGGAGGCGAGGCCTCCATAGCCTCTTGCCTGGGCAGGTCATCATGGTGCCACGGGAAGAGCATGACACTTGGGCTCAGGCTTGGGTTGGAGCTCACACTCTGGGTCCATCACTCGCCCCTGAGATCTCACTGTCCTCAAGCAGAGAATACAGACAATGCCTTCCACTCTACTCCGTACATTCTGAGATTTAATGCCGTCCTATGTGCTAAGTGCTGGGTGCACAGAGTAGGTGCTTCATAAACAATCGGTGTTACTACTTCTCCACATCACTTATTAATTGCTTTCCACCAAATAAGTCAAGCATGGAGTAAGACACCAGAAATCTAGGCCATGCAATGTGGAAGGCCTTCCAAGAGCTTGCACTAGACAAGCCCAACAGCACCATCTTTGTAACAGAAGACGCGGGTGCTGTGCACACCCAGGAACACGCATGATTCTGTGCTTTCTATTTACGTGTTCTTGGTGTCTTAGTTTCCTCATCTGTAAACTATGAACATCAGTCTTCTTATTCCTAGACTGTCATCAGCACTCAGTGGAACAGTAAATAAAAGGTCCTTAGCACAGGGCCAGACAGAGGGAAAGTATTAAATACTTAAGAACTGGAGAAATGATTATTGCAAATGAGTCCCCACCCCACAGGGATGTGTGACATTTGATGATGATTTAACAAATGTAAAGGGACTAGTGCAGAACCAGGGCACAGTAAGTGTTCAACATGGTCATCTCCTTCCCCTTAGCAGCCAGTGAGCAGCCCCTGTCACTCACCTCCACCCGTGTGGGGTTCAGCCAGTGGGGGATGTCCCGTACGGTCACGTTCACTGGCAGGATGATGGACTCGCTGTTGTGGTCCAGGCACGAGGTGGCACATTCCGACCCTGAAGAGAAGCAGAGTGTGAGGCAGCTGCTCAGCACCATCTCTTGGCACCCATGGGCTGCTCTCAGGAAGTGTGGGCCCTGCCACTTCCTGGTCCCCAGTGGACTGGGCCATCCCACCCCGGAGGGCAGTAGGGAGGAGCAAACTCCCTAGCACAACTGCTTCTGGTCTCCCCGACTCTATTCTCTTGTCTCCAGTCCAGCTGGCACCCATCGCCATACTCACAGGCCCTGAGCCCAGTTTGGTCTTGCTCCTCCTCTGCTTGAAAGCTTTCCAAGGTTCCCCACATCCAGGACAAAGTCCAGTCCCCTCTGTCGGGCGTTCACGGCCTCCCATGGTCTGGTCAATCTCATGTCCCACTAACCACCTTCACGCTTTGCTTAGTCCAACTGGCCTGTGCTTGGTTTTCCATCTGAGTCCCACACTTCCTCGCCTCTGTACTTTGCTGCTCCTGTTCACTCCTTCTCTTGAACCATCCCCCATCTGCCTTCGCACAGTCAAATCTTAACGGTTCTTCAAGGCCCAGTTCAAATCCTCCCAGAAGCTTGCCCTGACTTCTGAAGCTGAGTGAGGGCAGTGTTTGACACCGAGTCTCGCTCCTGTGTTGGCCCTACCCCACTGTGCCACATTTCCATGGTTACAGAGATGCCCTGGGAGGACGAGGACGAGGTAGGTTCATCTCTGAGCTTAACCTGGCACCTGACATGCAGGGATTCTGAGTGCACAGTGAGTACCTGAATGGAACACCAGCTTCTTGGCCACACACTTTCTCCTCGCACGGGGCTTACACGCACGCCCTCCTGAGTGCCTTCACGACCTTTCCCACTCTTCTTCAACTAGTGCATCGCTCATCACCCTTCAGACCTCGATCCAGTGTCACCTGCTCAGAGAAGGCCTCTATGCTTTCCTGGCAGGCCCAACTCCCTCAGAGGCATCCATCAGAGCATTTGTCACATTACCCCTTCCCATTGGCTTTGGTGGCTTTCTTTTTAATATCCATAGCTCTCTTCCCTGCTGGATTGTAATCTCTGTGAGGCCAGCACACTCTGTGCCCCCCCATTCTGTGCCCAGAGCCTAGGCTGTCCATGGCAGATGTCAGACACTCAGGAATGAATGAAAGAGAGAGTAAGTGAATGATGAATAGGCATTTATGAAGGAATAAGTGGGAATGTAAGTGGATTAGTGAATGGATGAATGACTGAATACACAGAAAGGAATACAAAGAAGTGGGAAAAAATGAATCAGCTAATGAGTCAGTGAAGGCACAGATGACTAACAGGGCCAGAGTTAGGACCTGTTAGTCCTAACTCGGTCCAGGGATTTCTCGGTGAAGACAGCTGACTTTCAAGTTCTGGGTTGGCAATTTGACTATAATTTGGCTAATTCAGTCTCTGCCCTGAGCTCACCCATTCTGAAAATCAAGCCTATTCCATGAGGTGTCCCCAGGACTCCAAAGCCTATTCCATGAGGTGTCCCCAGGACTTCATGTGGACAAAGGACTGAGGTCTAGGAATCTGAGCAGGGCCCCGAAGCGGTCATCCCCCTGCCTTAGTGCCAAGACCACGCTTGAGCACTACATGGTTCACGAGATACAGTCAACTCTTTTTTAAAAATATTTTATTCTGTTAGCCATTCTAAAGTCTCCCTTCCAAACATATGTATATGTGTGAAAATGTCTGTATTACACACACATAAACATACATGTACAGTTGTACATATACACACGGACTCATATATGCATACGTAGTTCATCTATCCAGTCTCGTCATCCTCTTCAGTCTAAGAGACGCACCAGGACTGAAGAGGGGGCAAAGCGGGGGCGGCGAACGCAGGTTCTAAATGTGTAGAACCTCTTCATTTTAAACTGAGCCCAAAGAGAGAGATTCCTGCCTTGCTAGGTGTTTTTCACATGTTGCTCATTCTCCTGCAAATCTGCAAATCCAGCCCTGTGAGACCAGTGTCATCACACCCATGTCACAGGTGAGAGAGCAAAGGATACGGAGCTCAGGTTACAGAGCCAGCGAGCAGAGGGCCATGAACTAGTACCCTGTCTCTCTGACTTGCAAGCACAGTGATACAGGTGTGATGGAGCCACACAAAATAAAGAGAAACAGAGGCAGCGTTGGAAGGGACCAGAGACAGGCGAAGGGCTAGAGGAGAGATAAGAGATGGGGGGAATGCAAAAAGACCAAAAAAAAAAAAAAAAAAGATGAGTGATGAGAATAAAGGGGAAAAATGCCGGGGAGTCAGAGAAACTCAGCACTGAGTGCTTGTCATGGGATCACTGCTCAAGGAGTTTTGAGGGAGCAAGGACGAGGCAAGGCTGCAAAGATAAAATTATTCTGAAAAAAGAAGACGCAGCCTCTGAGAAACAGACAAAAGCTGTCTTATCCCAAGAGGGGAGAAACAGGAAAAATCCAGTCAACACAGGAGGCCACTGCTGCCCTGTGCGGCAGCCCTGTCTTAATGTCTCTTGCTCTGCGGCTGGCTCCCTCCTCTGGTCCCCTCCCCCACTCCTGGGCAGCTCTGGGCTTCAGGACCAGGCTGCTGTGTTGTGATATATGAACCCTAATTGGCATCATTACAGAGCGGTGATCTCACCAGGCTCCTGCCTCTCCTTCCCCAGAGGAGCACGCAGGGTGGCAGCCTTGGTGGCGGTAGCAACTTCGTAAAGGCTCCTAACTGCCACAGAAGCCTCCTTGTGCTGCTTGGGGAAGGGCCCAGACATACCCTCCAGCCCCCAAGCCCAATACATACCAACACATACCTCACCCCTGTTTACAAGGCCTCTGATCAAGAATCTCTCCTTGGTTAGGTGGGCTCTCCCCAGGGAGGGGCTCAGCCTAGGAGGGGATCTGAAAGGCCTTCGGAGGTGAGGAGAAGAGGGAGCTGCGAGTCCTCAGGGAAACCTGCCTCACCTCTTCCTGCTCCCCCCGTGTCCCCACTGAGCTCTTTATCTCAGTTCCCTCATGTGCCCCCACCCGCCCTGGATGACCATGTTCTTCAAAGAGCCAGCTGCATGGCAGCGGGAGCACAGGGTGCAGGGGACGGAGAGGAGATTCGGGCGCTAATGTCATATAGACTTCTGTCCACTTCTGCTTTGACCATGAAAATGCTCAGTGGGAAATGGAATGCTGCTGACCGTCCTCTGCCTACTTCCAGACTGTCCGGGGTATTACGGCTCATCTGGTTGTGACACGTGGATACGATGTATGCACAAAGTGGCCACGTGATGTCCTTGTGTACGTGTGTGTGAGCTCTTTGCCTCTTGTGCATCTTTCTGAGAGTTTGATATGTTTGAGGGCATAAGATGTGGTTGTGCCTGTGATGTATGTGTACTTATGTGTCACATTTGTGTGCGTGCTATGTGAAGCTATGTGTTTGAGTGATGTACTCGTGTGGCATTTGGCTGTTGTGTATATGTTAGGCATGAGTTTACTGAATGATGCGTGTGTTTGGGTCTGTTTTGTCATTAAGCATTAGTACTTGTGTATATGCACGTGTGAATATATTTGAATGTGTCAGTGGATATAGACATGAAGAAAGTCTGTTTTTATAGTTTTTTTTTTTTTAATAGAAATAATTTAATCAGTATTTTTCTTCCAGGGGTGCTCATGACTGCCAGTCATGAGTATGACTGAATATTCATTCGCTTGCATATCTTGAGTTGGGAGTGGGGACCATACCACAGATGTATCTAGAGCCACACACACTCATCAGCAATGATGGAGAAAAGCATCCCCTGGGAAATACCAGGAGTAGGCTGTGGAGTAGGAGGGATGACGGACTTGGGGCAGGTTCTGCTAACGCTACTCAATGTCACTACGCTCCCTTCTAGAATGTCCGTACCGGCAGGTCCTATGAGATCCCCACTCTCTGCAAATCTCCTGTCAAGGTCCTTGGACTGGTGGTTCTGTAGGATCTGAAAGCACCTCCTACATCATCAGAATGGGCCACCACGTGCCTCGGTGTGTTCTGACCCCTGCAGGAGCAAGTCCTGTGGACTAAGTGCAGAGAGGAGCACAGACTCTGACTCTAAGTTCAGGTGATGAACTGCTGCACTCTGAGGCTATGTGTGTCCATCTTCAAAAGGGGGAGGTCGGGCCCCGCCCACCTCAATGTCCAACCACAGGCCCGGCTTCTGGACATGAAGCAGCAACTCTTGTTTCGCTGGGTGCAGAATGTGTTGGCTCCGAGTGACTGGGAGTGAGCATGTGTACAGATAACCTTCTGCTCCAGACAGCCCTGGTGATTGTCTCATAAATCACACTGGCCATGAGAAGGGACATTCAATTCCCTGGGCTTTTCATCATGGTCAATTAGGGAATCAGTCCAAAAGGTTAGCATCACTGTCCTCAATTGAGGTCGTCACAGCGTGTACTCAGTTCCCCAGAAAGCCTCAGCCTGAGACGAATGCATCTGTCCAGACGCCTGGTTTCAACCACGCAAATGCCCGGCATCGAACCCAGGTCTCAGCTCACTGCGAGCGCTTTGCGAACTGGCCTATCACCACACAAACAGCATTTTGAAACTGCTATTTATCCTCATTTTGGAGGTGACTGGGACACCATAGGAAGGACTCAGGCTCTGGAGTAGGACAGATTGCAGACTTGGGGCAGGTTCTGCTAATGCTTTGAGTCTCAATGTTCTCATCTGTTAAAGGTACTTGAGAGGATAAGATATGATGTTCTAAAGTGCTTGATGTGGGCCCTGACCCATAGTAGGTACTCATGAGTGATTAGTATCATGCAACTTTTAAGATTAATATTAAAGGCAGCCACACAAACCACTACTGCTTTCCTAAATATGATGTGTGCTATCGTATCTCCTTCCCCCTGCCACACGGTTCCTTTTGTCTGGAAAGTCATTTCTTGCCCAAAAAGCTCTTTCTAATCCCTGTTTAAGTGTCCCTTCCTCTGAGAGCCTTCTGTGTCCCCAGAGGCACCGATCAGCTCTTCTGTACTCCAGGGTGACTATGTGCACTCCCCTACCATGGCCTCTCTCACATTTGTGCCCTTTCCTGTCTCTGGGAGGACGGGGTCTGGTCTCATTCATCTCTGTTTTCCCCAGCACCTCACAAAGGGCCTCACACAGTACAGGTGCCCAACTACCCAGTCAAGCACCAGTCTGAGCTCCCAGAAGGCCCTGCCCCTCCCGTGGCTCACCCAGGGCACCCACCGTACCTATGGTATAGCCTTCAGGGCACTGCAGTTTGAGGTTGCTGTTGAGCTGGTTCGGGGCCGAGCACTGGCCTTGCATCTCCTGGCAGATGTGGAAGGAGCCACTCCAGGTGCCATCTTTCCGGCAGTGGATGACATTGCTCCCACGTCCCTGAACACCACAGAAACACAGTCAGGACCAAGAGAGACCCCCTGACCCTCAATAAGCTTTTCAAAATAAAAAAGAAACCATTTCTCATCTCCTCAGAGATCCGAAAGTGTTCCCTAAAATTTCTTAACAATGGTGGAAACCCAATCACCCAAAATAGAGACATTTTTAACATCTCCATTTTACAAGTGGGGAGACAGAGGGAGGACTCAGCGTGGGAAGGACTGGCACAAAGCTTCTCTGTGAGCCTAACTCCCAGGCTTCCTAAGTCCTAGATTAGGGTTATTTCAGAGATTTCAATCAGAGGAATTTGTTTCGTTGGTTGTTTTTTAAACTTTTGATTTAAGAAGGTAGGGACCCAAGTGTACCACAACTCGTACAGTGAGTGAGAGCAGGGGTCCTGGAGCTGCTCGTTAGGAGGCGGGTACACCCCAAAGCTTGCTTCCTCCCAGCCAGTGAGAAAGTGACCCACGTCAGGGCTCTGCCATATGCGAGCTCGGCCACCTCGGCCCAGCTGAGCAGTTTTCTCTTCTGGGGCATTTACTTCCTCTCCTTTCCCTTCCCTTCCTTCCTTCGGCGTCACTCCGTTCTATTCCGTTCGGTTCATCCCATTCCATTCTTTCTGTTCCAGCATCAGTGCCCTCCTTCCAGTTCTTTAAAATAGGAAATACCAAGTTCCTCAAATCTTTTGCAAAGCGGTAGAGAAATGCAGCTTGCAGACACAGTCCATTTTCAGAGCCCCCTTTCAATGTCTAAGGTTCTAACGGAAGGTCCAGCTCTGTAGAAATTTCAGAACTGCCCCTGAATTCAAGGGCCATTTCCCAGTGCTCACCCGTGCCCACTCTTGTGGGGTCCAAAAGTAAAGCGAGCCAGTATCTGCTTCATTGAGCCAGGCGGAAAGACTCATGTGAGCAGCCAGCCATGTCCGTATGACTGTGCTTGGTGACAGTGCTGTGAGTTCATGGGAGTCACCGGTAATGAGAGGCAAACAGGGAAGGCCTCTTAGAGGCGATAGATTGAAGAGTTTTCAAGGATGCATATAACGAGGATGGAAGCACATTTATGGAAGGCCGAAGTGCATGTGCAAATGCGAAAAAGTGTAGTGAGCAGCAGATTTCCACCCTCCCCCCTCCCACACACTGTGTGGTTCTTATCTTGTGACTCAAGGGAGAAGATGGGGGAGGATGAGCTAGTAAGGCCGATAAGGTGTGGGGCCTTAAATGTCAGCTTACGTCGGGACTCTACTCCTCAGAAATAGAAAACCATGCATAGTTTCTGCACAGGGGGTCCATCTATCTGAAAACAAGTTGTATATTCTCTCCCTCTTTCAAGCTTATGATAAGGAGAGAAACTGAGGTCAGAGGAGCTGACCGTGCTCCACCAGTGCGACAGTCTGCGCAATGGCTCCCACGCCCCTCAGCTTCCATTTAAACTCCTGTGTCTGGTCCCCGTAGGCTCCCCAGCCTTAACTCTGTCTAATTCTCCTGCTTGTTGCTCCCTACGGCACCTCCACCAACCTTGAACTTGAGTTTAAATCGCCCACATTCTTGCATGCCCCATCAGCTGTTTCAAGCACCACGTTCTGCCCTCACTGCTCCTCCTGTCTGCTGTTCCCTCCCCTTCGCCTTCTGGCCCAAATACATTATCTGGCACAAGCCATCCTGTCCTAACGCCATCCCAGTTCTGCAGAGCGTACTACCTTCAGGTCTCTGACACGCCTGGCCTCTTCGTTTATCATCTGTCCCATCTAGATGACAAGCTCCTCGAGACCCAAGATGGAGCCCTGCTCATATCCACGTTCTCAGGGCCTCCCACAATGTTGAATAGGTCCTGACAGCTCAGCCCATTCACCACTCAATAGATATTTTTATTCATTCAAGAACAGGTTGTTTAACAAAAGATCAGATAAATAGGTAGAGAGTTTTGGAATGAATTTGTTTAATAAACAAGAAGATAAATGAATGCATGCATGTGGACATAAATGAATAAGTGAGTAGATAAAGAAATGAGTGAAGGAGGGAATAAATGAATGAGCGCATGCATGAGGAAATGAATAAACTCTTCGAAAGGGCTGATGCAGGCTGAAGCTCCCCTGTCTGAGAAAACAGCTGCAAGGAGACAGGATTTAGAAAAGAAAAGGGGGCCCCTCTCTGAGCCTCTCCTAGGCCAGCACGAGGAGGGTTCAATTGCAGTGGCCATGAGAGAAGGGTGGCCCATCCCGAGTATGCAGCTGTGGGATGACTTGTAGAGTCCACCCCAAGAGAGTCTGTGTGAGCTCAGGGAAATTTTTAAGCAGCATCATGTGGCTTCAGAGAACCCCGACTCTCCCTCCCAGAGCCCCAGGCCCCAGGCCCCATGATTCTGCTGGGCTCTCAAGGGAGTGGGAAATTGACCCCAATTTCCTGTAGCCTTGGCCTGAGCCTATGATGCATTTGGCCTGCAGCCCCTGAAGGGCTGCAGACCTCAGCACTACGTGGGCCAGAGCTGGCTGGGGAGCTTGCTTTGCAGCCGAGAATGTATTAGAACTAGCTGGAATCTGCTCGGGGAATTTCAGACTGGGAAGGCTCCACCATAAAAGGTGGGAGCATAAAGGCACTGGTCTCGCTGCCTCCAGTCTCTCTCCCTCCTGCCCAGGGCATCTGGCACTTTCTGCTGCTGACTAAATCTTCTTTTAAAAAGACCGCTTCCGCTAAGATGTCTTAGCCTTCCAAACAAGGCATGCTCATAGGCTGGAAGTCCAGGGTTTCCACAAGGGAACCCAGACGACACGTCTAGCCCCATCTCCTGCTGTGTGCGTGTCCTTCCATCTGGTCTCTAGGTCGCCTTGTCTCTCCTGCATGCTTCTCTTGCTTCCCACCTCCACGCCTTTGCTGCACAGCTGACCTTCTGGAGCCTCTCTGGATTTCCAAATCCTCTCTTAGGACTAGATCTCGGTATAGTTAGGGCTTTCCTACCACTGAGTGCAGATCCTCAGAGTAGACCCTTGATGTTGAGTCTGGTTGGACAACAGAAGACCTGACATTTAACATGCAATCTGGGGAGGCCAGAGCCCACTGGCAGGGAGCCCACTGGTATATTTGGCTCTGAATGCACAGTTCTGCACATGAAGGTAAAATCTCTCACAAGAAGGCTGAGCATTCTGCCTCTCTGTGCCTGTGCATCATTCTGCACACGAAGGTAAAATCTCTCACAAGGCTGAGCATTCTGCCTCTCTGTGCCTGTGCATCTATCTGCAGAAAAAGCATGCCGTGCTCTTTTGAAGTCCCTTTGGCTAGACAGGTCCACAAAGAGCTGAAGGCTTATAATAATTGTATGATCAAATATTATTGGGTGCTAAGTATTTTCTGCACATCTCAAAATCCTTTCGAGAATGTAGTCAAGTAGAAAATATGTCCCTTTTGCAGATTTGGAAACTTAGGCTCAGCTAGGAAGTGAAAAATTAAGTCTTGAAATGATGCTAGTGTAACAGTTAAGAGTATGGACTTAAACCAAGCTGTCTGGGTTCAAATCCCATTTCTACAACATCCTATCTGTGTTCCTTCACCTGTCTATGCCTCATTTCCTCAATTGTTAAATGGGCATGATGTCTACTATCTAAGAGTCATTATGAGGATCGAGTTAGTCTACGTGAAGCATTTAGAGCTTAACACACACATTAGGAGTTCTAAGTAGCTAAGGTTCTTAACTACTCTGTGTCTAAGAGAACTTCACAATCAATCAACTAAACTATCACCCACATTTTAGAATTTATAGCAGCCAGAACGTGGAAGTAATATGCCCAGTCATGCAGGCTGCCAGTGCTGGAGCCAGATCTCTTGACTGTAAGCCTGTGTGACTTTACTGTGACAGGAAGGAACAAGGAGGAGAGAGGAGATGACTTCTTCTACTTAGCGGAAATGAAAATAAACAAAATAATGGCAGTGAGAAATGTGGCAGCAGCAGGGCAAGGCAGGACCGAGAAGTGCAGCGCTGGATATGAATACTTAAGCTCCGGAGGCAGCCTGACCTAATCGCAGGAGCCTCAGTATGACATGAGGCAAACCATTTTACTTCCCTGAACCATAGCTTTCTCACCTGCAAAATGGGACGGTGATGGCAGATGCTGTGGGGCTTCAATGAAGTAGTCTGTATAATGCATATAGTCCAGAGATTGGCATGTAGTAAATGCTCAATAAATTGCAGCTGCGATTAATTATTTGCCTCTGTTCCAAGCTGGTGCCCTCATCTATGTTTGTTTCCTCTAAGTTAGGTACAGGATTGACATGTAAACCCAGGAGTAAGAATGTGCAGAAAATGTGGCTTATGTGATGACTTGGTTAGGGGATCTGACGCTTTAAGATCTGACTCTGCTGGTAACTTGCTGTGTGACTTGGAGTAAGTCCCTTCCCCTCTCTGGGCTTCAGTGGCGCCATCTATAAAATTAGTGGGGGAATCTCTGAGATTCTGCACACCACAAACTTCACATGGGTCTGTGATGTTTCTGACTTACTCTGGGAGGCTCTGGGTACATGGGCAAGCACTTGACAATGCTAAAGCTGGAAGCGGCCCCTGCTTGTGGAGGCATTGCACACGCTGTGTCCAGAGCAGAACCCATGAAGGCAGGGCCCACTGCCCATCACTAGCAGCAGAAACACTTTTACAGGCACCTCGGTGATCGTGTAATGAACTGGGGGCCCTATTGATTCCACTCTCGCCCCCCTGGCCCCGCTTTCTTGCTCCTGTAGAATTGCTGAAACCCACCATTAAATGCATGACTGTCCACAAAGCACCTTTAGCCCTTTCCCCTCCTGCTGCAGCCTCAGTGTATGCATCTCCCACAGACCCTGTCCCCATCCTGAGATGGCCCACCCTCTTAATCACAGAGCCCCCACCATGCTTCTCACACAGATCTGAGCCTGAGTTATCACCTCAGACAGCGCAGGAGCATCTGAGCTGGATAAACGCTGAGATAATTAGCAGTTTTCTCCAGTGGCCTGGGATGGAACCTCTGCCCTTTGCCACCAGCTTGCCCTGACAATGTCTGGAGGCAGTGGGCAGAGCAGAGCTGTGCAGTCAACACTACCTACCAACTCCTGGGCAAGCACTTAGCCTCTCAAGCCTTCTTTCCTCATCTGTAAAATGGGCATATTGTTTCTTTTTCAAAGGTTTATTGTGAGTTGTCAAAATAAGAGAAAGTTTGCAGTCTGGCATCCAGGAAACACTTAAAAATTAAAGAATAAGAACTATTATTAAGGTCCTCTGTCTTCGTTTACCATAATACTACTATAAATTCTGGAGCTGAACGGTTCAATATGGTAGGTACTTTACAAGCGTGGCTGTTTACATTTAAATTTGAGCTATTTAAACTTATATAAAATGTCATATTTAGTTGTTCAGTCACTCTAGCCATGTGACAAGTGCTTCACAGCCACATGTGGCTAGTGGCCACCACACAGCACGGCACAGATACGAACGCAGCATAAAGTTCCACTGGGCAGTGCTATCTAGAGAGTCTAGATATTCTACAGATCGGGCTTCCCTGTGGTTCATACCAGTCTCCCATCCCCGCATCCTGGCCTCATGCATGATGATGCCCCCTTCTCTGACTTTGTGGGGCTGACTTTCAAGTCATCGTCTTTGTGTTCAGGTTCGGTAGGAGCCCACATGGAACATCAGAGATTATTCTCCACTAGAAGTGACCTTGAAAGCAGGCTAGTTTATTTGTGCCATCCCCGGGGCTGCCAAACTTGTGGTGGCACAGGTTGTGTACTGCACAATTCCAGGGCTGCTCACAGACATACCGTACTTCCGTTACCGCGTTTAATCCTCACAGACTATGAGGTAGGTGGTATTATTACCACCCGCCCCACTTTATGTATGAGGAAACTGACACTTAAAGAGTTAAATAATTTTCCCAAGTCCTCCAGCTAGTAAATGGTAGAGCCAGGATTCGAACTCAGACACCAGATCCAGCATCATACTGGCTCCCAAGGAATGAATAAAGTGGAGGTTTTTATTTGTTAATTTGCTTTTAGTGGCAGTGAGAGAGAGAATGTGAATCTCCCCTACAATAGCCCCTGTCCTCTCTGCCAGGATCTGGAACTTGTTTGGAAAGCAAAGAATTCCCGCTCCATACAAGCTGTTTGATTCAAGACGCTCTGGGCCGTACGTTTCTGCCGTGTTTACAGGCAGCAAGAGGGGATCTGAGGTGAATACTAGATTTGGCTCTCAGTCCCCTGGTCTGAGGGTAGAGGAAATTCATTTGCAGTACAAACTAGCAACGTCAATTGTATCAGGAGCCCATTTGGCACGCATTCCTTCATTCTTTGAGCCGACAAGCAATACCCTGCTCCTTTGCGTCTAGCCTCTCCGCCGGCTGCCAAACAGAACTGCGCGAGTCGCTTGATAAATTTACATTTTCCTCTCCTTTAAATACAAACTGGCCATGAAAGGTACTTGGCAAGCCCCAGGCAGACTGGGTTTCAGTTTGATAACATGACCACGGCCAGAATATTATTTGGCTCAGTAGTCGGGGTAACTGTTAGCAACAGTTTTATGTAAGGGAGTGAGAGGGAAGTTGATCGGCCTGCATGAGGCCGTGGTAATCTCTGGCCTTTGCTTGTTCCAGCACCGGCTTCTGCTTCCCTGGCAGGCAAGGATGGGAATGACTCGGGTACACAGACATCCATGAGTGTACACTGTCAAGGATTTTCAGGTAGTACCTAGTGGATTCAGTCTGTCCACAGTTGGGGGGACCTGGGTTCTGATTTTGACTCAGCTGACATCAGCTGTCACCTTTGGTGGTTGAGTGACTTCTCTGAATCTTAGTTTTCTGAACTAGAAAATGAGGATATTGGTCTGGTTGCTCACTGCAGCTCTTTCTCAGGCCCTGTCATTTCCTGAGCCCTTACTCGGTGCCTGGCACTGTCCCAAGTGCTGAAATCACAGGGAAGATGAAAGGTGTGGTCACAGGCTGGGGGAGGGGTATAGCGGGCATTATGGAGCACAGTGTCCGATGCTTGGAAGGGGTCTCCTGAGGAGGGACACTGAGCCCAACAATGGAAGGAACATCATGAAAAGGTTCGTGGAGGAAGGGGTGCCTGAGCTGAACTGTGAAGGATGGTTAGGAATGGAGCAGCTGGAAAAGGTGCGAGGACCCCTTTAATAGAGAAGGCAGAGGAGAGAGCCATCTTACTGGTAATGAGGCGAGGTCTTGAATGCCACCCAGAGGACTTGAGATTTTGTCCTGAGAGGCAAGTCGCTAGTTCACAAGGGCCGTAAGCCGGGAAAATGTCATGATCTGATTTATGCTCTAAGCAAACCAGTCTGGCTGAAATGTAGACACTACACTGGAGAGACGCAAGGATGTAGAAGCAGGGAGATCAGGAAGCTGTGTGGCGGCACAGGAAAGAGATGCTGGTGGCCTGAGTTGGACTGGTGGCATTAGAGGCAGAGAAGAACAGCTTCAGGAGGTGTCTCAGAAGGAGCATGGGTAGAACTTGCTAGTTGTTTGGATGTGGGAAGCAGGGGTGAGAAGAGGTGAGGGTGGTGATGTGCTGGTACCTGGTATTTGGTAGACACTAATAACGACCAGTAAGGACTGGCTGAGGGTGAGACCTGCACTGGGGCCCAACTGGCTAAACTCTGGCCGCACCTGGATGAAGATCCTTGCACACTCGTGAGACGTGCAGCTTGGAGCAGCAAGCCCTACCTGCTCGGGTCTGTCGAGGTGGAGCTCCTTATTAACTTTGGTCTTCTCTGGAGCCAGCTGACTTCTCATCTCTCTTTCCTTTTTCAATTCCCCACACATCTTTTTAAGGAAGGGGAGATGTGTGAAGATTAAGGAAAATTCATTCACACAACTCCAGAAAGGGTAAGCAGGAGTATTGGGCCTTCTCTCACATATATGTGGATTAAGATAAAATTTAATTCCTGCCATCTTCTTCTTCTCTTCTTCTTTTTTTCCATCGTATTCTCAAAATTGTACCTCTAGTCTAAATATGACGCCCTTTCTATTTATGCTTGAGGATCCAACTTATGTCTTAAGATAGTGGTAGTCTTGTGATCTTACATACTTCAAGGACCAATATAGTGTGATGGTGGTAGAAAGCTGGGCAAACAACCTTGGTCACGCCTATCAGAGTAACCTAACTTTGATCGAGTTCATACACTGGGATTCCATATACGATTTGCTTCATAAGGGTTCCAACATTAAAATTTTTCAAAGCTAAGAATCCCTAAACAACTAAAATATGGTGTTATGAGCAGGAAAACGAGGCTCAGAGAGATTACAGAGAAGGTCATTAGAATTCAGTTTCTTAAATTCGGCATTGGTGATGTCGCCATTAGCCAATTCTAGCATTCGTGGAGAGTCTCTTGGAGGAAGTAGTTCTTAACATATAGGCTGGTCTTTGATAAGTGGAAAGGAGAGGGACAAAAGTATTGATCTCAAGGTCAAGGAGTCTTACCTGGGTGGCATCGCTGTCTTCACACTTGATCCTACACTCGCTGTTGAACTGGAAGGCATTAGTGCACTGGTAGAGCCCATGGAACTTCGGTGGAGGCGGGTCACAAGTCACAGGAACACAGGCTCCTGCCTGCCAGCTGCCATCTTGCGTACACTGAGTCTTGAAGGCCCGTCTTCAAGGAAGAGATAAAAGAAGAGACATCTCAAAGTCCCAGTGGCTAGACCTGGGCCCTAAACTAAAACACTCAAGCTTCTCTGGAGTCGCCCGGCCTCCCATTTCCATTTCCCTTTCTGGATTCCCCGCCGGCCTTGTTGGGTGATGGGCATGCATAGGGATTAAGGAAAACCCATTCGTGGAACTCCTTCAACAGGGGCAAGCAAGAATTCCAGACTTTCTTGTAGTTAGTTACATGTGGACTGGAATAAAATCCAAGCCCTGTTAGTCCTGGTCCTCCCTCTTCTTGCTAGGGTGCCCTGATGGGTGCTGGCACTCTGGCAACAGGAACGCCCGCCATTTATTGAACAATTACTATGTGCCAGGCACCTTGCAAGCACTTTACATACATATCCTCATCTATTCTTCATAACATTCCTGTGTGGTAACTTACTGCCAACTTCATCTTATTGTTGAAAAACAGAGGCCCGGAGAAGTGAAGTCACTTGCCTGAGGTCACAGAGCCAGGAGGCAGTTATTAACAATGCCCTTCTAGATTCTCATAGGACAGAATGGGATGGATGGTGGGTATTGCCTTTGGCAAAGACATGAGCGCTTTGTTCTAATCAGACAGCCATACCTGGCTCTCCTGCCGCCCAGAACCCGTGAGTGTGTGTCTGCAGCCCCACTTACTTCTTCGACTTCCGAGAGGAGCTGGGCACATGGTATCCAGGTTTGCACTTGTACTTGCAGAAAGAGCCCACCTTGTGCTTGTTCTCTCGGCACCGGGCGGTCTGGAGGTCTGCATTGGGCACTGGGGGCGGAGCCAGGCACATGAGCTCGCACAGGGCCTCCGGGAAGGACCACAGCCCATCCTCCATGCAGGTCAGGACGCTGTTGTTGCCTGGAGGACATGGACAGGAAGGGTTAGCAGACGGGGACGGGGGCAGAGGGACTCTGAGAGCCAAGCAAACTGCCTGAACTTAAGCCAAGAACCAGAGGATCTTCCACACGTAATTCCAGACACTTCCACTTACCACCGAGGAACCTAGAGACAATAAGAGAGCGGCCGTGGAGAAGAGGAGATCCAGCTTGGGAAGTGACTTATCCCCCAGGTACAGTGTGAATTCAAATTCAAGGCTCCTGACCTCTGCTTCTGAGCCTCTTATACGTCATAGAAAAGAGAGCATTGCACTCCTTCCATCCATCCTCCTTGCTCTGCCAGGTAGACACCTGAGCCCACACACGAAAGTACTTGCCTTAGAATAACTGAAAGTGTAAACTCCTATCGGAACCTACTCAAAGCTTTGATACCCGTGTGCTTTGCGACCTCAGGCTGCCGCTCCTCCCTGAGCCCTGCATCCCTGTATTTATCCTAGCTCCCCTCATGCCTGGAAGTGACAGCACTGTGGTATCTGAAGGCCTGACTTCCTTTTCAGGCCCCAGTGAGTGAAGCTTTGCCAAAGCAGCTGAGAGAGCAGCACTTCCCCCGTAGCCCGTGCCAGCTCTGACAGACGTGCTGACTGCCTTCGGGAAGCTGGCCTGATGGGGACCGTTGCAAATAAAAGCGAAACGCGGAGAGTTAGGCTTTTCACTGCCAGGTCATATATTATCGACGCCGCCTGCCCCAAACCTCCTCAAGACAATTAGAAATGGACCTAAAACTCGAGTTTCTCAATCAAACTCTCTCCTTCCTGGTTATTACTGAATGGTGTGGACAGCCAGGGCTGGAAGTATGTGGGCGTGGGAGGCTCTGGGGTTTGGGGGCTGGAAGGTCTGATTTCAGGTTGGTGGGGTGGAGTGATAAGGACGAAACTGACATTTACTACGTCCTGAGTGCTTTTGATGTGCAATCTCCTGTATTCTCACAGCAGAGCTCGCAGTGTGATTCTTCGTATTTGGAAATAGAGACTCAGAGAGTGAAGTGACTTGCCCAAGTTCTCATAGTTTGTAAAAGACAAAACTGAAGTTTAAAACCAATTTTGTGTAACTACAAAGACGGTTATTTATTTATTTATTTTTAATGAGAAGTTGGCTATATAAACTCAGCAGAGTCCTCGTTAGCCGTGCTGAGTCAAACTCCGACTCTCCTATCTACAGAGAGAAAACAATTGCTCTTGCCTTTCACAGTGGCGAGACAAAATGAAACAACATTTATGAAAAGTATCCAGAAAAGTGCTGTCAAATTCTTTATTTGCTCCACTCCCTCTTGCCTTCTTCCTGTCCATCCTTCCTCTTTTTCTCCCTTCTCCCTAACCTTTTGACTTCATTAGTAGATCTAAAAGGATGGTGTGAGTTGCACAGAAGCCTTCATTTATTCAGCGAGCACCTATGTAGTGCTTACTATGTGCCAGCTGCTCTTTTCTATGTTGGGACAAAGCAATGGACAAAATTAAAAAACAACAACAAACAAGCAAACAAACAAACAAACAAACCAAACCTCAAACCCTGACCTCTTGGAACTTACATTTTAATGGGATGGGGAGGAACACAATAAATTATACCAAGAAGTAAAATATTTAGTGTGCTATAAGGTGGTAAGTACCGTCGAGAGAAATATGGCAGGGAAAAGAAGACAGAGCACTGTGCAATTTTACGTAGGCTCCTCTGCTTCTCCCACCCCCATTCACTGTCTTCTTTCTCCTTCTGTCAATGTGATTCATCGGGTGAGCACGGGACAATTTAGTGTCTGTCCACCCCACGGAGGATTTCATGTTGATAAACTGTGATACTGCAAAACAAACTACAGATATTTCTACATCGAATAAAAGCAATCAAGGGTGTGGAAGGATGATTCATTTGGCTTCCATAAAAGCAGTGGCTTCCAGAACATCAGAGACTACAAACTGCTTTTTGGATTGCCTTTGTGATGGGGGTAGTGTTTTGGGGTGCCCAAGCATAGCAAAGGCTTAGTGAGGAAGGGGAGTTATAAAAGGT
The DNA here is from genome assembly GCF_000325575.1 of Pteropus alecto. Taxonomy (NCBI): domain Eukaryota; kingdom Metazoa; phylum Chordata; class Mammalia; order Chiroptera; family Pteropodidae; genus Pteropus; species Pteropus alecto. Next base: position 4,767,987 of record NW_006440132.1, read on the forward strand.
ATGGGGAGAATACCCTCTCTAAATTTTTTTTAATCTCCAAGAAAGATAAAATATCTATGGATAAAGACTTGAGACTCTTAAGAGTATATCATATCAGCTATGCAAATTGTAAATTTTGTAGTGAAAGTCACAGTTCTTTTATGGCAAGATAACATAAAAACTGCAAAATGTTAATCAAGAGAGAAAATGCAACTGGAAATGTAAATTCTGGGAGAGGGTAAATAGGAGTTAGCCCTGTACCCCAGTCAAAAGAAGAACCATGCTAAAGCAGGAACTAATGATTCAGGACCATGGACATGCCCCCGCCCCACAACAAACAAAATCCAGGAGACACAGACACTGAACTACACAGAATCAGTACTTCCATGCCCCAGCGGTAGCCACTACTGTGCATCCACCACGTGGCTTTGAAGAAAGTAGGGTATGACACATGCTGTGCACGCCTTGCCTGCATCCCCTTGGCACTGACCTCTATACTCTGAAGGATGCTTACCGCCCCTGCAACCCTGTTGGAGGCCCTTTCTTCTGGCCGTAGATGTATGCTCCACTTGCATGCAAGGCAAGCTCACAGTCCTGTGATGTCAGTGCCCCTGGAACTAGCACTCAACCAGTGATGGCGTTGGTGGATTATCATGCCTGTTTCCAGAGTTGCAATAACTCTGAGGAATATTCTCCCCTGTTCTTCAGAGGGACTGAGCTTTGGTGCTCCACATAGGCAGTTGGCTTTCGAAGAGAACTTAGATGCATCTGTTACTTCCATGTCTCCCTTTCTCACTCCCCTACCTGTGTTTCCTAGGAGAACATGACTCAGGATACCTGGTGATGGCATTTCTGAGCCTGGGGTTTACTGCTGAGGGGAAGAGTGTTGGTGTCATAGGCTGGGTCCCAAAGGGTTAGGCGAAGCTGACCTTTGTTCATCTTTTGAAAATAAGTCTTGCTCAGCCCATCTCCAAATGTGCCTAAGGAAACTTCAATCTCTAATGAATATTAGAATGACTAAACACACTGTCAAAAGAGAGGTGCCTATTTGTATTATTTAATTGAAAAGATTAACCAGAAGACCAATTCTCTTTGGGACTGTCTTTAAGACTGAAATTAACCTAGAGCAGAATACAAGAAGGGAAATGCCAGGAGACCTATGGTCTGGTTTTCTTAGTACCTTGTACTTGGTGTTGGCATTGCCCACATCCTAATGTCAGGGACTGCATCCTATGTGTTCTTTTATTACTAGAACATAGCCTAGTGCCAAACACATAGGAGGCCCTCAATATCCATTTGTTATGTGCATGACATATTATATATCTGCCTGTGACCTTGAACAAGTCAACTCACCTCTCTGGCCCTAAACCAAAGCTGTCTTTGAGTTCTTGTCCAGCTCCAACATTTTGGGATGTGAAAGGCTACATATTGGCCACTGTATTGTTTTGAGAAAACAACAATGAAGCTAACTGGAGTGGAATGATAACAACAAGCATTCAGGGGGCTGCGTCGGCCAAAGGCTGGCACTGGTGGACTTGGGAAGACATTCGGTTTCAGTGCTCTTGGTAAGAAACAGAGAGAAGTTACAGTGGAAGAGAGGCAGAAAGATAAAGAGCAGAATAGTGGTTTGGACCCAGTGACATCCTTGACCCTGCTGTCTACAAACCACTAGAGTGATAAGATGAAACAACTCTTCTAGGACTTGTATGAAAATTCCTTTTAGAGGGTGACCCTGTTTGTGGGAAGATGCCTGGAAAGACCCATGGGATAAAGCTGAATCCTTCTGGCTGTCTGCTTCTGAGAAAGATGGAAGGGTCACTGCCTGACAGGGGAGAGAGAACCTTAGAATACCTAAAGAGGTCGTGGCATGGTTCTGAAGGGACAAGGTAAGGGGTGAAGAAAAGAGCTGAGGACAAGCAAGAAGGTTAATTGCTGGGGACTGCAGGACGAGGCCATTTCCGGTCCTCTCAGCTCATGTCTCTATCTTCAGTAAAGTCTAAAACATCAGACGGTGCTTGGTGGCATTGGGTATCTTACAGAAACTAGTGAAAAGACTGAGTTTTAAATCTGAGGTTAGAGAAGCAAAGTTGAAATAGAAAAGACAACAAGAGCCAGAGTAGAAAGCAGGCTTTTAAAAAAGATCTTTGCAGGATGACAGCATGCTCGCTTTAGAAACCCCACTCTAGTCAACATCAAGTGCATCTAGCATGGTTGAGTTGAGGTGATATAAGTAATGTTGCAGTTTTAGCCATTCCATTAAACATTTATGATTTTGATTTTGAAGCTTTTTTTTTTTTAACTTGAGAATATGTATTTTTTTTCTCATGCATTTTTGTAGGCCTATAGTGTTCATTTGATAAAGGACCCTGGCAGAAGTGATTCCAAGGCCATGAATTCTTGGGATATTTTACATACATCTTGAAGAGGGCTTGGAATTTAAGTCAGAGTCAAGAAAAATGCACTTGGAATATAAAGAGCAAGTGAGTGTGTGGTGCTACCTGTGTCATACCAGGTTCCCAGGGTCTACACTCGACCGCTTGTCCTGCGTGGTGGCTGCTCATCCAATGACACTAACCTCCAGGTCCTGGAAGGAACGAGGAGGCTGGAGCGTGTCTGCACAGCTCCCAGGACGAAGGCCTCCATGGGACAAACAGGTCAGGGGCTGGGAGAGCAGCCACTGCACAAGTTCTCACAAGGCCTCTTGGAGAAGATGTGTATTTACCAAGCACGTTCTCTGGCTCTGGCATTTTACACATGCCATCTCTTTCACTGTTCCGTCTGACCCTTCAATGGGCACTCCTAAGCTTATTTTACAAATGAGGGTAATGAGGCTTAGAGATGTGAAACTGCTCACCTAAGATCAAACAGTTGGAGCAGAGCCAGGAGCAGAATCCTGGTCCTTCTGATTCTAAAGCTAGTGCTCGCTTTGCTTTAAACTGTATTGCAAGGAAAGGAAAAACAAGGGGAGGAAGGGAGGAAAGGGAAGCAAACGAAATAATGGGGGGAAAATTGTTTTGATCAGTTCTTCATGTCATGGCTTGAGAAGGGAGGCATTAATAAGCTCAAAAGAAAGGTAACAGGACCTTCGCCGGTGCTTGCTGCCAGCAGATCCAAGCAGAGGCATCAGACCTGGAATCTGAACACCAGTCGTTGCTAGAAACCAAGGTGCATGAAGTGCCAGTGGGTCCTAGCAGGTCAGTGTGGCCGCTAGGGAGATCCTTCTCTGTATTCTTAAGGGAAGAGCAAGTTGGGATCAACAACCATCAAAATGATGGTCTTCCTGGGGCCTCCCCTCCACAGCAAGATCACCCTCGCGCGTGCACGCGCACATTCACACACACACACACACACACACACACAAGATCACCCCCGCGCGTGCGCACACACACTCACACACACTCACACACACACACACACACACACACACACACACACACACACACACACTATGGTCTGCAGAGAAGCAATGGCAGAAGAGTCTGAATCACTTTGATTAAGAATTATTATGAGCCACAATGAAGGTTGTAATAATCAGTGCTACTTAATATACCTCCCTTTCCCAAAAGCCTCCGCGCGTGCGCACACACACTCACACACACTCACACACACACACACACACACACACACACACACACACACACACACACTATGGTCTGCAGAGAAGCAATGGCAGAAGAGTCTGAATCACTTTGATTAAGAATTATTATGAGCCACAATGAAGGTTGTAATAATCAGTGCTACTTAATATACCTCCCTTTCCCAAAAGCCTCTGATTGAGAAGAGAAGTGTGAGTTCCTGGTCTGGAGTTGTTAATACACAAACCTCTGGGCAAATGGGACCAAGTGAAGGGCTCAGATAGCCTAAAAAATGGAAGGGTTTACAATTTCCAGTGGTATCTTCAGATCAACTCTTTATAGTAGCTCAGATGACCTGTCTACAGCTTTTTTAAAAATTCAAATCATCTTAGGTTAAAAATGAGGGAACCTAAGGGATGCATCCCCCAAGTTCTTTCTGCTTTTCTTTTGGGGCAGTTTAGTGAGATTATTTTGACTTTCATTCATTTTGTAAAAGAAATATTTCTTGTGATGTTACTGTCATCAATTCATCCAGTTATTTAGTCAATAGGCTTATCGAGTCTCACTCTGTGCGGGTCCTGGGTTTGCTGACTGCAACGTTAAAAGGAATTTGACACAACCAATACTTTGTAGAGATTCAAGTCCAGGAATCTTTTGAAGTTATGTATCCCCTTGAAAATCTGGGGGAACTGTTGACCCTCTCTGACCATCAAATGCCTCAGACTCATGAATACATAATATTACCTCTAAGCTTGAATGAATTTACAAGCCTCCCTCCAAAACCTCCACACCTGACAGAAGTCCACTATTGTGCACTCTGCAGAATGATGGAGCCCCAAATGGCATCCGTGCTTGAGTGAGATCTCACTCTGGGTATCTGATAAAGGGATGATGTTTCCTCTGATGAACCAAGCAAAGGGTCCTGGCACCTCTGAGAACTGGGTATAATGTCAAATCCAATACTCTCTCAGAAGTCAAGAGCATTTATCCTGATAACATTGTTAACTTGCGCTGTGATTTTGTACAAATTCCTTCCTCTCACTGGACCCCAATTTCGCCATCTTTCCAATAATCAGTTGGAAAGAGCCCTTCTAGCCCTGACATTCTAGGACACCCAGGCCAGCCCCTCACTCATTTCCAAAATGCAGCCTCTTTGTTAGCTTCACAGATCACATCTTACTCACATTCTAATACTCTGAGTGCCCAGCCCAGGAGATGCTAGCACAGGCTTACTACCCGTACCGGCTCCTCGTTCCCCAGCTAGCTTTTCTTAAAGAGTAGCATTTGGCTATGGAAAAAGACTAAACCTGGCTCCAGTATGAATCCCACCACTTATAAGGTGGCCTTGGACAATTCCTACTCTGTGATAATGGGAATAATAATACCTTTTAGGCTTACTGGGCCCTAACCATAGTCAGTGAATTAGTCACATCGGTTCCAAATGTTATTTTCTTTTAATCTTCTTTTCCTCCCTTTCTTCCTCCTCTCCTCCCTCCCTTCCTTTCTCTCTCTTTTCATTCGGCAAAATCTACACGATCTTGAAGGTGATTCCATTGCTCATTGTCATACTTGTCCACACTGCTTTTTTCCTTAGCTGCCCAGCAGGAGAGTTTTTATTAGTATAACCGTTGGAAAGAAATCAGGAGCCCAGATAAAATCCACCCAACGCTGGGTGTTTGAGACCCGGACGGAGAGCCTGAAAGCAGCCTCTGGACTTCCCACCTAGGAAGCAGGGGCGGGGGGTGGGGGGTGGCAAGCCGAGCCAAAGGGCCTCCATACCTTTCAACTGCGCTGGGTGACGACACTGGAAAGAGCATTTGCTGCCAAAGGTGGTGCCCTCAGGACAGGAGAAGGAGGCAGCGTAGACATGATGCTGGTCTGGGACGCCACAGTCCACAGGCTCGCATGCCACCTGCTTGTTCCACTTGCCCTCAGTGCAGGTCACTGTGACCCTGGGTCCCGTCTAGAAGGAAGAGGTGGGCACAGTGAGTTGTGGCAGACTGTATCCCCCAGGCTACAGCTCAGAGTCTTGTCTGGGCACCAGGAGACCAATGCTTCATGTTTAACTTTAGCTCACTTTCAATGGCCCCAACAACTGTATTAATTAGGTATTTCAGTTCCCATTTTACAGATGCAGAAACTGAGGCTCAGAGACAATAAGTGATGATCTCCCAGTCACACAGCTGGGATGAGGAGAAGTAGGAATTGAACCCAAAGGCTGTTCTCTTAACTGATATCTGTAGAGTCTCCAGGTCATCGTTTCCATTGTATTGATGAGAACCTTGAGACCCAGAGACCTCTGGGGCGTGATGTTTCCTCCATGAAATAGCCTTTGAAACATGGCACAACGTGGGACACTGGCTATAGATCTTTGTATCTTTTCTTGGTTCTGGAGGAGGTTACAGGGAACTTACTGTAGAGAGTGGGCATTGCCCTGGAATCTCAGAGACCCGGATGTTTGTCCTCTGTGCTGTGAGACCATGGGCAAGTCCCTTTCCTTATCTGGGTTCTCCCATTGGCATTGAATCCAAGGATTGTCCTAGGAACCACTCCCTACTCTGAAATGTTATGGTTTAATAGTGGAGAGAGGTAAATGTGAAGAAGGAATGAGACTGGAAACGGACAAAGGGGCGGCAGAGATCTGAACCAAACTAGAAGGTGGCAGGGCTGCTAGGGCAGAAGGGCGAGGCCATGCTACAGAGCCAAGTCATTGGCTGCCCGGGGGCTTCCATTCAAGGAGGAAGCCGCCAAATCTCAGGGGATTAGGGATGCCAAATGTTGATCTGGGATTTTAAAAGCAAAGGACATTTTTCCCCTCTTAAGCACACATCAAAGGGAATACAGATCCCTCTCTGCCAAAACAGCCTAATTGTTTCCGCAGGAGTTCAGTCCTGCCATGTCTGACACACGGAAGTAGGTGTCTAAGACAAGCAATCGAGAGCTTCCAGAAAGTCTGAACAAATAGGTGTTCCCAGAAACAAGGAGCATGTCCTGTGTGTTTACAGCATGAAGGTGAAGTGTGCTGTCATGGCCCTGGGAAAGGCCACAGCCAGTGACAGAGCTCTGAATCCTCAAGTCTCAGGGCTTCACTGACACCTTACCCACTGCCCACGCCCACCTAGGACCCCACAGCAACATCGAGCTGAAGCAACATTCTGCCACATGTCAAATCCACTCACTGCCACTCCCCTCAGCCGGGACACGTCCCTCTTCCCTGACCTCTTCACTCTCCCTGCTGCCATTATTACTGCCAGTCTCTCAGCCACACTGAAGTGGGCAGCCAAAAGGACCTTTGTCAACCATGATCAGCCCATGCCACTTCCTTCAACAGCTCCCTGTTGCCCAAAAGATAAACCTCAAACTTCCTGACCAAACTAACAGGGCCTCCCACCAGCGGACATGCTTGCCCCTCCAGCCTCACTGCTTAGGTGAGTTTGGAAAAAGAAATCTGTCTGTGGCATGCTTTTTCTCACCAATGGGCGTCCACGCACTATTCCTGCCCGTGCCCAGAGCACAGCTTTCTCCCCGCTCCCCAACACACACCCCTTTGCCTGGCCATCCAATTCTGTTTTCATGTCGTTTCTTCCAGGGTACTTCCCTTGAATCATCCTGTGTTTTCACAACACCCTACACTTCCCTCCATAGAGCTTATCACTCCGTGTGGTCATTACTCGCTCACTGTGTGCTCCTCCATCACGAGTCGCTGAGCTCCTTGAGAGCTACGTTTATCTCAGTGACTTTTTTTCCCCTCTAGCATCCAGTATAGCCTCTGGTTCCCAGTGGACAGATGTTTTGAGATGCATTCATTTAAATGAATGAATGAACACCTCAATGACAGAAGGCTTACCTCTTTCTAAAACAGCCCATTCAATTGTAGAGAAGATCTGACCGTAAAGGTTACATTCAAAATGCTGACTGGCAACCGACACAGACTCTGATTCACGTGGAGTTGAACACTACTATGCCTAGAAACCATTATCTTAGAAATTCTAGATGGAGGATTGATTCGTTCAATCGACGCATATTTATTGAGTATCTATTATGTGGCAGCACTATTTTAAGGGCTGGAGAAACAGTAGGGAACCTGTTCAGCAGCTGGGGCTCTGAGCCCAGCGTCTGCACACACCTGGCTCTTTATCAGCTCGTCGTCTCGCTGTATCTGCAGCACGTAGCCCGTCCGGCAGCTCACGGTGCACTGGGCACCGTGGGAGCGATCGCTGCTGGAGCAGTTGAGAGAAGCGTTCTCCACAGCCAGCTCCGGGCAGTCAGTGGCCTCACATGCGAAGTGCACACAGCTGGAGAGGGAAGAAACGAGAAGGTAAGACGGCGCTTCCCTGCAGGGCCCCTGCAATCCAGCCGAACGGTAGAGGCCGATGGCCTCCCTCTTCCAAATCTCAGGAGGCCAAGACGGAGGAGAGGAAGAGGACACGAGGGAAACAAGAGCTGGCTTGGGGGAGGAAAACTCTGGAAACCATGGTCAGAGTTTATCATTAAGAGCACAAGTTGTGACCCACGGTTCAAATCTGGGCACCTGAAAGCTTCGTATGTTACAATGCTTCAAACCTTGCAGAGCCTCAGTGTTTCCATCCGTGAGGCGGGGGTCATCATGATTACAGCAAGCATTCACTGTGTTTCTTATCTGCCAGGCGCCAAGTAGAATGAAGCCTCTTTATATTTTATAATGGTATTCACTTCTGGGGGTGATCGTGAGAATTAAATCAGATGGGATTCAGAAAAAAGCACAGAGCAGAATTCCTGGCACTTAATTATAAAGGCACTCCATGAACGGTAGCTAATGTTCTTAACGAATCTAGGCTCTGGAAGAGCTTACCTAGAAGCTGCGTAACTTTGAGCAAGGTACATCACCTCTCTGAGCTTGGGTAGTGTCAAATTCAGCCAACCCACAGACTCGACTGAGGTGTCGAATGTAGAAGTCTTTAATAAACTGTAAGGTGATTTATGAATTGTTAGTAAGGCTGTACAGAAAGCATGTCTTGCGTATTGCTGCAGCTGCTGCTCCAATCTTCCTGCCAATTTGAATTCTACCTATTCTTCAAGTCCCCGGGTGCGTGTACATTTCTACAGGACACTTTCCCTTTGTCCCTAGGTGAGCTCCCGCCATAGACATTCTGACCTCCTTTCTCTAATGCTGGTGCGTCTCACTTCACGCACTCAAAGCACAGATCCTGGGTGCCCACCAGTGCTGGAAGGTGTGCTAGTCCCCAGGGATGCGAGTGGAAACAACATGACATCCTTATGCTTGGGGATCTTTTCCCCTTGTATGTTATAGTCACGCCAACAGTCAGTAACATTCACGACGATTCATTGATTGTTTATATACATGAGCTCACTCCATCCTCACAACAACCCTATGAGCTAAGTGTTATTCATTTTACAGTTGGAAAAATCGGGGACCAGTGAGATTAAGTTACTTAAGTTCCCACCCAGATGTGTGGCTCCATAGTCCTTGTGGTTAACCTCTCTCCCACACCTGGACTAGAACTTCCCTGAGGGTAGAGATACTGCCCGTCTCACCTTGGTACACTTCTCATCGTCCATAAAAATGCCTTGCATGTAGTAGACGGCTCCTAACTAGCGAGAAACAAATGGTGGCAGCGTCTTGCAATTTTACGGAGGTCGAGGTGTTGATTCCTAACACTGGAAGCTTCTGGGGGGCATTTTTCTTTTACTTTTGCCTCTGTGACTCTGTCTACTCAACTCCTGCCAAGCGTCCAATAGGTACAGATAGCTAGATCTGTATCCAGAGCCTCGAGGCTCTCATTTTCTTGTTTTCTTCTAGGAGGAGTGCAGGGGTGGGGGTGGGGTGAGCAGGGGAGGCAATTGGTTGTCAAACCAGCGTAAGAAGAATTCCCAATGTTTTCCTTGGGAATTTCCCAGTTTCAGGAGATACTGCTGAAGGTTTTACAGTGAGCATGGCTACTCACCCCTGTGCTCCGTGCCCTGCTCAGAGGTGCGGGGTGACAGAGGATAGGAGCTAAAAACCTCCAAAACACAGCACAAGCAGATTCACTTTTTTGTTGTTGCTATACGACCAAATTCACTTTTTGAAATACCCAGAAAAGGATAGCATTTGATTTAGCTCTCAGACCCCACAGAGACGTGGGCTGCGCACTCTACACAACCCCCTTCTGAAGCGCAGGGCGAGCAGATTAAGTGACACTGAGATCTTCCTATTCTCTGCCCTCCTCCCTGCTCCTTGACAGCCTTGGCATCGTGCCACATTGCCACACGGAGACCACGAAGAGACTGTCACTGTGGCGTCAGCACAAGGCTCTGACACCAAACAATGCATCTGTTCACATTGTGTAAGTGCTGGGGGAACAGCCACATGGTTCCAATTTAAGTAGATTTACTCTGTAAGCTACCAGCTCCCCAGCTGGTCTTCTGACCTGTGCCTTGCAGACTGGCTCTTCTCGCTCTGCACTTCCAGGGCACCCCTGGGCTCCCATCTGATGGTAACCCAGCGGACTCTGCAAGCCCTTTCGAAAGACAAGGGATCTGGGCTTCTCTGGGCTCTGGGCTCTGGGCTCTGGGGCCAACGAAGTAAGAACAGCGCCGCCCCCCCGCCCCCAACCCCGATTCTGTGCACATTACTGCTCTTCTTCATAGGAAAAAGATAAATTGAAAAACTTGATTTCCTAGAATGGAAAAAGCACAGAGCTGAGCAAATCCGAGCAAATCTGGGCTCCAGTCCTAGCTCTGCCATTTGTCGGTTGTTTGACCTCACATAGTTGTAAAACACCCTGAGCTTCAGTTTCCTCATCTGTAAAGTGTAGGTAATAAAAGGATTTATCTCTCAAGATTAGCAATAGGGTGACATGCAGCCACTCATTAGCCTATTCAGCAGACTTTGCCTGGGGGCCTTGCTGCATACCAGACACCGTTCAAAACTTTGGGGATATAGCAATGAAGGGGACCGGTCAGATTCCTGTCACTTGTGTATTTGAGGAGGGAGGACATGTGCCAAAGAAGTGTAATACACAAGCCCATTTCAGATAGTGAGGCTTACAGTAAGGGCCTCCAAACAAGGTGAATTTATAGAGGGTGACTATTAGGTTGGGAAGGCAGGACCCTATGTATGGAAGGGTCAGGGGAAGCCTCTACAAGGAGGGAACATCTGCACTAAAACCTGGATGAAATGAAGGGATCAGCCACACAAAGGTCAGGGGCAGAGGGAGCTCCAGGCAGAGACAGGAGCACGTGCAAATGTCCAGGACAGGCTGCAGCTCAGCGTGTTTGCAGGACAGAAAGGCCAATGAATGAACAACGCTTTGGCAACTACGCAGCTGTGTGAGAAGGTGGCCTATCTACTATGGTTCTTTCTGTTATAGAAGGAAAACACTCCCTGGACATCTGAGTGACCTACCCGAAAAGGTTCTCTGGTCGCATGAGTAAGGCGACATTGGATTAAAGAGACCGGTCAGCTCTCTTTATAGCAGGGCTTCTCAGAATCCTGAGTGTCCTAAAGCACACTGTACATTTCCAGAAGAGTCTAAGGCACACCCCTTTTGGCAAAGCCCGATGACTGTTTTTCATGGGACATTTCTTAGGGCTAGCGTCCTCCAGAACACACTTGGGGGAGTGAGGCACCCCGACTTTTTCAGCACATCTGTCTGCACCTGGCTTGCAGACTTGAAAACAGAATAAAAGGGGAAAGGTGGCACTCGCTATGTGCTAGGCACTGGCTGCTGTGTTTTATCTGCATCTTCTTATTTGCATCCTCATGATAATTCTTTGAGGTACTATTATTATTCCCATTTCTAAGGCAAGGAGACTGAGAGAGTTTAAATTGTGTCCAAAAGCACTCTGTGTAGACAGAATTCAAGCGGGGATCTGCCTGCCGGTCCCCCAAGTCCCCACTCCTTCCTTTGCTTGCTTTCCAGATAGTCAGAAAGGGTTATGTGAACACACTGCCCCCAAATGATAAACACTGTCCCGACTACCCCTCCCAAATAACTCCCCGACACAGCCCTGTCATTTCTGAAACACAAAAACAAAAATTAAGACAAGGAAAGCAAAACAAAAGAAAAGCCTCTGGTTTCATAAAAAAATATAAATAAATAAATGGGGGTAGGATGTAATACCACTGATGGACGGTCAGTAAAGATAATAAAAAAAGGAAAAATGAAGATAGTGTTTGAAAGGGAGGGGCATGGTTGATCAGAGGGATGGAGGAAGGGACGCCGGTAATTTATGGATGAAGTTCTCACCTCTGGACAAAGCCGGAGACCCCTCTCCCACCCCAGAGGCGGAGATAATCAGATACTTATGAATTTTCTTTTCTTTTCTTTTTATCTATATTTTATTTACTTACAGACTCGAGTTCCATATGGAAGGAAAACCTCAAGCTATCCGACAGCCAAGGCTCCACTCCCAATTGGAATGGCCCCAATCATGCATAACAGAGGATTCCTGGGTCATTCCAGAACCAGGCTGGAGAAGACCAGAAGTTAAAGGGCGGACGAGGGCTCCTCTCCTGGCTCTGCCCCTTGACTCATGGCTTAGCCCTGGTGTCTTGCTCCTTAGCTGCAATTATGCCATGGGAAGTGGAGATAATAACAGGCAGGTTGTTTACAAATCATTCTGATCTGCTCAGATGGAGATGGCAAAAAACACAGCACGCTCAACACCAGAAAGTGAAGGGGAAAATGCTCTTGGGACAAAAGCTGCAGGGGCACTTGGGAAATGAGATGCACACAGAGCTACCCCCACAGGACTCACTTTTCTGCTCAGAAATGGGGTGACTGGGGGAAGTGACCCTAAAAGGCTCTTCTGCCCTGGAATTCTAGAAGCCCGTGATGAGGTAGGACAGAGGAGAGGTTGTGCGGGGTGGGGGTGCAGGGCCAGCGGCCTGCAGGGTGCAGGCCGACGATGAGAACGGTGAGGGGAGCTGGGAGCGCCCGGCGGGAGGGCACGTGTCCAGCCACAGCAGCAGTTCTCCACGGCAGCTCCAGGTTGCCTAGTGGGACTGAGGGCCTGGTGCTTCTACCCCTGGTGTATTTAAGAGGAAGAATTCTGTTTTTTAATGTAACTCTTCTGATATTTAATTGTTGGCAAGTAATTAAAGAAAATAACTAATGAGGGCCAAACAGACACAGGTGGTTTGTGGCCTGGGCTGGCCTGCAGGACAGCAGTACTGAAACCTCTGATGACGAGGAGAGAGCTTTGCCCTGGAGGTCCTGAGAACTGGATTCCAATGCCAGTTTTGCCCCTAACGACTCGGTGACTTTGGGTAACTCACTTCTCTTGCCTGGACCCTAGATTTCCTATCCTCAAATGAGAGAGCAGAAGCAGAGAATCTCTTAGGGCTCCCCAGCTTTCAGAGGTCCTGGTTTCATGAGGACAAAACAACAGAAGGATATCATTTCAGAGCCCTCTGGAATGGGAAGAAACAGGCTTTGATCATCTCAAGTGTTGGCCAGGATGTGGACGAGCAGGAACTCTCTTGCATTGATGGAGGTGTGAGCTAGACATTTTGAAGAGCTGGGCAGTATCCAGTACAGTCGAAGACACACACGTGCTTAGGCACAGCTGTTGCATTTGCAGGCATATCCCAGACCAGTGACCCCCAGCAAATGTTCTGAGAGGTGCTGATCCCTTTGGGCTGGGGACACTGGGTGAACGTGTGGACAGCAATCTGAGGCCATGGTCTCTGACCATGAGCAGCTTCATTTTGGGCTCCAAATCTTGTCTACGAATTCCCATATATTCATCTAAGAAGATGTTCCATACATGGGCTCCTATCAATGCACAGACTCTAGGAAGTCTTGGCTCTAACCTGTAGGCACCCCTCACTTCTCACTTTGCTCCAACTGTGAAGTCCACCCTGTTTAGAAGGAGTTAATCTGGCCAAATGAAGAATTTATTTCCTCCTAAAGTTGGCCTTCTAAAAGTTAGCTCCCTACCAGAACTGCCATCTGTGGATGGGCTGGCATGGAGAAAGTGGGAAGAGTTTAAGGTAGAGAAAGAAAGAATGCAAAATATAAAAGGGGAAGGGGAAGGAAGGGGGAAGGAAGGAAGGAAGGAAGGAAGGAAGGAAGGAAGGAAGGGAGGGAGGGAGGGAGGGAGGGAGGGAAGGAGGGAAGGAAGGA
>NW_006440132.1:4781713-4810667 GCF_000325575.1 Pteropus alecto
AAAGGAGGGAGGGAAGTAACTGTCTAAATACAAGGCTCACTAGATTTTTTAATAAACTGCTCCATCTCTGATTAGAACCATAAGGATAGATAGAGGCAGAGAGAGAGACAGAGACAGAGACAGAGACAGAGACAGAGACAGAGAGAGTGTGTTAGACACACTGGAGACTCCATACATGATTGTCTTTCTCATTGAAGAAGCCCCTTAGCTCACCCATCACCATCACTATGCCCTGCCCCTCCATCTTTCCCTCTTCCCCTTAACTAGGTGTGGAGTTGGGGTTTGGCAAGAATTCCACAACTGGACCTCTCATCAGAAATCAGATCTTGTTTTCTTGGACTTCTGAATTCATCCCAGGCACTGCCTGGGAACTGGGGACCCTTGGATCTAGGTCAGAACACACCACCTGAATTGATTTTGCTGCAGTGGTACTTCCGTTGCGGCACCCCACCAGATATAACGTTCCTCCCAGGAAAAGAGAAAGAAAATGAGGAGGAAAAATAGGGGTGAGAGAGGACGAGATAGGGGAGGGGAGGGAGGAGAGAGGAGAAGAGAACAGATCGGGGAGGAGAAGGGAAGGGAGGAGAGGAAAGGCTGTGGGTGGGACCGTGAGGGGAGGGAGAACAGCACCTTCCACCACCTGGGAAATAGCAGGCAGTGAAGTGGGATGTTTCTACTACGCCAGCCGAAATCTGTGCTACAAAAAGTGATGTCATTTACCTTGGTGTTTTTCAGAATGAAGAAAAACATCTCATGGCTTTTTACATTTGTTGCTTATTTTTCTTTTCTTCCCTCCTGGTTTGTTCGTTTTAATTCATTTACACATTTGCACAGTCCAACCCGTTTGGGTAAATGCCTCTTCAGCTACCCAGGAGCAGCTGTTGTCCTTTTCCCCCTGGGGCATTCAGGAGGGGTTCCTGCGTCCTGCATCCTCAGCCCTGGGGGCTCAGCTTGTCCCAGCCCTGTCTAAGCTCAGGGCCAAGCCAACCAAGGCCCTCGAGGCTGTGTCTCCAGCAATTTACTCAGTTTCACTGACTAAATGCTCATATGTGAGCAACTGTGAAAAGTCCTCTTCTCTCCTGGTGTGCAGAACATGGCTTTTAGGGGCTGACAAAGCAAGGTTTTGCCTCTGACTAGCTAGATGGCCTTGACTGACTCACTCTGTCCATATCTCCCAGGACAGATAATGAAATAAGATAATAAAATAACAAACATCGACTCTTTCTTCTTCCTTCTTGTCTCTCCTAGCTCTTGGGTATCACAGACTATTCAAACGGGAAAGAACCATGAAAAATATCCGATCCATTATCATTTCATGATGGGGAAACTGAGGCCCAGTGAGGAGTGACTGGTTTACTATCATACAACCAGTCAGAGACAGGACAATGTTTTATCCCCAAAGTACTTCCACAAGTCAAATAACTCAACAAATACTTATCGATTGATTTGTTTCCAAGGTTAAACACTTCTTACTGTTTACTTCAGGCACAGGAACTACTCATTAAGCATTCAAAGAAGTCAGTGCTAACCTCAGTCAGTCAGCCTGCGGATGGTGCGGGTGGCTGGGTAAAGATGGAAAGCATTGTGGAAAGGTCGAAGGATTTGCATTTTCCAACTGCATTGTTTCTCTGGGTTCTGAGAATTAAGTTATTTTTATAGCCTGGAGAGGCAGGGATGAAAAAGCCCTCTTAGGGTGAAATATAACAATGAGTGATATCTAAGGAGCTCTTTGGCTTCCGAAGGATTGCAACAGACTTTGCACAACAGAAGCTAGAGACAGTGGGTGCAAAGCAATGCGGGTTTTGCAACCACCTTTTGTATCCTCTGTGGTAGCAGGGGCGTGGGAAAGGCCGATGGCCCCTTCCTCGCTCCCCTTTCCATGCTCCCAGGTACACAGGGCAGGGCTGAATCGCCTTTCAGAGGGCCTGACTCTAGGGGAGCCCATTGAGATCTCGACTCTTTCTCCTTCTGGATCTCATTAAACAAACACGAGAGATGCTATGTGACTCTGGACCAGTACTTCCCTTTTGGGGGCCGTGGAATTCTAGAGGGTAACAAAGAAGTTTGGACACTTTGGATGTACTAGATGATCTCTGAGGCTTCTTCCAGCTGTGACTCTGAGTACTTTACATGGAATTCTCTGCTGAAAAGCACCACCATCATATGGAGACAAATGTTCTTTATTAATACATTATCTCTGTGTGGTGCCTAACCATTTAACCCTCAAGACCACTGCATGGGGTAGATAGTACCATCCTTTTTTTTTTTTTTTTCCAAAATAGAAAACTGAGACTCAGAAAAGTAAAGCGACTTGTTCATGAACACACAGTCAAGAAGGGGTAGATTCAGATCCAGTAAGCGCATCACCAAAGTTCATAGTCTTTCCAGAAAACATCTTCCTCTCTCAGCTCCAAACTAGGTACATTAACAGACGCCAGGTCCAAAGCCCTGAGGAAGTGATGTTACACAGCTGAAAGACAGGCTCTCAGACCACCGGGGGGACCTCGGGAGCCAGGTGTAGGATGACATAGTGATTTCACCCATCGCTGAAATACACAGTGAACTGGGATGAAATAAATACCAGTCCCCTTCCATCCCCCTCAGTTTTAAAGGGCGATGCCTCCTGTCTGTGTTACTTAGGAAGCAGAATATTTTCATATTCCAGAGCTGGAAGAGAGCTCATCCACTGACTCTCTCTTTGTTCAAATGAGGACACTGAGACCCAGAGAGGGAAAGTGATATTCCCAGGGTCGCCCCGCAAGCGGCTGTCAGCTCTGGGATGGCAAGCCAGGTGAAGGAGGTCATCTTTCCATCACACATCCCTCCCTCACCCCTGAAATTCAGAGACATGTGGGCCTCCCAGGCCCAAAGGCAGAGCTATCGGAGCACAGAGATGGAAAAGGGAGACACAGACTGACTTTTTACAGCAGGACACATGGCTGCCCGGGTCCCAGAATTCCTCCGTCCCACTTGGCTACAAAATGGCCCGGGCGAGCAGCCCCAGGGTGCCTTACCTCTGCTCGGCAGAGCTGTAGGTCTCCCCTCTCTGGCAGCTGCTCAGGGTGACGGGGTCAAAGTTGTCGAAGGAGCGGAGGGCCACCCCCGAGATGGCGACCAGGGGCGAGCTGAAGCTCACACGTACCGCCTGGCTGTGGTAGAAGGGCTGGCTGAGGTCATGGGCCACCGGGATAATCAGGGGATTGTTCCTGCAGCTCAGGACGTGGAGGCCTGTCAGGGGAGACAGAGGGCCGGGGGCCAGGCTCATTACTCAAGGCCAGTCACGCCCTCCCCAATGGGCCCTTCCCGAAGCCCCCAGACCCTTTCATGTCACTGCACAAAAGCACCATTGGGTGGCCGGTGGGGATTTTGAGTTTGATTGAAAGTTTCTTTGTCTGCCTTTTTTTCTTGGTTCCAAATCTTTCCAACCCCCTTGCCTCCCTGCCCCCTAAGCTTTCCCTTCACCTAGCGCCCAAAGCCCCTCTCCTCCCCCAGAGGGCTACCCCTCAGCCAAGCATCACTGGCCCTCACCTCCCTCCCACGTCGCATGAGGGCTCGTTGGTCTGGGTTGCTAGTTTTCAGACCGCCTTCCCAGAAATAATTCACAGCAAGAGGTCATTCCTGTGGGAGGCGGGGAACCTACTCTCTTTTTGAATCTAGGAAACTGGGGGCAACCCCGTGATGAAGTAGGAACCTGTAACCAATCTGCAGACAGAAGGAGCATCGTGAGCAAGAAGGAGCTTTCCAGAGGGACATGAAACAGCCAGGGATATAAAGTCCAATAGAATCCAAGCTTGCCTCACTCAAAAGCCCTCGGTACTTTCCAGAACAGGGAACAAGTCCCCAGGCTTCCAGACAGCAGGGAGAGGGGCAGGGAGAAGAGGCACATCCAGCAGGAGACGAAAGGAAATGGTGACGGGGGGTGGAGAGGGTGAAGCGGAAGCTGCCTTTGGTATTGGTGCAACTTGGTTCCGTTTTTGCTTTAGCCACTTCCTTATTCTGTGACTCCAGCAAACCCCTAAGACTCAATTTATCCATCCAAAAAAATAAAAGAGATAATCCTGAGCATCTCGCGGCAAGGCTGCTAGGTTGGGACGTGAAGCTCCCAGTTCGGCAGCCCCCCTTCTGCAGTCCACTCTCTCAGAGCTGCGAAGCCTCGGCAGGGCATGTCAGGATGCTGGGGACAAAGGACGGGGACACGGTGGAGAGGGATGGGGATATGTGGAGGTCTCAGGCATCACGTAGGGAGATCTAAGGAGCTTCTGTGGAACTGAACTTTCCCCCACTCCACTGAACACCCTCTGCTCCAAGCCCGACTGTGGTCTTCTCTGCCAGGACGGCTACGAAAATATTTGCTTCCCACTTAGGGAAATTTCTCAGGAATCCAGATAAGTCCAGAGGGGTTTTCTTTCTCTCCTTTATTCATATGCCCGCCCCCCTCCCCCCTTGCCTTTAAAATGAGTTAAATAAGTAAACATCAAAACAAAACAAAAATACCCTCCCTCCTCTCTTGGGTTCTGCTTGACCCTAGAATGACCCCATGCCTGCTTACTTCCCAGGGGTCTTTGAAATGAGCAGCTCCCTGTGGAATGGTGCCGGCCTGGAATTCCAAACACCTGGCATGGCTGCCCAGAGGTCTGCTGGGCAAGGGGAACTGGAAATGTGGGAGCAAGTAATAGGACTTCCTTAGTGCCAGGTCTTGTGTTAGGCGCGGGTCACAACAGTCTCAAGGAATATCTCCTTTACTATGTGTCGCTCTGACTGTAAGTGGCATCATTGTCCCCAACGTGCATAAGAGGAATGCGAGGCTCTGAGTTAGGTATGAGAAGTCAAGAAAATTGCTCACATTATTAAGGTGAGTGAGTGGTAGGGGAGGGATTTAAATCTAGAATGTCAGCTCTGGAGCAGGGGCTCTTTCCTGTGTACCACGGCTCATGTGGGTATGCCGAGGTGGGGTGGTCATGTGACAACCCCAGCCCTTGTCCTCCCTCTTTATCCTGTGCTGGGGTAGCTGATTCCTCGCCAGCCCTCCTACTTCTGAATCTGACTCTTTCTTATTCCTACTGCCGTGGAAAAGTCTGAAGCTTACGCTGGACACACACTGGCACTTTGGGAGCATTCACAGGCATCTCTGGCTATAGGGTAAAGAGCAGGGGGCTAATATTCTGAAAACCTGGCTACTCTACTCTTCCTGGGTCCCGCCATATAACCCAGAGTCTCTCAATGCTTCTCTCTGGGTCTCGGGTGCTGACACGCTCAGTGGGAAATGGCCTTTGCCCAGGCTTCCCAGGGTCTTGTGAGGACCACATGGGATGCCTGAGGTTAGAGGTGTCTGGCAGAAGAGTGCTCCCGAAGGGCAGACTTTCACACTGACCCCTCATCCTCATACCTGTTAGACTCAGACTTCTCTAGATACACAAATGCTCCCTGATCTGCAGGCAATCAGAATGCCAGAGAACAAGAAAGAACAAAGGGGAAGGAGGAGCTCATTCTCGGGTGACCCTCACAACCGCCCGTGGGCAGAGCAAGTCGGGCCCGAGGGGGTATGCTCACCTAGATCGTGGCTCTGATCTTTGGTATCGAGCAGCTGGACGCTGATGGTTTCCTGCCTTTGGTCCCCATAATAGGTCCCATCGGTCACCAGGTGGACAATGACAGCTGCAGCAACCATTGGCTGAGAAAAGTATGCCTGAAATGCACATGACATCAGAGGGTCACTCGCGCCCTCCGTCACATGGTGGGGAAGCAACCACAGGCAGGGCACTTCAAGGAGAATGTTCTATTTCAAGAAGTGGACTACTTGTCATGGGCCCAGGATGGAAGGAGGGAGGCGGTGAAACCTCATAAGGAATAGTACAGACTTGGAGGTCAGAAACTATGTTCCAGTGTCAGCTCTGCTCCATCCCAGATATTCCTGTGTGATGTTCAGTGGTGGCTGTGCTGTTCTGGGCCTACATTCCCTTATCCCCAAGTGGTGGATTAAGTAAATAGCTACATCGCAGGGGGACTGCGAGGCTCAGGAAGATAATGGGAGTAGAGAGAGTCTGGCACACGCTAAAACCACAAAAAATGGTACTTATTACTTGTCGCTTCTCCATGCTAATCTCTGTACCAGGCGCTGGAGAGACAAAGCTGATAAGACATGGCCCTTGCATTTCTTCAGACTATGGATTCAAAGTAGGTCAGTGACATGCAAATCAAAATTCAACACAATCCACAATCCTTAGTCAGGAAGATGGGCTTGTAGACAGCTAAGCAATATCATGCAACAAGTGTCATCCAACAGCTGACCAAACATGTACAGGACTAGAAGGAAGAGAACAGTCACTGTTTTCTGTGGGGATCAGCAAAGATTTCAAGGAAGAGAAGACAATTTTTAAAAACCTGGAACAATGAATAGAAGGTTGCAGGAAGACAAAGGTATCCAAACTCTTGGCCAAAATAAGAATGACTTGGGGATATTTCACGGCAATTAAAGGGTTCCATTTCAGGAAGCATCCCTGTCCTTAAAATGAACACCCTCAGTGGGTGAACAAACCATGTTGAGAAAAGGTCATAAGAGTCAGTGCTCCTGGGGGCCACTGCTGGAGATTCTAAGGCTCTCGAAGCTCTGGCTTACCCGGACCCAGAAAGTGGTCTGTGCCAGCTGGGAGTATGGGTAGCTGAAGGTGCAAGGATACCAGGCATGCTGGGAAATGCCTTCACTGAGATCGATCACCTTGGTTCGACACACCTGGGGAAAAAAAAGAAAAAAGCAAATGTTGGAGAAGGTCTCAGAGGCTGAATTAAATTCAACTTGACAAACCTTCACTATCCACATATTTTGTTCTTGGCACTGCAGGAAGAGACGTGGATAAAGTGATAAGATTCTATTCCAGGAGCCCACATTCTAAGGTAGAAGAGAGAAATCTTTACCGCTATTAAGAAAAGAACAGATAGCAAGTCTTGGTGGTAGACGTGACAGAGTAATTCCCATGGAGATAAATCCTAGAGGAGTTGATATTTGAGTTGGGTGTGGAAGAATAGGTTAGAAGTAAGGGGAAGGACACTGCAAATAGAGGGAACAGAAGCGGAGGCTCAGAGGAAAGCAGAAACCCAGAGTGGTTAAGTTGTGATAAGCTGCCTGGCATTATCAGAGCTTGAGAAAGTGGCGGGAAAGGCTGGCTGAGGAGCTGGAGCTCATAGCCTCGTGAATACCAAGCAGAGCTCTTTAGAACAAATCTGTAAATTGTGCTCAGAACTATATTAATGATAGAGCAAAGATGAAGCTCTGCTTATAAGCATTTTCTTCCCCCCCAACATATATACACAAACACATACACATATTCGTTTTCAATGATAGATATACCAAGTGGTTTTAAAGAAACACAAAACCTGTATAGATGAGTAGAATTCTTCAAACTTAGGGGTTTCTTGTATATTCAAATGTCATTTCATTCACTGGTTCATTCATTCACTCAAATAATATTTATTGAATAACTGCTATTTGCCAAGCACTCTGGGACAAGATGGTGGACAAGACAGATGCTGAGGAGCTTAGAGTGACAATGTGTACAACTATTCATCAAGTAATCACAAAGAGATACATAACTGTAAGCTGGAGAACAGAAAAGCACTATGATGAAAAAGGTTAGGAAGAGCTGAGTTGTTCTTGAGATTGGTCAGAATTTTCGCAGAAGGTCACCTCAAATTAGCGATTTTCCTCGGAGCTCTAATATGGCTCCTCTCTCAGAATTTCCCTGTGCATTTGGACCTGTCATTCCACATCAGTAGGTCTCAATCTACTCAGGAAGTAAGGCAGACCTAGGGAGGCTCAGTAGAGTCAAGGATCAAAAATATCCATTCCAGCAATATCTACAGTAGCAAAAGGTTGGGAATAGTTTACATGTTCATCTGTTGGGAAAGGAATGTATCAAGTATGACAGTCACATAATGGGATTCTATAAGCAAAAGAATGTGAAGAGGACTGAATGAGATTCATAGACAGGGATGATACTGACAACATCCAACACCTGTTCAGTGCAAATCCTGGCCAAACACAATGGAAGCCCCGCTCATGAGTTCATAGACTTCAACACAGAGAGACTGCACAGACATCACGCTGAGTGAATTAAAAGGAACAAGACGCGAGTACATTATGATGCCATTTATAAAATCATGCAAAGCAAGACTTTCCCTATGGATTCATACAGATGAGAGTAAAAAAAATTTAAAGTGGAGTGGAAAAGTTACCTATCAAATTCACTAATCAACATCAAGATGTAAGACATGGCTGCATTATAATCTACAATTGCAAGCATTAGTGGCTTTTTTTTAAAAATATATTTTTGTTGTTGTTTTGGAGTACTTTTTATTTACAGAAAAGTTGCAAAGATAATGTTGGGAGTTCCCTATACCCTTCATCCAGTGTCCCTTAATGTAAATGTCTTCATCAATTTGTTCTTGAAACCTCAAATAAAGGAAGAAAGTTGCTTAACCAACTGTAGAGAATCACACATTGTCACTCTTGGACAAGCTGGCTTTGGATTAAGGAGACCTGGTTTTGGTCCGAGCTCCCTCAAAATGTGATGTCTAATTGTGGACTAGTTATCGTGCCTCTTCGGACCTCGGTTTATCTTTCACATTTGAATGGATTGGGTCATAGGATTTCAAGGTGTCGCCTATGGATTCCTATGGTTCCTTGGAGGTGACAGCCTGGAGCGGGCCGGCGGGGGGCGGGTGGTGGTCAGAATATGGGAAAATCTGCTTAGTTTCTGCTCCACTGTTTCAACCAGAGCATCATCTGAGCATCATCTGTTTTATATATCAAGCTGCCTTGTAATGTTTCATTTAAGGAAAGAGCTTCACTGTTTTAAAAACATTAAAAAGTATTGAAACTTGTTCACTGCCAAAGTTCCCCTCCCTACTCCCCAAGGCATCAGTGGGTCCTGGGAATACAGTACTAGTTTCCCGAATGTCACAGGTAACTTCTTAAGGACAGTAAAGTTGCCAAGAATCAACCATCTCCTTGGCCAGGAATTAGGTGATGGCTTCAGTTATTCAAATCTCTGGAAGCCTAATACCCAGGAGACTATGGGTAAAACACAGTAACTTTAATGGGCTGGAAGATGTTTTCGAGTTTATTTATTTTTCTCAAAAACAACTGGGACCGAGCTAAGGCAGATCCGCCAGTGGATTGTGTTACATTTTACAACAGTGCGAGACTTCGCATAAACTATCTATGGCATTTGAAATCCAGGCCAGCAATTCGACATGTATTATTTTGGAATTCTTTCCCCTTGTGTTCTTAGCTGCCTGTCCCCCAGCAGAGCGTGGTGGAGGACATCTTTGGAGGGCTGGGGAGGCGGGGAGAGGCTTATCTCTTCATCTAAAGCATTCACAGTCAGAGAAGTCTCCGACATGAACAAAGTCCTTATTGCTTAAATACAATGTCCTCTTATCTGTTCTTTCTTCCCCTCTCAGCACTAAACGGGGCTTCAGAAGAGCACTGTTATTTTACCCTCCTGTTTTCCTACTTAAGTTTTGTGTTTGTTTCAGGCTGGCTGGGATCCTGACCAGGGACAGTCAAAGCAGATCAGAGAGGAACAAACAAATCCAGCTGAACCTTTGCCCAAAGCCTCAGTGGATCTTAAAACCATCCATGTTCCTGGGGAGGTAAGGGAAGGCTACAGGGGAGCAAACGCTTAACGCGTCTCCTGCTTTTATGGACCCCGCATGAATGTGCTCATTCAGCAGTCATTTGCTGAGGGCGTAGGGCACAAATGGGCTCCAAAGCCCTGAGAGAAAAAAATGCCTTGCCCATGGCCATGAGGTGGGTCACCAAGAATAAAAGTGTGATCCCAAGATAACTAATTCTATGGGGAAGCTCTGTTTTTACCCGCCCTCTTTTATGCACCTTCCACAAAAGCAAATCCAACTCCCTGAAGCATTACTTAGCAAAGTAGATTTTACCGAACATTTTGTTGGGGAGCAAGCAGGGGAGCTACATCGCACACCCCAGGTGGACTCAAGCTCTCATGTTGTCACCTCAAATCTCTCTTCACCCATCGGCTCTCTCTCCCCAGTGTCTTCAGGGTCTCTGGCGCCAGTGACCTTCTCAATTCTCCCAAACTTCTCTGCCAATATGCGTGTCTCCTAAAACTCACGCAGAGCCATCCTGCTCTCCCCAGGTTGTCTACTCGGGCAGACACAAATCCTTCCGATGCAGCTGAGGGCTCTACCTTGCCTCCTAACCCCATAGATGCCAAGGGGTTGAAGACAGTAAACTTTTTACCCTCTTTGTCACACTAGTGTGAACACAATCTGATTCTTCCCTTCACATCGCTCACTGCCTTCATGGCACACATCCAGGGGGCTCTAGAAATATCTGCTGCCTCTAGGTTTCAGGTTCCCTTAGGGAGATACAGAGGGGGTTTCCTGGAGCTGAAATCTGTCTTTCTGCTCACTCCCATGCTCACTGTAGCATTATTCACAACAGCCAAGAAGTGGAAACAACCGAAATGCCCATCAACAGATAAATGAATAAATAGATGTGGTATATACATACAATGGACTATTATGGGCCTTAAAAAGGAAGGCAATCCTGCCCTGTGAGGCAATAAGAATGAACCCTGAGGTCAGTATGCTAAGTGAAATCGGGCAGCTACCAAAAGACAAATACAGCGTGATTCCCCTTAGATGAAGGGTGGAATGGTATCAAAGAGTGGAATGGTGGCTGCCAAGGGCTAGGGGGAGGGGAAAAGGGAGTCACTAATGAACAGGCATAAAGTTTCGGTTAAGCAAGATGACTAAGTTCTAGAGATCTGCTGTACAACATTGTACCTATAATTGACAATACTGCACTGTACACATAAAAACTTGCTACGAAAGTACATATCTTATTGTTTTATCAGGATAAAATGAAATACAACAAATATTATTTTGAATGACTAAAATATTGATGTTCACTGAATGAATAAATACACTAATAAATAAACGATCTAGTAAAAGGGGAAGGGAAATTTGTATAATGTTGCTAGGCACAGAGCAAATGTGGTTGGGTTGGCAAGCACCCCCATTTAGGTCTTGTCAGGGTTGGAGGAGGGATTCCTCAGCATCTTCTTGATCACTTCATGGGCCAAGAATTCACGTCCATTTGTAAATAGTCCAATTTACTTGTGAACAGCTCTTCCCAACAGCCAAGGGGGAGATAGCTGGCTGTACTTCCTCCTACTCTTTGTGGGAACTTGAACAGTTTCTCTCCTGAGACCCTTCCTTTTTCAGTGGTCGAGGAAGGTAGGTGTCTTCACAATATAAGACAAGTGGCAAAACTGTTATGAAAATGCAACTTTTCATGCCTTTTCCTCGCCTATGTTCTGCACTCTCTCGATCCTACTTTTTGTTGAGTAGAATACTTTCTCCAGTGAGACTTCTCCCTCTTCCCCCAAGAATTCACAGAGCAAATAACAGACAGGAATTCTGGTGCCCATGCCTCTCTCTCTCCTCCAGGAGGCCCAGCCTCAGGTTTCAGATGGAAGCTGAGCAGGTCACTGCCTCTTACCACCACTTAGCACCGGCAGGAACCAAGAGGCAACCAACCACTTTCTCCCTCGGCCTTGAGGGGAACCGCTTATCTTTAGAACAATCTCTTAGACCAGTGGTCCCCAACATTTTCAGCACCAGGGACCGGTGCTCCTATGAGAATCTAATGCCTGATGATCTGAGGTGGAGCTGAAGTGATGATGCTAGCGCTGGGGAGCAGCTGCAAATACAGATGAAGCTTCGCTTGCTAGCCCGCCGCTCAATTCCTGTTGTATAGCCCGGTTCCTAAAAGGCCACTAGTACCATGGACTGGTACTAGTCCATGGCCCGAGGGTTGGAGACCCCTGCCTTAGACTCTCTATCATCTTCAGTTATACCTATACTTACTTCAGTACCACCCATGGGAAATAGAAGACTGGATCGGTTCTGGCTGTGTCACTTATTAGCTGGACATATCTCTCACATGCAACTTCCCACCTGTGAACTGTAGTAGTTGTAATGAATGACCTCTAAGTGCCCCAGGTGCTTATGGATGCCCACAGTTATAATACCCACCAAGGATCTCTGTCACAATATCATTACATCCTCAAATTTACTCCATGAGGTTGGAATCATCATCGCATTTTCCTGATAAGAAAATGAGGCACAGAGGCTTTAAATAACTCTTTCAAGATCATATATCCAATTGTGCATGACAGTCAGAAGTTGGAACTTGATGCCTCTGATTCCATGTTCCGTGTATTCTATCATGAAGCACCACAATTGTTACTTTTCTTGGTTAAAACCTCCCCTTCCTCTGATGGAGAAGAGGGCATCGATTACCACTCTCTTTGCCTCCAGTTACCACATGCTCTCCCTGCTCCAAAGGTCCCCATAATTAACTTTCCAAAGTGAAAAACTAATCACATCACCATGCTACTTATCATTCCCTCCATGGCTACCCATGGACCACAGGATGGAAAGTTTACTAGACACAGCTGGTCCCTGCCTTCACTGCCAGCTGTTTTCCCTCCATTAGCAGCAGGCAGGTGTCTACATATGTACCCAGTGGTGCTCCCTTCTAACTGGACGATTCCTTCTCCCACATGCTGTGGACTCTGCTACCATGAATGATGCTTGTGCCCAGACTTCTCCCTGCAACCGTCCCCCTACCCCGCCCCACCAACTCTACTCCAAAGCACTGGATTGACCATTTTGTGAAATACTACACATACTTCAAAGCCAGTTTCAAATATCACTCCTCCTCTGAAAGCCTTTGCTCACTCCCAAGCAGAATTAATTGCTCTCTCTTATGTGTCCATATAGTTCTTTATATATACCTTGGTTACAGCACTTGTCAAGTTGGATTATAGTTGTTTAGAGACCAGTCTTATCCCTTTAAACTCTGAAGACTTCTAAGGTGAGAATCATGTTTTATTTATCTTCAAATAAATCCTAGCAGATTGCCAAGCACAGAGGACACATAGGTTCTCAATGAACAACAATAAAAACAGCAGCATATATCAAGTGTCTGTTTTATGCTGGACACTGTTTTAAGGACTCCATATGTACTTGGCTATTCATGTAATCCTCTTGACAACTCTGTGAGGGAGGTACTATTATCATACCCATTTTATGGATAAGGACATTGAGGTCCTGTAATTTGCCTAAGGTCATACAACCAGTTAGTAGTATCGGGATTCAAATCCAGGTAAAACCCAGCCTACACTCTTAACTGTCAATGTGAGGTTGAAAAGGTCCTGCCTTCATATCTCTCAGGGCTGTTACAGAGGATGGACTGGCATTTCTCCTTGCTGCCTTCTCTTGGGCACCTGAATAGAAGTTGCCTCAGCAGACTGAAGCAGGCCCGTCTAGGTCTGCCCTGGGCAGGGCTACGTGGTGAGAGCCCTGGATGGCCAGCCAAAGGACCTGCCTCCTAGAACTGACTCAGTTGCTTCCTTCCTTTGACACGCATCCTTTCCACTTGCAAAAGGATAAAGTAAGATGAATCCCCAGAAGGCTTTTCAGTTCTCTCCTTTTGCTGGCTTTTGATTTCTAGCCTCTTCCTAGTGACTGCTGCTGAAGAAAGTGTTGACTCTGCAATGAAGTGTGATCATCCTGTTGGCCTCCGAGTTGACTCATGGATCTCATGTCTCTGACACTCTGAGATGGAAAACTAATTTCAAAGCCATCTTTTCTGTCTAAGACAACCAGAGAATAAGATAAAAGTTGACTGCATCCATTCCAGCAATGTGTTTTCTGGTTTGTTTTTTCGTTTGTTTTATTATTATTTGTTTGTTTGTTTTTGATATATGCTGCAAAAGAGCTTGAAGATCTTCCCCCAGAACTTTGAGAGCACTGGACTTGAGCTGCCATGGTCCTCAGACATGTGATTCCAGCTGTCATATCTGATAGACAGATAGATGGAAACAGAGCCCAAAGCGGAGAGGAGAAACAGGCTTGAAGGTATGCTATAAGCTCCTCTAAAATGGGTTAGGGTATCTAGCGGTAGTTGGGGGTGCCCAGACTGACAGAGCAGAGGCCCCAGGACTTGGGGACACACATCCGCTCCATGCACTGCCAGCCACTACATCCAGCACCCGCCACCAAACCCCCTCCTTTGCCGACGACTGCTTTCAATTAGAGGAGTTAACGATGTCTTGCTTTCAAAGAGTTTTTGAAATCCAGTTTATCTTCCACCCACACACGACGTACACAGAGGCGGGGAGATAGAGGGAGAACAGGGCGAGCGGGAGTTCTGGTATTTTCCCACACAGGGGAGATGCCATGAGGTTTCTATTGAATTTCACTTTTACAGATTTACATGCCCTTTTGTCAATCACAGGAGGGAGGAAGTACTTGTCAAACCTTTAGCCCATCCTCTCCAATTTCCTCTTTCAACCAAAGAGACTTAGGAATAAGGAAAAGGAATGGGGGGGGCGAATGTGGGGTTCATGTTGACAATAACAATACACAAAAATGCACAAGCGCACGCACGTGCGCTTACGCACACACGCACACCAGGCAGTGTTTCCCAATGTTTCTACTTAAGCCACATTTTAACCTCAGGCTTACAGGTCCAATGCCAAATTATTTTCCCAAGAATTGCAAGGTTACAAGAGGGGCAAAGTTCCTTGATATGACAACTGGAGGGAAAGCCTGCTGGGAGGCAGCGCACCAGACCCGGGCTGTAAAGGGCCCAGGGAGACGGGGACATGGTGCGGCTCAGGTAGGATAAAGCCCCCTCTGTAAAGCCAGAGTAGCTGTTCCCTACAGAACACATCGCTCCCTCCTCAGTCGTCCTGCGTGGGAGGGAAAGGGCACCAACCCTTAAAGACAGCTGACCAGGATGGCCGCTTCCTGCGTATTATCTCATCTGACTCTCATAACAGCCCTGAGATGTAAATATTTTTGTCCCCACTTTAGAGATAAGAACTCCGAGATTTGGAAGGCATTGGCTTAGGAGTCAAAGCCAACTGGTCTGACTCAAAGTCCATTCTCTTCCCACCCTGTGGCTGGACTTCCCAATAACTCTTGGTCATGCCTTTTCTGCAATGCATTTGCATTGCGGTTTCTCGTCTGTCCATCTGTCTCCATGCATGGACTCTGAGGACAGTGGGTGTGCCTGATTTATCTCTCCTTTTCTTTGGTGTCTAATGTAAGTCACTGGGCGGGGCTGACCAAACCTTGCCTGTGTTGAACTCACATGACTTTTCTAAAGTGACACACGTGGTTCAGGGATGACCTATCTGACCCAGAAGCCCAGGTCTCCATAGGCCTAGCCCGACGTGCAGAGATGATGTGGTTGATGCACGAAGGCCACCAGGAGACCCAAGATTCATGCACAAGTGTTAGCAGGCATTGCAGCTAGACCCATCTGCCACCCAGGCTCGCACGGACTTGATGTGCAGTAAATATGAGGATGATAATAGTAATTGGTAGTCGAGGTGATTTCTCTCATCGATATAATGCACTCTAGAGCCGGTTCGATTCTGTTATTTCATCTAATCCTTAAAACCATCCTGTGAAAAAGGTATGAGCATTACCTCTCCTTCCCAGATGAGAAACTGAGGCTGACAGCTAACAGGGAGCAGAGCGGCCCTCGAGCCCCCGAATCGGTTGAGGCAGCATTGGTGCTGCCATTCCGCCACCTCTTTCCCAGGACAGACAGTACATGTTCTTCCCCAGAGTATAGACCTCTGAATCCATCTCAGCACAAGCAGACTGTGAGCCACACATGGTTGCTCAACTTTGGCCCAGGAGATGAACCTACCTGCAATCCTTGAACTTCACTGTTAGCTCACTGAGGGCAGGAATGGAGTCATGTTTATTACATCATCAGTATTAAGAGCCGAAGAAGCCCTAAAGTACCCACTAAACAAATATGAGTTGAATAAAAGAATGCATTAGCAACAATAACAATAGATGTTATTGATCCTTCACTATATATCAGGCTTTCTAACAGGTGCTTCTCCTGCCTTATCTCGATTGACACATATATGAACACATGCAATCCAAATGCTTCAATTCCAGGTTCAGAGCCTCTCCCACCTGGGTTGTCCTTCTCCCCACTCCTATGCCTACCCTGACCTCTTTCCTGTGCCCCTCATTCCAAACTGACTCTGAACATAGAAAACTTAATGGGCAACTGAGGGGTAAAAGATATACAACACACGTGTGCACGCACACACACAGACACACACACACCCCCCTTTAATCCCCTCCTCCAACTTCCTTTTTACACACTTAACAGCAATAAGAGAGGGGGGAGGGAAGAAGGGAGGGAGAGAGAGAGAGACAGAGAGACAGAGACAGAAACAGAGAGAAGAAAGCCAGGCTTTTTTTTTTTTTTTTAACCAACCATTAGAAACAATTATCACTTTCCCCAGGCCTCCAGAGCAGCCTTCCTCTTTGACGCATGTCTTAAAGAGACAGAAGGAGGGGAGGGGAAGGGGTGGATTGCCTTTCTATCGATTTCAGGATTTATTATTTGGCATGAACAGACAATCAAGTAAAGAAGCATTTCCTGTGTGCGGGGCCAGTGTGCAGCAGAGCAATACCTTCTTCCTCACCCCTCACCCCTCAGCCCCACACCCAGAGTTCTGGAAATAGCAGCAGACTTCAGGTCCTCCACCGGGAGTCACTTCCAGATAAGATAACTTGGCATTCTATGCCCTCCAGCCCTGGGGCTCAGCTCTGGGGTGATTAGCACCTCATTGCTCCCAGGGTCTGTCCCTAACATATTAAGCGGTTCACACTCCTTAGGGGTCTAACATCCTCCAGGCCCATACCTCCCCCCATGTCTGGAATCCTGTGGTTTGGGGTGCATGACCCTGGCCTGATCAAACAATCATGCAGAAAAAGTCTAGGCTTTCAAGAGGAATGGAGTGAAAAAATCACTTAAGACATCACTGTTCTACAGCATAGTAGCATACTAACGTTTTTACAGGCGGTGAAACTCCGTAGAAGAGAGATGGTTCCGCATCATAGAATTGATAGTCGGGGACTGCTCATTCAATTGCTTAATTTCACAGACACAGGCTCAGGATTGGCAGGGCACAGAAGGTGGATGTCCCAACCTTCTTCAAAGGAAACGTTTACATGAGAGGTCTGACAAAGTATCCACGATAGGTAGAAAAGCCAGAGTATTTTCTGTACCATTATCTAAACCAGCAACTGTGACCAGCACCTGTGTTCCAAGGGCAGATCCTCACATTCTTGTGAGGCAGGTAACACCATCCTTACTTACTCTACAGATGAAGAGCCTAAAGGTCAGAGGGGTAATAGGGTTGCCAAAGACACACCTGTCGGGAATGGTCAAGTCCGGGTCTGCCCCCGCCTGGGTGACTCCCAGCGCGTCTCCTATTATACAGGTGAGGAAGCTCAGGCCCTCAGTGTAAATGATGAGCATCACAAGGATGACGGCAAAAACAGTGATGACGGAGGGCACCCGGCTGCTCTCCCCTCCATTCTGCTCCATCCTTAAGTCTCTGTGAAGAGGTGTTTCACATTACCCAATTCCAGACGGGGAAACTGAGGCCAAGGAAGAGAAAGAAAGAATCACCACAGCAGTGGTAGCGATAATTCAAATAAGGACACTGGTCACCAACTGACGTTGTCGGAAATGTTAATTCTCATAGCCGTGGGGTCGGCATTCTCTCTCCATCTCGCAGACAGCAGAGCCAGGCGCTGAGCTGTACCCATCACCGAAACCCAGACACGAGGTCTGAGGAGGTGCTGGGCAGGGGGCTGGGGCTCCCCACAGCTAGTAAATCCTCTAACAAGGGAGAGTGATTAGTGTCGGATGTGGCGGTCTGCTTTTGTGCTGCTGACAACTCCTCCTTTTAAAGGCCTGGCCAGGCTCATTTCACATAGCCCCTCCAAGGCCTGCTCCAGTCTCTGTAATTATGCCATTCGCTAGTCACCCAGGCCTGCCTCTGAACTCCTGACCCAGCACTGAAAAGACTTGGGATCTCGTTACTAATCTCTTAAGCCACCTAGTCCTCCAGAGTACACCCATTTAAGTTGGAGGCCAAGGCTTGGGAGGTGGGAGCTGGGGAAAGGGAAAGTCCAGCACAGGGACTTCTCATGACATGGCCATGTTCCCTCTCCGGGGCCTGTGGCCCACACCACAAGGCAGCTGGCCTGGCTCTCCGGCTCAGCGCAGGGGTCGGCTGCTCTGCTTAGAGACGAAGAGGCCTTCGGAGGAGAAGGGGAAGGGCATCTGGGCCCACCTGTTTGTAATTTTGGGGGTGCGGGCAGGGGATGAGGACTGTGTTTGTTTTAATTATTATTATTGTTGTTGAAAAGGGAGGGAAAAAATGAGCAGAAACTGCTAACATCTGGAGGCTGCCGTCCAGTTTACGTAATCTCCCGTAGCTGAGGAGGGACACGGGATCCCCGACCAGATGGTCCGTGGGTGACTTCACGGCACATGTGTCTTCTCCAACAGTAAGATGCTGACGGGGTTAGGAGAGTGGGTTGTGAGACCTTCTTGAAATTCTTCAGGGGTGAGAGGCAGAGGTCAGGGGCTCCCAGAAATCTCAGCTTTCTTTTAGAAGACTCAGATTTTTTTTTTCGCAGCCAAAGCTCAGATTTTTTTTCTTGTATTTCTCTCTTATTCCTTCGTGATTCATGTCCTCATTCAATATACATCTATATAGCATTGACTATGTGTGTTAGTTTCTTTATTCCTCATGGTTTATATGAGAAAATGGAATCCCAGAGAAACAAAAGCGACAAAGGGAAAATCCCTTCTCCCGAAGAGCTCCCAAACCCACAGACAGGGTGGGCGGAGGGTAAAAGATTATGTGAGCAGCACTCATGGAACAAGCAACACGGCAGGTTCTGTGTTCCGGTTCTGTGTTCCAGGTACCTGCAGGCTGAGGGACGGGTGTGGAGAAGGAAGTTCCCTCGGCCACCTATGCCTGAGGGCTCCGACTGCGATGCAAAATCTGAATGTTGAGCAGGCTCTGGAGAGCAGAGGCTGGGGGAATAAAAAGGCAAGAGAAGGGAAAAAAACTGGGCCACAGCTGAGCCATGAAAAACCCAGTTTCCCAGATGATGTCAATAGCAGAGGCATGAAGGATAAAGTTCGAGATGCGGAATCTTGCTGCAAACAGCTTTCTGAGCACGTTGTTTTTTTTAAAAACACATCACAGATTTTCTGGCTCTCTCTTTTTTTTTTTTTTTTAAACATTCACACTGAAAGCAATTAATGAAATTTTGTGAATTCTAGATCAGGGTATAAAAGCAGTGTAGACAGTGGATCAGATCAAAAGGGCTCTCTATTAGCTTCAACCAGAATATTAACTAGTCTCTAGATCAGAACACAGAGATGCTGCCAGCATTAGATGAAAATATGGAGGCCCTGGCAGCTCCAGATATGAATCCTGAAGCATCGTGATGTTTATTTCAGAGCTCAGAGGCATTGTCATTTCTAGAGAAGCATGTTGATCATCGAAACACTTCCAGGATACCGAGATGCTGTGATTCTAGAACGGGACCAGGCAGTGTTGTCTGCGCTAAATCCAGCACCCCAAACTGCCTGAGTAGAGAATCAAATATCGAAGATCAAGAACACAAATCCAGTTAGCTTGAATCCAAAATATCCTCTCTGCTGGTTCCAGGGTAGAACTGGGAAACACCGCCAACTCTGAAGCAAAACACTGAAACATGGAAACCTCGACCACTCAGCTCAGACCTCCTTTCGGCCTTTCTCTGGGAGCCCTGGGACATTTATGGGTTAATCAGGAAAGCGGTGACCACATCCAAGCTTTGTGCCCGGTCACCGAAACCCTTGGTTAGGAATAGCAGAGCAGTGGTTAATTGAAGTCTTGACCACAGTGGCCTATTGAAGAAATGTCAGGGGAGTGACTTTTCACTTAAAAACATCTCTGTGTTAAAAGAACAAGGTTTTCTCAAGTTTATAAACCGAAGACTTTCCAGGTTGTTTTTTTGTTGTTGTTGTTTTTCCTTTTTTCTCCCCCTCATTTGTCTCCTCCAACTTTCCTAATTAAGATCTGTGTGTTCCGAGTTGTGTCCAAGACAAAGTATGAGTCACATCACCTGCAGGAGTCTCACTCTATGGCAGGATGACCACGCAGCGTGCATTGTCCTTGGGTTCTCACTGCAAATCTTGGGGTCTCTGTTCCCCACCTACAACCTTGGTAAGGAAAGACTGAAAACCACCGAGTGGTTGGCTCTCCCCTCTTTGCTCTTGAAGAGCAAGCAGTGCTCTTGACAGCACTGCTTCCAGCTTGATTTCTCCTAGGATGAGGCTCCAAAGGATGCAAAGCACTAACATGTACAAGGAACCAGAGGACAGGCCCAGGGATTGCTCATGTTTTTGACAGTGTCCTGCTGGACTTTCAGCTCAAACAAGGGCTCTCATTCTTAAGGATAAAGGTGCTGTTTCTCTCTGGCCTGCCCCTCCAAAATTCAGAGGTAGGGGCAGTGATCGTGACATGCACACTGGGGGGTGCTTTGCCCACAAACTATTCAGTGAACACTGCTGACTGACATGTTTACCACCTCATCAGCAGATTCCTGCGAGGGACATCCTTCCAGAGTGATGCTTTCCCCCAGTGGCACCCTTGGCCAAGGCAGCCCACATCTGCACAAAGAAGGGTGTTGAAGCAGCTGTTCTGAGATGAGGTCCCTGGGAACAACTGCAGCATGATCTAGGATGTGAACTTTTCAACAATCCCTACACCTGCCACTTTCCGGAACCTTCCTTGGAGCAGTAGAAGTCACATACATTTTACAGCCAAAGGGATGTGGGCCGGAAATTTCAGCTGTTGCCATTTACTGTCTGCATGGCCTTGAACCCTTCACAAAGCCTAAATTCCTCCACTGCCAATAAGGTGTCTGTGCCTACTCCGGGGGGTTGTTACAAGGATGAAAACTGCCCTGGAACATGTAAGTGTTTAGACACTGCCCTTCATCTTAGAAACACACAATTAACATTTCCCTCCTTCATTCCTTCCTGCTTCTTTCTTCCTGGCTCTCCCTAACCTCTGGGCTGCAGACTGGTACCAGTCAGTGGTCTGTTAGGAACCAAACCTCATAGCAGGAAGTGAGCGTTGGGCAAGCGAAGCTTCATTTGCATTTGCAGCCGCTCCCCAGAGCTAGCATCACCGCCTCAGCTCCACCTCAGATCATCAGGCATTAGGTTCTCATAGGAGCACCTGTCCCTGGTGCCAAAAAGGTTGGGGACCGCTGCTCTAGAAGAAGACAGATATGGGTTCAAATTCTAGATTTCCTTGCCTCATCCCCAGGACAGTCACAGAGACTGAGATAAGTTACTTAACTTCTGTGAGGATCTACTTACTTCTCTGTAAACCAGAGAGTTAGTCACTGTCTCACAGAGCGGGTAGCAAGTGTAAAGGTGCTAAAATAGCACAGAACTCCGGACAGGGCCGTGACGTGACTACCCCGATAGCCAGGCCACTCACACTGCTCCTGTCATGATTATCAGCTCCTATAATTACAATCCTGTTATGTCGTTACTGTCATTTCTCACTGGTTAGTCATTCCTTTTCCTCTCTGCCGAATTTCTATTGTGCTCTTCTCTCCTCCCTCCACCTCTCCTTCCTCCCTTCCTTTCTTCCTCTTGCTCTTTACACTCTCCTTGGCTGGGCCTGTCATTGGAAGACCTCTCTGAGGGTGACACACACACTCAAGCCAGCAAGACAGCCCTTTAAGTTTCCATCAACCTCTAGTCACAGGGATACCACCCAGACCCTAAGTGTTCCCACAGTCACAAGAAGGAAAGGGGGAGAGACTTTATCCCACAGTTCGGCCTCTGGAAGCCGTTTCCCACTTTCTACGCAAAGCTGTCGACAGAGAAAAGTACATGGAAATATTCATCACATGCCTACAACATGTCAGACCCTGTTCTTGATGCTAAGACACATGGCAGTGAACACAGAAAAAAAAAAAAAAAAGAAAACCCCTGTCTTTGTGCAGCTAACATTCTGGAGCAGTGGGCAATTCTGGAGGCACAGCATAACAAAAGGAATTTGAATTGAGGCTGAGTTTCAGGACCTCGTCCTCCCACCGACTCACCTGCCTCATCTGTAATATAGAGGGTGAACCAGGGGACTTAAAAAGACCCTGCTTACTCGGGTCACCTATTGTACACACAAGGGAATCTGGCCACTTAAGGGAATCACTTAGAGACACGGATTTGTATATTTAAGCCAATCGCAAAGAAGACATCGGTCAGCGGATGTTCTTTCTAATGGCGTCATTCGGTGAATCCAGAAACATTCTCTGTGTATTCCGTGGGCAGCCAACCCTGCGCTAGGCACTAGAAGTGCCTAAAGGGATAAGATGGCATCGAAAGCCTTAGTTGTCACAAGCCATTTGGTATGAAAAGCCATGGACACAGACAAATGCAAACTAAAAGGCAGCTTGTGCTTTGGGCCACCGGGTAACTCCAGAAGGGCTATGATATGTCAAAAGAGTAAGGGCTACTCACGGTCTGGGGTGGTCAGAGGAGGCCATAGGGAAGAGGTGCCTTTGAGCTGGACCTTGAAGGACAGTTAAGCCTTAAAGCAATGGAGAAGCAAATGACAGATTTCCTGGGCAGGAGAAACGGGAACCCCACAGCATGTCTGGGGATTGCAAGTTGGCTCATTTTCTGCCTGGAACATACCCTTAAGGCCATGGGCTGTGAAGAAGAGCTGGTACAGATCAGCAAGGCCCTGCCTGCTAAGGCTATTGGACATTATAGACCATGGGAGACAATACAGAAAGCTTCACAGGCAAGAGATCCCTGAGACCTATATTTATTGTGAATGATGGGAAATGTATTCCAAAGTCAAAAATCCTCCATTGAGGATAAATGCAGACTTACAAGATTTAAGAGATCGTATCACAAAAAGATTAGTGTGTCATGTTTCATTCTGGGAAAGAGAGCAATATTATTTAAAAAATATATTGGGGCCGCTGGTGTGGTATACTGGAAAGGGCATGGGCTGTGGGGCTAACGCAGCTGCATTCACTCCTGTACCACCACCTGGAGTAGGGGATCCTTTGTGAAACTTTGCTTTCCCATCTGTGAAATGGGAACACGATTCCTACCACATAAGTTGGTTAAAAGGATTTAATAAAACAACTGAATAAATTTAGGTACCATTTACTCTACACCAAGCACTGTTCCAAGGGCTTTATGGAATCCTCACAATGACCGCTTCATTTTCCTATTTTACAGATGAGGAGACAGGCCCAGAGAGGCTAAGTAACTTGCCTGAGATCTCACTCTGAGTGGCCGCCCTTGGATGTGATATACTCTAGATTAGCTCCGTCCGACAGGAAGCCCGCTACTCTCATGTGGTTATTTAAATTTAAATTAATTAGAATTCGAAGTTCGGTTCTTTAGTTTCATGAGCCATATTTCAAGGGCTCAATATAATTGGTGGCTAGAGGCTATTCTGTAGGACACGGTAGACACAGAACACTTCCATTGTCACCAAAAGTTCTACTAGACAACTGCTGTGGGGCCTGGGCTCGTAACAGTGACACAATTCTGCCTTCTCTCGAACATTAGCTCTGGCCGATAGCTCCCGATGCATGTCAGTGTAGCTCCTTCCTCGCATTGTGCTGAACTGATATTCTGTCCCTGGACCCCTTGCCTCAGGCAGCTGCATTGCAGACCTGGGTATCACCCAGGTAGCGTCCTCATTCCTGAAGGCAGTATCCTGCCAGCAGACCAGATCTCTCCCAAACCTGTGCCTCTGTCCTGGGGTGGAAAGACATGCAGACATGAGCCACGCATTCCCTGTCACCAGCTGCACAGATGGGTCCAGTTTGAGAAAGGGTCCTAAGGTGGGCAGAAGCCCCAGGAAAGTCTTTGTTGAATGGCCCTGGCGCAGAGGCACCCCTCTCGGCAGGGGTGCCTCTCACATTCCTGTCTGAGTCCATCTCGCTCTGAGAAAGGAACATGCACAGAGGTATCCAGGACCTCCTGGCACTTGGATCTGGCTGAAGAATTAGAAGAGTTTTAAGAAACCCATAGCTGGGGTGAAAGAGAGGGTAGAAGGCCCTTTTTGGTTTGGTTCTATAGATAACATATGCAGGCTAATTTAAAAAGTAAGGATGGGGGATAGAAAATGGAGGGTAAGGGGCTTGAAAAACAAACACAAACAAACAAGCACATACGCAAACAAAAACAAAATTCTGTGCACAGCCAAACCCCAACTCCCCCTCGGAACCCCATTCTTTGGGCCCAGCTTGAGAAAGTTTACTTTGAGACTTAGAGAAATGAGCATGTGGTTTGGGGGACAAAATTCAATACGGCCGAAGCAGCGGGCTCAGCAAGCTGGCTCTTGCTTCTTAAGTGCCTTACAGCCTTGGAGAGTGAATACTGTTTACATTTTTTACATGTTTCTTGGGTACAGAACATGAAACTAAATTATACAGCAAAGGCCATGCTGGCTGAATATCGGTGCCCCGACTTAAAACGACAACAGTAATTTTAAAGAAGAAGAGAAAATAAAATACAAGAATGGGAAAGGGTCTTAAGGGAGCCTCGGTGAATGACAGGGATGAGAGGATGGGGTCTGGTCCCGAATCGGAGAGTAGAGAAAGATGTGGGGAATAGAGACAATGGGATGGGAGCAGGTCAGGTTTGGAGAGGAGGGAAGACGAAGGCCAAGGAATCTTCCTAGAGGGGCCGTGGAGTAGGTTGGCGGGGCCGCGTCTGCTCTCTGTGGAGAGCCAGTGGAAGCATCCCCAAACCACAATGCCTTGCTCGTCCTCGGGCTTCATGTTAAGACCCAACTGGCAAGCGAAAAATGAAGACTCGCCCTTCAAACCACGTGGCACGTTTCCTGCTCCATCAATACATTTTTGTGGCATGACTACAGATGCTAGGCGCAGCCTTTTGTTCAGGTTCCCCCTTCCCCCTCAGTGGACATCCCTCTGAGGTTAGCTCTATTTGTCCCCAGATGACAACAGCCGGCCAACATTTGTCTTTTCTTATTAGAAGGCCCTATTTCAATGTTCCCTTTCCTCTATGGACACTACAGACTGCTAGAGGGCAGTGGTTGAGTTATTCATCTCAACCTCAACTCACTGCTGAAAGTGATGCTTTTGGACATAGGAAGTTCACAATAAGATGATATTGACTGTGAATCCAAATATCGGATTCATTTCATAGCAGAGAGAGGATTGAGAGGTTTAAGGAAGTTATTTAATCGAAGTCATATCTTAATTTAAGTGGCATAAAATCAAGAGACTCTTAAAGTCTCTCTCTGCTTCGAATTCTATAGCCAGAGGAGAGTATTCCTTTAAAAAATAATATAAATAGAAACCAAAACATAAAACTCAATTGTTCCTAATTTGATGCCTCAGTTGCTAAAACTTCGCAGGCAGAAAGAAGCATTTCTTAAAATATTGTCAGTTGCTATCAGTATCAGAAGGAAAGTGACATTTCTGGATCAACTGTCTCATCCTTGACAAACACCTGCCATATAGATGTTATTACTCCTATTTTATAAATAAGAAATTGCATAGGGACAAAGACAACTGGCTTGCCCAAAGTGACAGAGCTGGTAAGGGGTGAACCCTCTAGAAATTAGGCTGATCTAATCCTAAATCTCATTTTTTAAATAAAACTCTTGCCTCTCAAAGTTTTCAAGGACAGGCATAGTGTCTGGCATTTCACTGGTATTGAAAGAGTGAATGAATGAATGATGGAGGGAGGGGACAAGATTGGGCAGGAGGAGAATCTGATAGATTCCTTTGCTGGGATCCTAAAATATTCAATAGATTAAAGTCCACCCAGCCCAAGGTTCGATGAAAAGTTCAGGTGGTTACAGGGACAAGCTCAAGGGGCTCCTTTGGGATGCAGGCATTGTTTTTTACTCTTCTGGATGGATTCTGGGTGCCCCACACCAATAGGACAGGCTGTAACAGACCATGGGACTTTCTGTTCTGTCTCCTTAGATGACTCGCACATGTGCTCTTAAAAATTTTTTCAGAAACCACCAGGAGAAAGCAGATCCCTCGGGTATTTGGGAAAACTGCTTGAAACCTTCTCTGACATTTCAGCGTGTTCCTCTCACCTCTCTGCCTTCCACCATGGGCAGATGCTGTCCCATTCCAGCAGTGAGAAGAGCTGCATGCCATGGCGAAGATACATGTGGGGAAAGGACACCCCTTAGGAATGACCTCAGCCTTGGGTGTTGAGTCCAAGATTTCTCTCTTTCCTCTGCAAATAATATCATATAAAAAGCCTCAGAGAATTGCTTATCCATGCAAATTTCCAAGTGAGGCTATTTCAGTGTAATACCAGGAACATGGTATAAGCAAAGGAAATAAGGAAGAGCACCATAGGTGAGGCGGGTCATCCTCTGAGACTCAGTTTCGCCCTCATGAGGGGAAGTAAAACCTCTGTTTTATAATGTGCTTCAAGCCCCTAGCACAGGGCCTGTGTACAGGAGGTGTTCCATACATGTCACTCCTCTTCCTCAGATGAACACCAGATCCCGTTAGCCCCCAGCTTAAAACCTCTGAAAAGCTCCCATGGCACTCAGGATAAAGTTTGAATTTTTCAAGCAT
Organism: Pteropus alecto; assembly: GCF_000325575.1. Classification (NCBI taxonomy): domain Eukaryota; kingdom Metazoa; phylum Chordata; class Mammalia; order Chiroptera; family Pteropodidae; genus Pteropus; species Pteropus alecto. Next base: position 4,808,279 of record NW_006440132.1, read on the forward strand.
CTGAAGGATGTCTCCGTATTCCATCCTAGCTCATCTCTCTTGACTTTCCCCTTATTTCATATTGGCATTTTTTTTTGGATGTCTATCTGTCTCTCTCTCGACCTCTCTCTCCCTCCCTCTTTCTCCTTCTCTCTCTATCTCTCTCTATCTCTCTCTCTCTCTCGGATGTCTATCTGTCTCTCTCTTGACCTCTTTCTCCCTCCCTCTTTCTCCTTCTCTCTCTCTCTCTCTCTCTCTCTCTCTGCTCTTCTGCTCACACTCCTCCCTTATCCTTCAGCTTATCCATCTAGCCACTGCTTAGCAATGACTCCCACCCCCTCTAGATTCCCCTGTCCCAGCACTTCCTACACTGCACTGCAAGTGCTTGTAGAACGATTTCTTACACTTGTGTCCAGAGAACCCAGTGGGTGTCGGCTCCCTTCCTCTGGACACAGGGATGAAGAAGACACAGTTAAATGGCCCTGCCCTCCGGGCTCAGAGTTGGCCGCTATCAAGGAGTACACACATCTTAGGATTCTCTTGCTGACCTTTCCAGGTTTCCTGTGTATAGCACGTGGCTTGTGACAAACCCGTAAACTGAGCAGTTTCCTCTTCCCTTTACAACTATCCTGTGTGTGCTTTTCTTCCTTTTTGTCTCATAATCCAGAAATAATTAGGCATACATCCAAAATCTAAGAAATCGTTTTTACACTCAGGGCTTGACGACTTAAAACATTTTCTATGTTTCTCCCATTCTTTCATGCACATGTTTTAAATGACTTTCTGGAGACTCAGGCAACGCTTAACCTTAAACAAGAGGTCTAGGCAGCATGGCAAAACAGTGGAGACATATTTGGGGGATTGAAAAGGGGGGCTTTCTTGGTGTTCCTTGAACACATACTACACATGAAAAGATGCAAAAGACACCCGCCATCCTGGCTTATCCTCCTGCGTTGGTAAGTGAAGCAGGCGTGAGCAGCCTCGTCCTGCTCTGGGCCCTACTGTGAACATGGGCCTGCATCCTGCCTCTGCCCCTGACGATGGTGTGCCCAAAGCTATCACTTGTCTCTCTGAGTCTTACTGCCCTAATCTGTAAAGTGAGAATAGTGATTCCTATTTTTAAAGCAGTTTTAGTAGGACTAAAAAAAATTAAAAAAAATAGATTCAGGGCCTGGAGGAAGTGTGTAAATGTTATTTTTTCTAATTCGCCCACGACCTTCTGAAGACGGGCAAAGGACTTTTCCATCCCTACGTGCTGGCTCTCACCCCTGTTGGCTGAGCAAGCAGACAGCAGTGTGGTCCCCCGCTCAGGGAAACTCCCTCCGAACCTCACGCTCTTGGGTCTTGGCCGTGACCTCTGGTGGGACATGCCCTCTGATGAACCGGTGAGCTCTTTGAGGGCAGCGAGAAGGCCAGAATGTCTTTAGAGTTTCTCAAAATGCCTGGCACAGTCCTGAGCAGGCAGGAAACATTCTCTAATACAACAGTGTTTAACTCGAGCAAATGTTGACTGAGCTCTGTACCCAGTGTGGGTCACTGGGCCCAGCTCTGGGGTGAGGGTGTGGAGAGGAGCCTAACATGAATGAAAGAGGAAATTGACATTTGGACTACCCAATAAGTGGAAAAAAACAAACTAATGCTAAGCGCGTTCTCTGCATTTACGTCCTTAATCTCCACCAGGTAGATGCTATCATGCCCTTTTCCAGAGGAGGAAACTGAGGTTCCCAGAGGAGTCATTTGCTCAGGGTTCTCAAGTAAGAACAGAAACTAGAAGAATAAAGCCACATCTGCCTGGTTTCCCTTTCACCCCATTAGTGCCCCTGCTCTCTACCTGCTCGCATGCCTCAGCGTAGGCTACAAATACATTTCTGTTTGATCAAATGGATTAATACGTACATTACTATAACACAAGACGAATTATGATTTGTTTTAACAGCGGGACAAAGTATTACGGACATGCCAAGGGACAGGTAGGAGCAACTCCTAGTGAAGGGGCAAAGGACCGGTACAACAACAGGTGGATGGAATAGAGAGTCAGAGATTCAGTTACAGAGGAAGCAGAGATGCCTAGGTCTCTGATGCAGGAATCTCCCGTTCAGTCACCAGCTCCGCTGAATGCCTCATGACGGAGCGCTTCCTATATCACAAGGCACTCTACTCTACTGTGGATAGTCTTCATTCTTAGAAAGATTTTCTTTACTTTGGCTCTGAAACTACTGCCCCGGAAATGCTTAGTCTAAGTTTTACCCTCAGAGGATTAACCAAATAAACTGGTTGGTTGACTGAAGGTCCCTAATTCCAGGGAGAGCACTGCATGTCCCTGGTAGTCTCAGTGTTTCCATTTCTTCCTTAGGCCATTGCAGAAGGAGGGGGGTGCGTGCTTGGATAAGAGGAAATAGGGTTTTTTAAA
>NW_006440132.1:4812019-4831881 GCF_000325575.1 Pteropus alecto
GGGGACAGGATGAAAGAATATCTGCATCTCGTTTTGGCAGCCTTTGGTGTAAAGCACTAGAGAAATGCAAAACATGGAGACAAAATAAGAACAAGACGAGATCTTTGCAAGCACTTAAACCAAACCATTTCTGAGGTTCTCAGAAGAGGGAGAACTTGAATCTTTCAGTTCATTTCCATTTTTGTTCTGTCTCAGGGACTTCTTGAATTCCAGCTGGGCCAGGAAGGTGCGTGGCCAAAATATCCAAGGAATGTCTCTTATTATAGGATGGTCAGCCCATTTGCACAACGAGGAAGTTTTGATACTTCTGATAATGTCTGGATGTAAGACACAATGTTCAGGGTGGGGTAACAGCCCTAACCGAATTTGGAAATCTCGCTTGAGGAGAATGGATGAGAGAGACTGGAAACTATTAGAAGTAGAGGGCTTATACAAAATCGAAAATAAAGTTTTAATCAATCTTCTAGACTCATCTGGCACAGCAAGTGTTGCTCCTTTGCAGCAGTCACAGTGAGAGTCTGCCAACTTACTCTACCACGGCTGCTACTCTTGGTAGAATTCTCATGCCTGAGTCTTGCATGATGACAAGGTTAGAGGCAGGGTCTTTCACCTTTTTGGTGTCTTCCACAGACTCCAACCCAGGGCTAGGCAGTTAACTACAACAGATACCTGAGTTTATCATTTTTACAGCTTCAGGGAAAGATAAAATGGGACAAAGCTGGTTCATAAAGAACAAACGGGAACAACAGTCATTATTTCATCATTGCCCAAGGTAATGGATGTCCTTGTGAACAGCAGGGGACCAGGAAACAGGGACACCTCGACAGAGAATGGCTGCAGTCTGAACTCAAAGGTGTGGGCAGTGACATGAGTCTGCTACAGGAAAATTCAAGTACCTCTTGGGGTCACAGTGACACCAACACTGAGATTCTCTATGCTTGTTTCCCAGTGATATTTTTCAGGAATCCAGTTACTCCCAATGTTTGGACGTGACCATGTTCCCAAGCTCCCACCGTTATCTTCGGTGAGATCCTTTTCATCCTAGATTCTCCACTTATGGGCTGTGTGACTTTGGGAAGCCACTCCACCTCTCGGTTTCTCCAAGGCAGGTAATAATCTCACCTTGAGGAATGGCAAGGGGATGGGCTTTGAGATGTATGAGAGCATCTAGTACGGTGGCTGTTGGACTGGATAACCACCGGTTCCCTTCCCCACTCTCCTCTATCTGCCTTGGTACCTACTTTCCAGATCCACGCTCCGATGTGGCCTGTTCCTGTGTGCGCGCGTGTGTGCGTGCATGTGTGTGCGTTTGTAAAAGAGACAGATTGGAGAGAGAGAGGCAGAAGGAGGAGGAGAATTTAATTGTGTAGGGGGAAGGTACATCTCAGTGCTTCCCAACTCCTTCTCTCAAGCCATCAGCCTCTTCACTGGAGCCTCTGACAGGGTGAAAATTAACTATCAGCCTCCTCTAATCACCACACAAGGTAATGAAGGCTGTGGTTACGCTGCCTTCTCCTCTGCTCTGCTGTCAGAAAGGAACTAGTTTCCAGTCCAAGAAGAGCCTTACTCAGAATTACATACGCTGTGTGTGTGCGTGTGTGTGTGTGTGTGTGCATGTGTGTGCATGATGGGGACACGGTGTGTGAATGATTTCCAGGCATTTGCTTTCAGAGGGGAAGTCAGGGGACTTTTGTTCTGCCGCCCTCCAGGTGGCCCTGCCTGGCCCTACACCTAGCCTGTACACACATCCCCTTCCCTGACCCTGTATTCTCCAGTGAGTTGATCTCATTAAGGCAAATTTAGTTACAGCTGAAGTCTCCTTCTAACAAAGATTGTGCCCAAGCCCAGAGTAATGGAGCCTAGTCGATTTCATTAAAATAAAATTGGTTACAATGAATAATTCAATAGGATGATTTTGTTTCCTCATCTCCTCTTTGCAGATCGAAGAGCTAGTATTTATGATGATTTTTTTTTAATTGGATTTTTGTTTAGGAAGAGATAATCACCCATAATTCCCGACAGCCCCCTCCTTACGAAAGTGGAATAATTGCCCCATGAAGTCTCTTTTCAAATGCTAAGACTGGGAGATTCTTTCTCTGTTTTCTCGCACTAGTAGCAATAAGCTTTGGGTGATTTTAAGCACAGCTGCTACCTCGGTTCTTACTCGTGTGAGATTCTGAGGGTGTTAATTCCCTTGTTTGAATGATGTTTTTTAAACATTTCTAGGAACTGGATGCCAATACTGAATTTGGAGTCTGTGGCTCTATTGCCAGCCGGCCCTACCGTTCCTGAGCTGGACATTCTCTGTCTAGAGAGGTGATTCTTAAACATTTTCTCTTTGCATTTGTCTCTTTGTATGTAGCGATGTGCATACGTGTGTGTGCGTGCGCATGCGTGCGCATATCTCTAGTCAATTAAACACACATTTCCTGAGCATCTAGTCTTATCTAGAGCGAATGCTTGAAGATGAGGGAACAGATATGAATAAACTCAAAACTGTTTTCAAAGAACTAGGGGCCTAATGGGGGACTCAGACACACAAACAGATCATTGGAGCTCAGCACAACGGGTATAACCAAAGATGAATTCAGCAAGTACAGAGGTGGCAAGGGGGAGGATGAACCCCAGACATTCATTCATTCATTCATTCATTCATTCACCAGGCTGGCACTGTACATGGTACTGTACATCAGGGAATACCATGTTCCCATTTATTTCTATTCTCCTCAGGACAGTTAGAAATAAATGCAAATGAAGTATCTAATGAATGTAAACATGAGCAAACAGATAAATGAAAAAAATGACCAAATGAACACTCTGACTTGTAAATGAAATAGTCCCATCTTGTACTCATCTAGTGATTTTTACTGGGCCCCAGAAGAAGGTCACATCTCTCTTTCATCTAGAAACCAGGCCTACCCCCGTTACCCTGAGTCGGGGAAGAAACATTAATCTTAGAGCAGAATGGCTCATCTGCAAGGCCACGAGGCAGGCTGGCCTCAGAGATGGCCAGTGGCCCAGGAGGTTGGAAGCACTGAGTCGTGTCTCTGGGAGATGGGAGTCTCGGAAGAAGGCAGGTGCTTACTCAGCAGGATAATTGGAAAGGGGGCTCTGGGAACAGCACAACCATCCCTAGAATCACATAAGCTTTGGTAGCCCCAACACTCTTGCTCCCTCTACTATGCTGCAAGTCCTTTGGGGAAGAACCCTGGGACGTAAATAGTGCATTAAGGGACTGCGGAATGAGTCACAGCTTTTTAGAGTTGGGAAGGTCCTTGGAGATCATCAAGTTCAACTACTCTCTAATTTAAAGATGGGAGAAGTGGGGCCCAGAGAGGTGGGAAGACTGGTCCAAGGCCACACAGCAAATTCACTGGGGAGTGTTCAAGGAGCACACAACTTAGCACACTCCACAAAATGTGACACTCTCCCAAAAGAACGTGTTCTTACCCCCACTGAATTACAGTGGTACATCCGAAGTGGAATTCTTTCCCCAAATATGAATGATACTAGGTAAGACATAGGAGCACAGTCGCCACCCCTGCTTCGCTGCTGTTCCCTGCACTTAACCACTCCATGTCTAATCCCTGACAAATGGTACTCAAGAGGCCCTAGAATTACATTTGGCTAGAGATATAGTCAAGTATGCCCATTGAGATGGGCAGTCTTGAGGAGCAGAGAAGAGATTCAGAATGTCTGCAGGAAATGCTATCCATGGCTGGGGTCTTACCTGGGATGCTGCTGGCTGGCCAATGATGACCCAGCCAGGGCATTGCTGGTCTTGATGGGAAACTGAAGCATTGGATGCCCACTGATCCAGGAACCCCTGGGGTGTGTAGACACCACAGTCCTTGATGCTAGTTTTTTGTTCAAACTCCTCACATACCCCATCACCATCATGGAAATAGCACCGGCTGGGTTCATCTGCAGGAAGTGGACATAAAAGGGAGAGAACAGATTGATATTTGTTCTTTGGTTTCAGCTATCAGCAGAGGCTGTGGCATCAGACCAGCAGAATCACTGGCACTGTGAAACCCATCATCGATAGTCACAATGGAATATCATTCAGCCTTAAAAAGGGAAGGAAATTCTGCCATATGTGACAACATTATACTAAGTGAAATAAGCCAGTCACAAAATGACATATACACTGTATGATTCCACTTACATGATATATAAGTGGAATCATATACCATGTATACACACACACACACACACACACACACACACGTAGTCATTGAATTTAATATGGTGGTTGCCAGGGGCTAGGGGAGGGGAAAATGGAGAGTTACAGTTCATGGGTATAATTTCACTTATGCAAAGCGAAGATCTGCTGTACAACATTGTGCTTATAGTTAAAAATACTGTGCTGTACACCTAGAAATTCTTAAGAGGATAGATCTTGTGTTATGTGCTTTTTACTACACATTCACAAACACTCGCACCTTCATTACCCCAAGTGAACCCACAGCAACCTTGAGAGGAAGGAATTATTATTTTAATTGTTATTTCAGTCTTCCAGATTAGGAAACTGAGATTCCACATGTCATTAATAATATGTGCAAGGCCACACAGTGTGTTAATGCTGGATCCTGGTTCCAAACTCAGGCTTTCACTTTCCAAGTCCTGGGTACATTATCTGACAGATAATGCACCACAGAACTCCACAGTTGCAAACGGGTTTATTTAACTCCAAAGAGGATTTTGGTTTCGTAAAAAGAGTGAACTTATGTACAAGAATATGGCATCAGTCTCAGCTCTGAACTAAATCGCTCTGTTACTTTACACAAGTCTCTTTGCCTCTCTGAGCTCAGTCATCATTATAGAGAAGGGGGTTAGACCATTGAGCCACCGCTGGGTCTCTAGGAGGCCTTCCTGTTCAATGCTCTAGGTTCTAAGAGCTTGTTGGAAAACTTAGGTATTTTACGTAAGGTCAACTAAGCCCCCATATAATTCAGATCACAGTAGAAATTTCCACTTTGGATAATTTAAAGCTCCAGCTGGCTGCAATGATTCTCACTCAGCTGTAAGGACAAAGATCACAGAAGCACAGAGCTCATGGGATGCCTTCTAAGTAGGTAGGACCTACGTGTATTTTTTGGTATTTAACACAGAACAATACAAGGAGAAATCTAGATATAGCCATCTGAAAGAGATCACACTGCCAATATTTTAATAACTTAAATGTCAGGTATTCTGTGCTGTTATCCCAATGATTCTAGGCAAAGTTAAATATCTTTTCCCGTGTGGGTTCCTATTTTATAAAGATCCCCACTGTAACACTTTATCACACTGTGCTGCCATCATGTCTACATGCTATAGCTTTTCAAAAGACTGTGAGCTCCTTGAAATCTAGTCCCTATCCAGTGTCTTAGGGTAATTGTATAATTGATCATCCACACTGTACATTTTGAGAGTAATAGAGATTCCATTAAAAAAAAAACAAAAAAAACTATGTGCAGGCAATAGGCACATATCATGGGAAAAGTTGAATATCCCAGGCAAAGAGAACATAGTCACCCTAAAGAGACTGCTTGATCTAGGACATCCTTCCCCTATTTACACCAGCATAAGGAAGTGGAACCCTATTTCAAACCGAGATTCAACTTTTGTCCCTTATGTGAGCTATGTAACCACATAATTAGCTTTCCTGCTCAGTCCCTGGCTTCCCTGAATAACACAGAAATGACGGTTCCAGCCAAGATGACCCTTCAGGATAGCCACAGAACTCTCATAGAGAATAGAAATAAACGTGCTTGGTACATTCTAAAATAATGGTCAAGAGAAAACATGTTCTTCATCTTTTAAGGGGTCAATTTATTTCTAAGTGTTTGAATTGAATCAGCTTGTGAAATCGGTACTCATTGGAAACACTTTCAAGAAGCATTCCCCTAAATAGGAAGAGCCCAGGTCAAACAACTGAGGTTTGGTTTCCTGTGGTACCCGAAAAAGCAGTCAGTGAATTCAGGGGCAGCAGAATGTTGAGCCCCTTCCAAGCTCCAAAATCCCTTGTTTATTTCTGCAAACAGTTTACCTAGTGAAATACTATTAAAAAGGCCAGAATAAATTAATTCATTATAATTCAATTATTTAAGGATGAGTTTGAGCCAGCTGGGGACCCCAGTGACCAGTAGCATGCTTGGCAGTTCAAGCATGGAAAGAACATAGGCTCAGCACTTCTCAGTAGCTCCAATGTCTTGGTGGATGTGGCCAAGTTACATATAATAAAACTTAGGCGCAATCCAAAAATGACCAACCATCAATCCAGACTTCACTCATTAGTAACCCAATAAAGGGAATTGCAAAGAGCATAGGTTCTGGCATCAGACAAAGCTCGTTTGAAATCCTAACTTGCCATAAATAAGCCGTGCAGGACTTAAACAAAATAACCTAACTTCTCTTAACTTCATTTCTCTCATCCCAACAAAAAAAGGGTCAGCAATGAGACCGTGTAGTGGCAGGAATTGAGACTAGAGTTGAGTTCTCATGAAGAAACAATTTCTTCCTGATTTTGTTTAAGACTTCGATATATCTGTCTGCTTGGAATCAGTGCAACCTGAGGAGAGGTAGATGTAGGCAGGTAAATAGAGATGCAAATAGATAGTTGATATATAGACAGACAGGCAGAAACAGAGTTAAAGGAGAGATAGGAGATGGAGCTAAACAGAAGGAAAAGGAGGAGAAAAAGAACGAGAGAGAATGAATGCTTGGTTTCTCCCCCAAGATTTTGCTGACAAAGCTACTCTGAGTCCCTTTTTTTTTGAATAACATCCTTGGACTCCATTGTTCAGTTTCTCTTGCTACTGGAATCCCAGAGGCCTGTCAGCTACAGCTGCCAGTCTTCATCTAGGGGATTCTCCATCCCTCTCTACTACCATGCCCCACACACTGAAGAGAACAGGGTGAGGAATGGAATACGAATGGCCAGAAAAAACAAAGGCAGCAACAACAAAACAGTAAAACAAAACTGGCCTTCCTGTTTTCATTACATCAATTTACTTGGTGTTTCTTAAATGCTTTATGCTTTATGCTGGGAGCTGAACAGATCGTAGTGAAAAGACTTTGAAGTCAAAGGATCACCCTGCCACCCGCCTTCCATGTAGTAGCTAGGTAGCATTGACAATAATACATCCCACTGGGAAAATGTGTATTGGGTATTGTGAAAACCTATTAGACTCTGAATAAGTATTTGCTGAATGAATGAATGACTGAAATTTGGTGCCCCTGGTGCTCATACTCTTGTCCAAATATAGTTTAGATTCTGTACCCTTGGAAATATGTTTTTACAGTGGGTCTTAGGGTAAAGGGAATGGGGCTGAGACACCAGCAGTGACTGGCTTACAGTGTGACTGCCCTGGGCGATCTGACTTTTCTATCTCAGTCCATCTTCCCCTGACATAAGGAAACTCCTCGATTCAGATTCATTCCCTTTCATGCAGTGACACATTTAGAAATCTGTTCTATCCACCTAGGAGTCTAGCTGTGGCTGGGCAGGCACTGTGAAGCCTGTCTTCCCTGGTTGAGCTTTTATTTGCAAGATACTTTCTTTTCCTTTTGGAAGAAAAGAGTTCAGCTCCAAGATCCCGAGGCAGATGGACTCTCTGTCAGTGGACAGACACAGCTGATGTTGCTTCTCATTGGCTTCATTTTCAATTTCCATCTGTCTGGAGCGGGGAGATAAAATGGCATGCCTCTGCATTCCTGAGGCATGTCTGAAGGACACTTATTTGAGATAGGCAGGTGTTGTTATCCCTATTTGAAAGGTGAGAAAACCACATCTTAGGGAAGTGAGACTTTCAGGTAAAAGTAAAGGCTGGGGTTCAAGATATTGTTAAGAGTTCTCATCCTTGAAGTCAGAAACCAAGTGGTTGTCTCTCAAACATCTATATATGATGCCTAGCTTGGACTAAGAACTATTAATTCATTCACAATCATTTCAGCAACAAATGGATAATGAGTAAGAGGTACTAAAGCTTCCTGGAGATTCTAGGAGCGACGGATGTTATCATCCCCAGCTAAGATAGATTCTAGCCCCCAAATGAGAACTGGAGAAGACTATCAATTCATTTAACCAATATCACCGAGTATCTGCTCTGCGTCTCTGATGGTACTGGGGATACACAGATGAAATGGACAGAACTCCTCTCTTGCTCGGGGAATCAATACTACTTGGGAAAATGGGGTAAGACTTCCTGGGAAGATGGTTTGGAGCAGCGTCTTAGAGGATCAAAAGAATTTGAGCATGTGGAGGGAAAAATATTAACGAGCCTTGACCAATATGTGTGTATATCAGTATCCTGGCAAAGTTATGGTTAAGGAGGTGCAGTGGATCCTGAAAGTGATGAACCGAAAAGCTGATCTGAAGCCAGACTGAGAAAGGACTGCAATGCCACGTTAGGGAATTTGAATTTTATCCTTTAGAAATGGGGACACTTTGAAGATTCTTCTGATCAGAAAAGTCATGTTATATCTGTGATGTTCACAGTCTTTGAGGCAGTGCAGTATAAGACCTGATTTTACTTAGCAGGTGTTCCATTTACAATTTATTTGACTTTGGGTAAATAAGAATTTCTAAAACTTGGTTTCCTCATCTGAATAATGGCTGCGGGATTGAATGTTTATTTTGGTGCTCAGAACACTAATAACAGGTGATCAATAAATGATCTATGATGATCCTTGTGGAGCTGAAAGCAAAGATTTCACGTCACATATGGGAAAGCTGAGGGTCATAAAGTTGGAACAATTTACTGAAGGCTTTGGAGAAACTATGCAGTAGAGACAAGACTAGACTGCTGGTTCTTGAACTCATAATGCAATGCCCTTTCTACAGAACTATGCCACCTCATCAGAACAGGTTTTCAATATATAATTCTGGCCACAGAATAGTTTTTTACTTTTAACCAAGTTTCAGTATTACTTTTGGGAATTTCTGATTTCACTTTTCACAACAGCCACTAGTATGGGGTAAATGTAACTAGTCTGAGAAGCTATTGGGTTTACCAAATCTACAGTCCATTGAGGGGGGGAAAAATCTGGGGAGATGAGAGTTTTAAGTAATAGGAGATGGATTTGGTTTAGAACTCAAGGAGGAAGCAAAGAATCTGAATACATCTGAATATACTCTTCCTAGATGGGCTACCTTCTGAAGGATGGGTAGACTTGCCTGTTTTTCTAAACTTCCTGTTTATGAAGATGGGTCAGCTTTTGAGAAATTAGCATTTATTTCTATTTCTAGCTGGGGGAACAGTGATTGGCATTAGGATATTCTCTGTTAGTCCAATGATCACTATTTTTTAAGCACCAAGAAAAAATAGTATTTTTTAAGTTCAGCTGTTTGTTTAGGGATCGGTCCAATCACAACAAGCTTCATGCCACATAACAATTCATCCAAACGACAACAACAAAAGACCAAAATATGCACAATCTTTGTGTCCAAATAATAGCTTCTTGGAACAGGGAAAATTGGAGTGCTTAACCCCTAAAGGTTTTCAAAAGTGAGGCTTGGGATGTGGGGCAGGGGTGGTGGTGGCTATTTTGGCATATGTTTCTTCTGGAACAGACATATCTGGACTTGACATCGCCTGTCATTCAAAGGCTTCATGACAAACCCACACTACTGACCTCATTTAATTCTATTCAAGCCGAGTTTGTTCTTAACGTCCTCAATCTGATCGGCCTGTCCAGAGAACAAAAGACAGGGTGGCGAAGGGCTCCTGAAGAACCATGAATCTGCTAACAAGCTTCAGATGCCGATTAGGTCTACTGCATCTGAGGAGTTTAAGTTGCTTTCTAGTTCCTTCCAGGGTTGGCCACATATCAAAGTGGGCCAGAGATCCCTTCTTGTGTTTCACTGTGACAACCAGGCTCCATCTAGCAAAGCAAATCCACTGGGAAGAGAAGAGCAAATCTGGATGTCGTCTCGCATTACCGCCGAAGTCCACACTCAAGCCTACCATAAAGAGCCCCTCAGGAGACAGCCTCGTCCTCTGTCCACGTGGCCCTCACAGCGCTCTCATAGCTGGCTTTGGGACTTGCCTACTTCAATTCCTTCTAATGAAGCTGCCTATGATCAGACGTAAATCTGATCATGTTTGAAATACTTCATTGATGCCTGTAAAATGTGAACTTCCCCACATAGTATTCACGTCCTTTATAGTCTAGCTCCAACTTTCCTATTAGTCTCATTTCCAACCTCACCTCCACTCTCAAATGCACACGGTTCCTTCCCAGGACTCAGAGCTCAGAGCTTCTGTCTTTATTTCCTTATCCTGATAGGTTAGTTTCTGCCTTTGCGTCTTCCATCAAGGCTTCATTCCAGCATGCCCAGCTTTGGGAAGGCTCATTTGTCACTCTTTTGCATCCCTACTTGTCCAGCACAAACCAATTCCCTCTATTTCATGTATGACTAGTCTCTCCTTCCAAACCAGCAAAACAGGATATTGCCTATATAAAAGTTTTAATTAAAAAATTAAGTAATATAAATTCTTAAAATTAAAAATAAAATAAAATGTTTGATCATTCCACATCGCCTTACCACTACGTCTACTTCACGATTCTCTTTCCATCCTTCACAGTAAAATTTACTGAGAGTTATCTAAACTTACATTACCTGCTGTCTCTCCAAACGATTCTCTCTAATCTAGTTTCTGTACTCACCAGTCCACCCAAATCAATCTTGCCAAGATTGCTATTGACCTTAGTGTTGCTAAAATGAACCACAATGTCAAACCATTTTGAAGCATATAAAGAAGTAGCTCATTCCTTTTCTCCTTGAGGTACTCTCTCTTCAATTCTATGGCACCATATCGTCTTACTTCTTCTGGCTCTCAACTCTTCTCACATAGATGCATTTGCTGTGTTCTGCTTCCCTAACTCACTACTAAATGTTGCTGGGTTTCAGGGCTAGGTCTTAGGCCCTGTTTTTCTCCTCTATCTATATCTCTCATCCAGTCCCAATTTTAAAGGAACATTTTAAAATATGTACTGACTCAAACATGTCTCAGAGTCTCAACTGCCTACAATGACATTTCTACTTAAAGATCTATTTAAAGTCATTACAAAACGAACATGTCCAAAACAGAAGTAATGCTTTCTCCCCACATCCTTTCCTTCTCCGTCTTAGTAAATGACAATAGGGCTCAACAATGGAAAAACCAAAACCGTCTGAGTGATCTCTACTATTTTCTTGACCTACCCTCCAATATCATATAATGTCCAATGCCCTATACACTCTTTTACCTCAGAATATTCCAAAAGGATCCACTTTGGCTGCATCACTACTACCCTACTCCAAGCTACCACCACTATTTCAATGTTCAACCAACCAGTCTCTCTGATTTCTCTGTTTCCTAATCCTCCCTCTGCCAGAGCACAGCTGGAATGCTCTTTTAAAAACAAAAACTGTATCAGACCACTCTCCTACCTAAAGCTCTTCAATGGCTGCCCATGTCACGTGGAACAAAATCAATGTCTATACTGTGGCCTACAAGTCCCCACTTTCTCTGAACATCCCCTCTCCCTCACCCCTTGCTCACTGCCTTCCACTTATTTATTCAGTCATCTTTAAATCCAGACATCCATCCAAACTTGTTATTGCTTCAAGAACTTGAACATGTTCACTTTACCTAAAATACTTTTTTCTTGGATTATCTCACAATCTCTTCCTTTTCATTATTTAGGGCTCAGTTCAAATATCCCTTCCTCAAAAAACAACCCTATCTACTTACAGTAAGCTCACATCCTATTCCTCCACCCCCGAGAGAGAGTAGCATACCACCTTATTTCCTTCACAGTATTATTCGCAATCTAAAAATAAATTTTATTTATGAGTGTTTCTTCTCCCAATATGACATAAATTTTGTGAAAGCTTGTCTCAAAGTGAAATTCTTTCTTTAGGATCAAGAAAACTGACATACCATATTATGACTGATATTTAAGATGAATGAATGAATATGTACAGCTCTTAGATTATAAGATATTTAGAGGCTGGCACCAATCTTATTTTTATTTGCATCCCTTATACTTAAGACAATGCCAATCTAATAGCAGGTACTCAGTAAATGATGAATTTTGGAGTTTCAGAATCTCTGTTATTGATTATATTGAAGATGTCTCAAACCTGATTTGAATCTGTTTCAGGAGATTGTACTATAGAAAGATTTTTATAAAAATATTAACTAGAATGAGGTTATATTACAAATCAAAGCACACATTGGGGGGGGAATCTAATTCTATCTAAACTATTGCATTTTTTTTTCCCCGTGAGACATTGTGCTTCATCATCTGCCCTAAATATTGTTTTATTTTCTTTCTTAAATAAATCTGCAAAGAAATAGACTATCTAGATTAAAAAGGTGGTGCATACTAGACTGAAATTTAATAAAGAGATTTGATAGTTTTATGAATTGGAACTTGAAGATACATTTACATCACCTTGAATTTAGTATAATTATTTGAATGGCCTAAAAAGATTATAAGCAAAGATAGTGATCCTAATAAATGACAATGCATTCAATAGAAAAGAATGTTCAAAGCCCTGAACGATTTTTAGCTGGGTCTCTTTTGGTTTCCAATGTTATCTCATGATAGGGAAGAGGGGGTGAAATTCAGTACCACAATGAATTCTATAGTGGCCACAAAATAAGACAAGCATTCGAAGCACAGACAGGAGGAAGAGTGCTACCTAGGACCCAAGGCCTGTAAAAGTATGAGCAGGAAATAACAAAATGAGATTTGTCTTGGATACTATAAGCCAATAATAAATAGAGAAAAACAATCTGCATCATTCATATGCAGAGAGTATGCAAAAAGTGACCAAAAAAGGATGATAAAAGAGTGTCAGCGGTTTTAATGTGATCTCATTATCTCCAAATAAATAAATATGTAAATAGGTAAAAAAGAAAGAAAAGAATGAAGAACGGAATCGTGTCTCAAAATCAGCAGCTTGGTCAAGAGAACTGGAGTCTAGGGAAGATTGTCCTCTAATCTATCCATGGCTTCAGGTAAGTCATTTCCCTCTCTGGGCTGCAGTTTCTCCTTCTATAGAATAAGAGAGCTAAATCAAGTAGGTTTATAAGCTCCTTAAATTGTCACTCTAAAAGGTATTTGGTTCCTGATCTATTTTTTTTTCCTCTAATCATCAAACCAGTTTTTTACTCTGGAGATGGGGAAACGTGATTTCAGTAAAATGAAGACTGAGGGGGTGCAGATGAAACCATTCTGAAAAACAGAGCAGAGGACTATAATGAAAAGCGGATGAAATGAGGGACCAGAGATCAAAATCTGAAGCCCAACTCTGTTACTAACTTACTCTTTGGTACTGGGCAACACATGGCATCATTCTGGGTTTCATTCCTTTTGTCTATTAAAAATGTGACAAAATTACTTTTCCTACCCATTTTAGAAATCGGTGTAATGATGAAGTAAAATAATATGGAAACTACTCAAACATGTTGTTTTCACATTTTGAAAATCGCAGATACAATCTAGAACTAACTCATCTTCCAAATCATCCAATGGCTTTTCAACCCACTGTTTAAGTCTCAGATTGACCATCACCTGCGCTGTGAGATCTTTTTTAACCATATTATCTTCACTGCAGTGTCTCTCTCCCCCACTAGTCTGTTTTACTTTCTACAAGACATTATATTGCTTCTTCAAAAGTTGACTTGATCATCACATTCTTCCTAAAACAGAATGGCAGCTCCATGAGAAGAGAAATGTAGGCTGTTTTGCCCACTATCGCATTCCTACTCCAGGACATAGAAGACAATCCGAAAATATTTGCTGAAAGAATGAATAAATGAAGGTTTAACACTGCAAGGGTCTTTAAAATTATCTAGTCTTCATGTTTCATTTTGCAAATATCACAACTGAGATTCGGAAAGGTTGAGTAACTCGCTGAATGTTACACAGTTAATTATTACAAGCCAAGAGTTTTGGTTGGCTAAGTAAGGCTTATTTGATAAATATTGAGAATATGAAATGTCAAATAGAAATTGGTCTGTGAGAAATACATATATGTGAGTATAAAGAAAAACAATGCATTCAAATAAAAGTCAGTATGTACACATATGCATATCTATTCTCCAATTCAGTAAAACAATCAGCCTATCTGTCTGCTGAGATATCCTTGAGATTCCAGCCAAGGAATTGGACAAGTGGATGCTATGTGGATGCTGTGTTAATAGTAGCCAAGGAATTGAGGATGAATCAGGGTACCACATGAAAACTAAGCCAGTTGCCTCTATCTGGCATAGTTGGTTGTGACTAAGGTGATCGCAGGTGGTGAGTTCTTGGAGGGGTTCCTATGCAAGAAACTAGTGTCAAAACAGATCCCTCAAACCCCAAGACCTGACTGGTGTGGCCCACCACGAACACTGTCCTCCTGCAATGAGGTTCAGATAAATCCAAAAAGGATGAGGTTTTCAAGCCACAGTGTCTTCCATCTTCAGGTTGGTGAAACATGCTATAATGCTTTAAAAAGCAGAAGCCATGTCAATGGGTAAGACGGCACTCGGGTGAGTTTTCTTTACTTTAGATAATTGGTGGGCTACTCTTCTGTGCTTAGATGATTTCACGTTAATTTGAATCTATATGGTCTTTGATTTGTATTGTTGAACTGTATTTTGTTCCTACAGAAATCAGTGCCTATGTCTCTCTCTCTTCTCAATTAAGAAATAAGAAGGGAAAAGAAGGAAGAAAGGGAGGGAGAAATGGAGGCAGGAAGGAAAGAAAGCAGGGAAGAGTAAAGAAAGAAGAAAGGAAAGGAAAAAAAAAATGGTCCTAAATCTTAAGAGTTAACGCGGAACATTTGAAAATATCAATCAATACCACTGTATTTTGATCAGAGATGATAAAGGTCTGCATAACTATTCACGTTCAAAGCAAAAAGTTCTAAGTATTAGTCGTCACTCAGAGATTAGTTTCCACCAACTGGAGAAGGTGTTTGCTCAAACAAGAGCATGGGATTGCAGATTGCATTACTGGTTGTAGATTCTAGAACAGAGGTCAAAGAGGTTCTCTCTGATCTTAGATAGGGCTGCACAGACCAACTCTGGGTCACTGGTGACCAATGTGGCCCAAGATAGATATCATCACTAAACAATGTTTATATAGGTATGTATATGCTTAAGCTGAGGAAGAGAAGACTCAGAGGAGACACCACAGAAAACTCTTCTAACAAACTAGAATTGGTCTGAAAATGAAATTAGCTCAGAAGACACTGATACACTCAGCATTTTCTGAAAAAGCCTTGGTGATGACTGACAAAGAATAATTTGATCCCTGTCTGCCTTTGCTAATGCACTCTAGTCTCAGTTCCAGGCAGGCTGAAATCGTGCCCATTTCCTGAACATACCATATTCCCTCTACCTCTCCACCTTTGCAGCAATTTCTTCCCCCAAATCCCCAGCCTGCTTTTCCTGAGTAAGTTTCCACTCATCCTTTATCCATAGTTTAAGCAGGCACTCCTCTGGAAAATCTCTCTGGCAACACATCCCACAAAGGCTAGTTGTCCTTCTTTCTCTATGTCTTCCCATAGCATCATCTACTTCATCAATTAAAATTATCGCTACCATGTAGTAAGCATATTTACTAAATGAATAACTGGTTGACATGGTACTTGCTAGGCACTGTGTAAATATGTAATGTCATTTAATCCTAGAAGAACCCAGCAAGTGCTCTCATTATCTCCATTTAACAGACAATGAAAACGATGTTTAAAGAGGTTAAGTCATTACGTAAGGTTTCACAAGTTGCGGAATCAAGAATCAAATCCTAACCAGTTTGATTCCCAAATCTACTCCCTTCCATCTACCCACGCTACCCAATTCATGTCTTTTGTGTGGATGGGGCTACTGAGGTGTGTGTGCGGGGAGAGGGTCTAATTAGACAGCTGATCTGATTCTCTCTGAGGTGTCCTACAATTTCATGGTACTTGGGGGCTCCAGGGTACGACAGAGCTGCAGTCACATCCCTGCTCTCCACAAATTAGCTGGGTATAGATGAGCATCCCACTTGATCTCTGAGTCCAAATTTCCTCTTCAGCAAGTTGGTGAAATAATGACTGTCCTCCCAAATGCTAAGGAGGTTGAAATGAGAAGCTGTATAGAAAACTACTAGCATGGCAGCTCCCATGAAAAAAGACCCTGATCAGGAGATCCCCTTTCCCTGAAGGAAGCAGTCTGTCTCTGCTCTCTCGTGCCAGTTCAATTGCAAAGGCTCACTAACTTACGTTTTAGTTAAACCTTTTTAATTTTTTAAAAGTGGAATCTGAGTGCGTTTTTGTTGGCAAGTGATTGAACACGATGGGGCCTAGCCTCCAGGCTCACAGTCCCTTAGGGAATTTCCTAGGGGAGCTCGGAGCCTTCAACTCAAGTACTCCCTTCAGAGGCAGTACTTACAAAGCCATCAATTTCCTTAACAAAGAGCATTGGTTTAAATGCCCCTTAAAGCAGTGTTATTTACACAGTTATCCACTTCCTTTTGACTTCTCCGCCTGGGGGGTGGCCTACCTGCAGTCCTTTCCAGCTAGAAGTTAATTGGCCTCTGTTTCCAAAAGGAAGCTAGCTGGGACTGGGACCGGCTTTTGAAAAGCAGCTCAATTCTGGGTTATCAGAGTTCTGTCCGGTGATTTAAGCGACCACCAATGGCACTGGTTCTACTCTCCCCACCCCCTTCTTCTAAAGCTGTAAAATGTTTGAACCTTGTCGAAGAGTTATGACCATGGTCAGTACTGAGGCAGAAGGAGAGTTAACATTCGCACCCTCTCTCCTTTACAGGAAGGTAAAATAAGGCTCCAAGCACGCTAATGGCATATACTACTGTGTGTGTTCTGGCTCTGTGGCGTATCGGTATAGTAATACTGCTGTTTTATAGATGTGGAAACTAAAGCAGCCCCCACCCCTTTTGTGGCAGAACTGGGATTTGAACCCAAGCAACCAAACTCAGGAGCCTGGGCATGAAACCAGCACTGTGAGCTGCCCGAACTGAGACATCTTGTCCGAGATGACAGCTAAGAGGTGCAAAGTCTGTGGTTCAAACTGAGGTTTGTCTGACTCTAAAGACCAAAAAAGCTCTACTCCACTTTGTTGCCAGAAAAATAAAACTTAAGAACATTATCCTTAAGAAATACCCCTTTAGAAATATATCCTTCCATCACTCATATTCTATATTTATTGAGCTACAAATTATTTGCCATGTCCTGAACTAAATCCTGGGAATCAGATGAATTAAACCAGGTCTCAGCACACCAGGAGCTCAGAGTCTAGTGAGATGGGCCAGTAAGTAAATTACTGACTGCACAATGTTTTGCTCAGAGGTACAAGATGCGGTGGGAGTACAGAGTCAGGACCCCGCCAACTCAGCCTTATCCAGCACTGAGAAGGTTTCCCCTTAGGAGGTAACACCTGGGCTGAATCTCTGAGTTAGAGGAGCCGGTGGGGATAAATTCCAGGCAGGGGAACCCTGTGAGCAAATAAAAGGAAGCTTGAAGCAGGGTAGTAGGTATAAAGCCCAGAAGATGCTGGAGCAGGAGCTGCATATGAACAGATCAGGCCGTACCAGCCTTGATGCCACAGTAAGGAATTTAGATTTATCTCAAGGGCAATGCGGAACCAACTGATGCTTTCAAACGGAGAGTGGCAAAATAATATTTGTATTTTAGGACGCTTGCTCACACTATACTGGAGGATAGATGGGGCAAGCGAAGTTCCCAGGAACCAGGAACCCACCAGAGTTATCTTGCAATAGTCCAAGCAGGAGCTGAAGTGGGGAAGCGGTGTGTGGGGGCGGGGGACTCAGGTAAAAGAATAAAGGTAGGGAGAGAGGAGAGGGACTGATTTGGGAGGGAAAATGTTTTCAACATGAAGGGGAAAATGACAGAGAGGGAAAAGTGAAGGGTGTTTGCCAAGCTTCTAGGTTAAGTGTCTGGTTGGCCCCACCAGGTGAGACTGAGAAAAACAGGAGCTGCAGCTTGTGTGGGGAGACAGGCAGCAAGCATCCTGTTAGACGCGCTGAGTGCGTGTGCCTGTGGGGCAGCCATACAGTTACGAGACACGCAGGTCCATAGGGCAAGAGAAAGGGCCCAGACTGGAGCCGGGGATTTTGGAGTTTGGTTCTGAATGACGGACTCGGGGACAGAGTGTCGGGTGGGAAGTGGAACTCTGGAGAGTGCTAATATTTAAAGAATGGGCAGAAGAAGGTCTGCATAGGGATGGTCAGAGAAGTTAAGGGAAATTGAAAGAAAATAACACTTCAGAGGTGCTGGGAGTTCAGAACTTCAAGAAAGAGCCAGACAAGTTGGAGGAGAAAAATGTTGAAATATGTCTATTGAATCATGCTATTAACAGACTTTCCCGAGTAACGATTCACAACTTTCTGCTTGTTCTCTTCCAAGGACTAGGAATTCTCTACTTGTAAGAGCTAGATTGTTATTTTTAATAATCGTAATAATCAGTATTTATTGGTCACTTTCTGAAGGACAGGAACTGTCACAGGTACAGCAGATTGGGCAGCCTCGGTGCCTAGCATGGACCTGACACAAAGGAACTCAATAAACACGGGATGAATAAATCCATAAATGAATGAAAGATGATATCATGAAGTAAAAAAACATCACTCCTGTTTCTAAGATGGAAAAAGGTGTTCAGGGGCCCCCTGAGCACCTGAGTCAGGTCAATGGCCTCTCACTCACTCCATTTAGAAGTTCTCTTGGCAAAGGACACACAGACTAATGGGAAAGTTGAGGGCTTTAAGAGGCTCGTGCCCGTGCCATCCTGACCTTGGTATTGCTGCCGAACTCAAGGTTTTCGCGTGGTTTTGGACTCTTAGACTGAGGGACCAGCTCCAGCCAGGACTTTTCACGGTCCTGCCAATGGTGGTTGAAAACTTTAGTTCAATCTTATGGATGATTTGGGCTGCGTTCCTGACTGATGTTGAAAGCCAAAATCACACTGACTTCTCTTCAGGTCAGTTTGCCAAGAGTACTTTGCGGGTCCTTGAAGAACATCCCGCTGGGGGGAAGGTTGATCTTAAAACATTGCTCCTGGCACGTCATGCTTCTGCCAAGAAACCACTACTTGCTACAGAATCACACTTACCCACCCATCTACCTTGCAACTTCCGTAAGTAGCTTTCTTAGGGACTAGTTTACCCCAGAACAACCCTCATTCTGGACTTTTATAGCAGCAGAGCACTGAACCTGGTTTTACTGAGTCCAGCTGTTCAGGAAGCTGGCTCAGACTTACCTAGCCCCCACCAGAGGCTTTCCCACTCCTCTGGGTGTCCCCTCACCCCAATCCATGCATATCCTAATGACCACTGTCCTCTGAAGTCCTTCGATGAAGGATTCCTGTGGCTGTTTGTCACTCCCATCTGCATCCTGCCTAGCACAGAGCTTTAAGTATACAGCGGGTGCTTAATATGGACAAACCTAGTGTTCGATTGGTCACATTAGCATCCAGCTGTCTCTACAGGACCCTGTGGATGGAGGACAGAGAAGGCAACCCTAGTGCTTGTGAGCAGGGCTGCAGACACGGGGCTGGGTGGAGTATTTTATCTTCCTGTCTGGCAAATCAAAATTGAAAACTCGGTCCCTTAAAATATTATAATTTCAGATTTGCATTATCTTAATTTCTCCTTGGTACTTAATCAGCAGCAGTTAAGAAAAAGTCACTTGTAGTTTCTCCCTCTGTTAAGTAGTTAATGATCTGTAAACAGACACTTCAGAGGGTGTTTCTTAAAGAGACCCTGGGACCTTTTTGTTAAGTGGAAACTCCTTTTGAATAGTCTGTTGTTTCTTCTTTTTGTTACCTGTGTGCTGGTAGGCTGTTTAGCTCTTGAGCGTACACTTTTTTTTTTTT
>NW_006440132.1:4832038-4877635 GCF_000325575.1 Pteropus alecto
AACTAATGATCGAAAGGTAGCAGAAATTACTAATTCAGTCTGAGGGCTTAAGAGCCAGACTTCCAGAGCCAGAATCTTTTACTGGGAGCCTTGAGTAAATCACTTAACATCTCTGTGCTTTTTTCTTACTTATAAAGCCATAATAATATTAAACTATCTCATAGGGTCAATGCAATTAATCACAGGAGTTAATAGGAAAAAAATAATCATTAAATTAATGAAATTAACAACAAACTATTTTTACTACGATGACTATTGTTTGGGATGACGAGATAAAGCAGGTGGAATTTATTTACATATTTCCCCGCTCCTGCTTGTCTGGTATCTTGGAGAAGGTTTCCAGGCTCTTCTAGTTTTGGAGTTAGGCAGGTCCTAGCTCAAACCCAGCTCTGCCACTTAAAAAGCACCTGCTCTGAACAGGTTATTTCATCTCTTTGAGCCTCAGTTTCTCCTTGTGTAAAATGCAAGTAACAAGCCCCACCTCCTGCAGCCTCCTGACGATCAAGATTAAGAGAGGCAAGTGGCTCGTGGGCCCTGCAGGCGCTTCCTCTTGTGGTGTTTTCTTAGCTCAATAAATATTTGTTGGATGGAAGTCACTTTCTCAAAAGTCACTTAAACATTTGGGGGCTCTGTGGTGTCATGTGGAAAGTGGCGATACTGATGCCTCACTGCCAGGGGTGCTGTGGGCTTGAAACCAGCCGATGCAGTAGGTTCTCCATAAACATCACTGCATTCCCTTCTACATCCCAGGGGGCATCCGGGACGCGCCCCATGCTTTTAGAGTAAGCTGCTTGGGCTCCAAAGGACCATTTTTTTTCTGCCTCAGCGTCATTTGGTTCTATATACCAGACAATGCCTGGCTTGAGCTGGATGCTGGGGACACCAGGGTGGACAGCATGACTTATTCCCTCAAGGGTGAGGAAAACTGATGTGCAAATGGAAAATGTGGGGAGTCAACACAATCATGACTATGCTGCTGTAGGCCCAGGAAGGAGAGGGATGAGGTGATAGTCTCTCCTCTCTATCTCTCGTCTGCCTTAATCTCTCCTTAACTGGATAATTTTTCACCCACCTACATAGATACTCATCCATTTATGCCAACATTTGGTTAGCAACTTTCTCTGTGCAGTGCCAGACAGTAAATATTTTGTTCTGTGCAGTGCCATACAAAATCTCTCTTGTAAACTACTCAACCATCTTTGTAGTGGCAAATATCACAGCCAAGGGGGCAGAGTTGTGTTTCAGTCAAACTTTATCTACCCAAACAGGCAGCAGGTGGGGTTTGGCCGTGGTATATGACCCCTGATCTATTCAAACATGCACTTGCCCACAGTGCCTAGTGCAGAATGCACACATAGAAGTCATCTTCTCCTTTCGTGCTATAAGCAACGGCCTCACCACGGTCTTCCAGGACCTGAAGAATTAAAGCCTGTAAGGCTCCAGCCTCTTCTCTCTTCCTCCTTCACTACCATCCGGTCATGCTGACTTTCTCTGACCTCTTCAAAAGCTCTTTCCTGCCTCCAGGAATTTCTTGCAGTCCTCACTCGATCCCCCTGCTCCACATCTTCCTAATTTGTCCACTTCCTATTCAGTCTTCCAGTCTCAGGTTAAATGTCACGTCTTCAAGGAGACCTTTCCTGACCCCTCAGTGTAAAGGGGTCCTTCACTTATATACCTCCCAGTATTTCCACATACTGGCATTCTCAACAATTGCTTTTAAATAATTATTAGTATCATTTTTCTAGCCTCTCTGGCCTCCCTTGTTCACTGCTGTTTTCCCTGCAACTAGCACAGTGCTCGGCACACAGCAGGCATCGATAAATGTGTAAATAGATGACGTGACATGACCCAACAGCCGATGTGCACCATCTTCTGCCTAGTTCTGATGGCATATATTAGAGCACAGAGCTGCAGGCTGGAGCAGTGGGGTTTTCACACCATCCTGACTGCCTATCCATCATTTTATTTTAAGCATATTAGTTCTCTGTCCAAAAAAAAAAAAAAAAGAAGAAGAAAGATACAATTAGGTCCACGTTCCTCACTTGCTTAATATTTCAATTTCCCCCAGGGCACTCCCTTCAAGTAGAGATCACACTCATGAATATTAAATGTCTCTTCCAACCCAACATGGCCCCCAAGAAAGAGCAGAGAGCCAGGAGCTAGGAGAAGACACCTGACACCTGGCCCCCAGGCCTTTCCCCTTTCTCAGGCTACCTCAGTCATGACTACACGAATGCACAATGAGGCACATGCATGAGCAGGCAGGTTCTGGTCACTTTAAATGCCACAAAGAAGCCCTTGTTCTTGGCTACCCGGATTCACCTGCCTTACACTGGGGCTGCCTTTTCAAAGGCGCACATCAAAGTTTGGTCCTGATTCCTCGAATTCAGGCAAGCTCCGAGTCCTTCCAAGCCCGACCCCTCCCTGAGAGTCAGGAAGCCGGCCTGGGCTGAGGGCTAGAATTGCTCCCTTCTGGCGTCAGAGGCTGACCTGTTTCTTTTCATTCCAGCCCAGCCTCTCTGTGGGATAGGCCTCCAGGGTTTCCAAAGAGGTGGTAAGCCATGGTCTGAGGCTGGATGGCAGGCTTGATCCTAACCCGTGCTGACTCAAGGGTGTTTGAATGCATCCATCAGACCTCCCCAGTGGAGGACTTCAGATCTTTGGTCTTGCCCTGCATGGAAGCCTTCCGCCCCATCGCCTCCTTTTCCTGCCTCTTTGTCCCCTCAGTGACCCCCTTTGACCCTTTGGGTTAAAGGAATTCCTTTCTCCTCCCCAAGCCCTCATTTCTTTTAAAATGCACAGTTTAAAAACAATAATGATCTGGGATTTAAATTCTAGAAGTCAGAGCTGAAAGGGCCCTGAAAGCTCATCTGGCTCACGCCCATCACTTTATAATTGGGGAAACTGAGATCAAGGGGGTTCAGTCACTTTGCCTCAGGTACCACCACATTTTAATGGCAGGATCCAGTTTAGGACCATTTTTTGCCATAGATGGACTGGGGGCCTTTACATCACTCACAATTGAATTGATAAGTGGGAAAGGAGAGATGAAGGGGCATTAAGTAGCATTCATGAGTGTTCACTAACTTCCATGCATTGTGCTAAACACTCTATAGCCAATATTTCCATTTTCTCTAAATGGAACTCTAGGTGCAGATGTTAAAAATATATGTCCCTTTCCCAGAAGGAGAGATCGAGACTCAGAGAGAGGAAGGGAGACACTCAAGATGACACAACCAATAGACATGTGAACTCAGGCTCCTCTGTCTCCAACACACTCCCATGACAACGGGATTAAGTGTCAAAGTCCTCTTAAGCAAAAAACAATATATGGCTACTGTCAAAGGAGGGTGAGCTGTTAAAAATGAAAATACAGCCCAAGACACAGAAGGGCCTTCAGACGGAGGCATGGGCTTTATGCAGTGGAACGTTTACAGGGTGATAATAACTGAAAACTGTTGTGTTCACGACTCGTGAAAAAGGCACAGCAAGGACATATGTACCCACTTTCATTTCCTGCTGTGAGTCAATGGCACCAACGCAGAAATAGTGGGAAAGAGGGGCTCTCTGCTTTTGGGGGGCTTTCCCTAGATACTAGCATGGTCTTTAGAGGCAGGCTGATGGGATCTGAAGTTATCTGGCTGTATTACTTAGGGCAATTCACTTAATCGCTTGCTCAGTGCCTCAGTTTCCTCATCAGCAAAATGGGTGTTATTATTCTGATTAAATATAGTTGCTGGGCAGATGAATGAAATCATTTGAAAAAAAAAAAGGATTCTTAGCACAGAGGCTGATACAGGGTGATATGCATTGTGCTAATGCATTTATTACGTGCCTAATAAATGAAGTAACTTCATGGTCAAGTGTACAGACTCTGCTTAGGTACTGTGAATACTACCTCTATTTCTTGCTATGTGACCTTGAGCAAGTTATTTAACCTCTCTGAACCTTAGTTTCTTTCCTCTACAAAACTGATAATGATATTATTTATCTTGTATGGTTCCTGGGAGGACTGATACAACTTCTTAATTAATGATATTAATAACAACAACAATAGCAGCAGTAGCAAACACACATGTGACACTTAAAACAGGTGCCGCTGTTTTAAATTGCTTTACCTATATAACCCCATTTCATTCTCACACCAACAGAAAGAGGTAGGGACTATTACTAACCCATTTTACTGATGAGACAATGGAGGCACAGATAAAAAGTGTTTGGGTCAGGCTTTCACCCAGAATCCATCATGGGTGAATGCCCACATCCACGTGAAACCATAATTAATCATTATGCCATGTGTCATTATGCCAGTGCTAATCACGCCACCCATCCTAGCTGATGGGTCATCACCATGATCGCCCTCATCACTACCACCACCATGCCCACCACTAATGTTTCTCTTCTCTTATTTAAAACGCCTGTCTTAAATCTAAGAGAAGCTTTATTTCAAGAAGGCATTTTGGTGAAAGTCACCAGTCTTCCACAGAGGGAGGTCTGAAGGAATACATACAACTAGGAGAAGCTTTGTTTTGTTTTTTAAATTTCAATTTCTTTGTAAGGTGAGAGGTGGGTCATCTATTATGATTTCAAGTAGTTAGGAAGAAAAATAACAATAACACAACTCCCAGCAGAGCCCCGTCTTTTGCCCCCCATCTCCCTCCCCTCCCCCCACCAGAGGCTGTTTTCCTTTTTCATCATTGTTGTCCTAAAGTCTCATTAGAACATCCACCAAGAAGACATGGCAATTCATCTCTTTGTTTTCCTTTCTCGCCTTGGCTCAGAGCAGGCCAGGGCGGCCTGACAGAGGGGCCACAAAGTGGGGTGATCCTCCCCTTCCCAGTGACTGGTGGGGAGGAAAATTACTCCCTCCTCCCCCTCCCTCTTATCTGCCTCACAGATAATTGAGTTATTGGCCTTGGCTCTAGGACAGGGCTGGAGATGCTGTGTGAGGACCAGAGACAAAGTAATATTAATGGCAGGGAACAGGGGAGAAGGGAGGAGTGAGGAGGGAGCGTGAAAAAGAGACACACGGGGAGTGTGTGTACGCCTGGGAAAGACAACGTGGTGGTCTCTTTGTTTTCCTGACTACGAATCAGCACCAAGCAGAATTTGAAACCCCAAAGCCTTTAAATAGATGTTTGACAAACGAAGGACTCCTGGGTCAGACCGGGGAGAGAAGCCTGAGAGCCCTCGGCCCAATCACTCTCATTTCACAAAGGAAGAAACTGAGGCTCTAAGATGCTAAGCGGCCACCCAGGCTTCCAAGTCTACACTGGGACCTGGACTGAGCTATCCTGCAGGACACAGGATAGTAAATGCAAACAGAACACGAAGAGTCCTCCACCATCGCATCTCCTGTAATGGGCTAAATATCATCGCAGAAAGTAGCACATTTCCAGCACTGGCTCAAGATATATTACTAACTATAACCCCTTTCAGTGATGCTTCGCATTTTGTCTAACTAATTTGACCATTACCTTCCCTCCTTCCTTCAGCTGTTATCAGCAGCCTGTCTGCAGTTTATGACTCAGTGCTTTAGAAACAGAATTCCCAAAGCTGCTGAACAATGCCTCTAGCCAGTGCCTGTTGGGGGGTGGGGGGGGAGTTATCAGTTTACTGATACCACATTTTTCAACTGAAACCTCAGATCTGGTATATGTTATATTTTAAGAAGGGGGGAAAAGGACAAGATAATTTCCACATTGCTGGGGACGTAGTATGCATTGCCTAAGAGATCTTGTGGGTGGTGTTCCTTTTAAAGAGCAACTTATTATGTGCTGGGGGGTGGGTAGGGATAAGGGCCCTGGGGGTGGGAAAGTGGGAAAGGGAAGTCCCAGGCTATTGCATAATAACACATTGGCACCTTGGGAATACTTCCGGATGTGTGGGCTTCTGAAAAGTGAATGGGAGTGCCACCATAAATCTGTCACCCACCCTCACACTGGTGTTACCAAACCCAGGGAAAACATTAGCCTTACTAAATGGTCAGTGACAAAAAAATAAGAAAGAAGAAAAGGAAGGAAGGAAGGAAGGAAGGAAGGAAGGAAGGAAGGGAGGAAGGAAGGAAGGAAGGGAGGAAATTCAGATACGGGCTTACTCTGGAGGTGGGGTCACACCTCTATGAGCTGTGTGACTTTGGGTAAGTAACGACATCACTGTAGGTATCAGATCTGTCATTTACCATCTCTGGATATGAGACCTCACATAGGCTCACATTAAACAAAGGTGAATGACACAAGGCATATCACCTAGTGGGTGCCCCAAAATGGTGGTTGTCGCTGATACTTACCCCTGCATACGCACACACACACATACCCACACATCCACAGCCCCCATCCCCCCCACACACACGAGAAAAGTAATAGTTAATGTGCATTAGGCGCACCCAACTTGCTAAGAATGGGGCTAAACCGCATAGTATCTTATGACAACAATTTTCAGTCAGGATTCTAAGTGACAATCAACAGAAACCAACTTTGGCAAACTTAAGCAAAACAAGCAAACAAACAAATAATATTTAAAGAATATTGGAAACGTATGGAAGACGCTTTGGGAGGGTTGGAAAGCCAAGCTGGCATGCTCGGAAGTCCAATTCCAAGCTCAAGATTGGGCCCTGTGACTGGTTCTGTGAAAGCATCTCAGAGCTGTTGCTGTGTGTCATCCCTTTAGTACTAATGCTAGATGCTGTCACTGGTACTTTGGAAATGCAAGGATTGTGGGCACTCCCACCATCTATATCAAAATGGTTCCTGCAGGGTCCCTAAGTCTTCTGATTCAGAGTCGTGGGTTGGTGTGTCTACCTAAGAGTCAAGGGGACAGTGTAGGTCTTGTTCTCACACCCAGCTACAAGGTGGACTGAGAGAAGGAGATGCCTGAGTTTTCAACTTCCATGTGGGGTTTGGGCTCTGCTTCATTGTTATTATAACAAGGAAAGTTCTTTTCTAAATCTAAGGAGACAGTGTAGATAGTGAGTATCCAAAAATATTGGTAAATAACTTCCACAGTTGAGTCTCAGGACTTTTACCATTTTCCGGATGAGAACACTGAAGCTTAGCCAAGGTCACATGTCTAGACCGTATTATGAACACAAGTTAGTCTCACTCAAGCCTGTTCTCTCAGCCACTATCTTGACGACTGTCTTGACAAATGTAGTAATGAGAACACTGTCCACCTCAGCAAAGCCTCCCACATTCCCATCCCATTTCTCTGACTCATTAAAGCTGGATCTTTGGGGAGACAAAGATTCATGTCTGTTCCTTAGCTGTGTTTCTTAGAGGAGGATGGTTTTCTGGACTCAAAGCCATGGAGTGTTTGTCCTTGGAATACACCTCCTAGGATCTGGGATCTCTGGACAGACCCCTTTCTTCCTGGAGTGCCCTGTGTGTCTGTGAGTCTCTATAATGAAATTCTAAATGGCGAGGGTGGGAACTATCGCTGAGGTCCTACCTCTAATACAAGACACATTCCCCATACAGGGGTAACCGAGGACTCTCCCTGGACACCATCCACACCACTGATGGTTTTGCAAGCCATTCCGTTAATGTATTCCATGAATTGTGCTGTAGCAGTATGTTCCTCATTCATCCCTGAAGCCCCACAAGACCAAGAGCTATCTTTTTGCATGCAGCTTACCACAGTGAGCTCAGGAGCTTGCATACCTGTTCCATGGACAGTGAGCTTCTACCTGAAAGGAGCTACATTATTTTTGTTTACTGCTGCACAATGCTAAAGCCACAAAGAACATGGATGTCAGGACCCAAATATCTCTTTTGGGGTACCATATCCTACCTTTACCACATCCCACTTTCTTTATGAAGCACTTAAAGTCACATGCCACCTTAGTACAAATAAAACAGGTAGCTATTTTTCAGCATGATCTGAGAGTCATGTTGGGTGTCATAAGGATGACAGCAAAGGTGAGGGTTTGGTTCAAGTTGAGCTACAATCATGAGAAATGGTAACACACCTTGGAAATCATACAACAGAAGTGCAGGTAATGCTCTTAAAGACTAATTAACCCAATATTTTCAATTTATAGGAGATAAATTGAGTCCCAGGCCAGGGAAGTGACTTGGCCAGCTTTATGCAGCAAGTTCTCAGTGCAGCTGGAACCGAAGCCTGGATTTCTTAATTTTATAGTCCAATTCTCTTTCCACCACGCCATCAAGCTTTTATTACGGACCAAACAGAAATCAACAGAGAAGAGGCAAACAACCAAACCAAACCAAACCAAACCAAAACAACAACACACACACCAAAAATAAAAAAAACCTTCTGCCATTTAAAAACTCCCAAGGCCCTGCCTAGAAACTCCTGTCCTTACTCCCTCCACATCTTCCTTTATTCTATTCACAAACCGTTGCTGGACACCTCTATTGTGTTGCTCAGACCTTACTTGGTGCCAGGAAGAGAGTAGGTGCTCAATAAATGTGTGTTAAGGATAATGAAAGGTAAATGATACATGATAAAGACTGCACGGAGCTCACCATTTACCGGGAGAAGGTCTAAACGCGCCCCCGTAATGCACTGCAAATGTGAAGACCTGATGACATTTCCTCCCCTTTAGCCCTAGAAAATTGCCTTTCAGTGAGAAATCTTCCCACCAATGTTTTCATTCCCTCTGTAGCTGCCTTCCCTCTTCAGATAGAGCACCTCTGTCTTTTGTACTTGCAAATGAATTGTGATTAGTTTTCACCTCGAGCCCAGGGGATTAGCCCGGGGACCTTTGATCTTCAGGTATCGATTTGCATCTTAAAGGAAGTATGATCTCATCTGGGCCAGCTCAAAATTCCATCCCTGCCCCTCAACCCCTGTCTGTTTACCAGCCCCAGGCTGGCCAGGGCCTCCCAAGCGGGGCTGAAACAACAAGATCAGCCAGACTCGGAGAGAAGGCGGAGGCAAACAAATTTCCCAACTGACTCGGTAAAGGTGGGAAAAGGACATTTGCTTTCTAAACACAGGCTGTTCTGCTATTCCTCCTTCCTTAAGTCGGAGAGACTGCCCAAGGTTGTGAGTGTGCAGAGGGGACCACGGTGGCCCCTGGATACTGGTAGGACAGTGTATAGCAAAATGAACTGAGTATATGCTTGAGAATCAGGCAAAATGAGGTTAAAGTCCTAGTTCTGTCTTCGATCACTTCTATCCTATGCAACTCTGGGCAAGGTTTACAATTTCTCTGGCTTTTGATTTTTCTCATCTCTAAAGTAAGAATAAAAGCCTTAAAAATCTATACAATAACCATCCTGAACAACTGGCCTAAAGAAGAGCCATAATGTAAATATGGTAAAGTTAGATCAAAAAGTCATCACTGTCATCTGGAACATAAGCTCCATGAGGGCAGGGACACCGGCCCTTTGTTTGTTTCCACTGCTATATTCCCTGTTGCCTAAAACAGTGCCTGGCCCATGAGAGGCACTCAACACATATTCGTAATATGAAGGAATCAATCGTCATTTAGTCATAATGATTGCTGTTATTACAATTGGCCAACTATTACTCATTGTCCACTTCTCCAGACAGACTCAGGGAAATGACAAGGACTTACCAATGCAATTGAAGGAAACTTCCTGTTTGCAGAAAAGGGAGCAGCCGTCACCATTGAGTTTATTCATGTCATCACATTCTTCACCTTCGCTTCTGCAGAACAGAGAAATGTGTCACATCAGCTTCAGAACCACAGCTGCACATGAGACCATCCCTCCCTCGCCATGAATTTTCCGTGAGGCCTCGGGCAAGTCCCTTTCCCTTTGTGAGTCTCTGTTTTTTCATCTTCAAAATGAGATGCTGAAAAGGTGTAAATTTATAAGATTCTATTACAGTTGCCTCATTTAGTGTTTCTAATGACAAAGTAGAATTTCTGCTTCAAACTCATTCTCTGAGATCTTGGTTAACTTAGCAAGTCAGATAGGAATAAGAAATGGATGAATGAGTGCACAAATGAATGAACATATCTAGTTTCACTGTGTCTGGATAAATGTCACTGCCATTTTAAAATGGTAGATTTAAGAGAAACTTTGAAGTTTTCTAAAACATAAATGCCTTTCTTCACTATGCCCCATCTCAACCCCCTCCCTACTTTTCCAACGCCCTTAAAAGTCAAGATTTTTTCCATTCACATGCTCAGGTTTGGTCTTTTACCAAAAAGTTTTGCCTTCTCTATTGGTTGTGCCATTTCACAGCTTTAAGAATTCCTAGGCCTGTAGGACTATACTTCCAGGAAATAAAAATGCCTCCTCTCTTTCTCTCTCTCTCTCTTTTTTTTTTTTTTTTCAAGGAATGATTTTCATCACCTAAGGATGATTCTGCAGAGGTTAGGATGGGCAGAAAGTGAGAAACAATCAATGAGGATAAAAGCTGAATGACTGGATGAATTGCCACTTTCTGGAAAATTCCCATCCTTTTAGAAAAATAAAACTTTTGATGCCCCTGTTCCAAACTACCTGTGTGATCCCTGGCAAATCACTTGATCTCTTTGTCTGATCTTTCTGTTTTTGAAAATTTAAATCAATTAACAATAATTTAAAATTCTATTTCTCAGCTACAGTAGCCACATGTCAAGTCCTCAGTTGTTGGATGTAACGAGTGGCTACCGTACTTGACAGTACAGAATATATGTCCACCATTGCAGAAAAATCCATTGGACAGTGCTATTTTAGATGTTGATTCTCAGTTTACTCACAGTTTAAAATAGAGATAATTATACCTACTCCTTAGAGCAGGTACAAGAATGAAATAAATGTAACTTAGAGTGACTGGCACCGAGTGTGACACATAGTAGATGCTCAGGGAATCATGGTTCCCATTCCCACTTTGTCCTGGGAGGTCTTTGCAAAGTGTGTGGCAGCTGTCCCTCCCTCCCTAGAGACCAGCTGGGATCTGTCACAGAATGGAAGAGGCCTCAGACTTTTCCTTTCACCCAGGGCAATTAACACTGGGAAATGTTTGTTGCTTTTAGGAGGTGTCAGAGTAGCAGGATGGTGCCTTGCAATCCATCCATCCTAAAGATGGCTAGGACACTGCATTGATCTCTGAAGAGCCACCCAAATTCTCTCCATGAGCAAAGAAGTCCAAATTCCAAATCAGGCCCACATTCCAATCTCTGCCAGTAAATCTCACACGTTGGACACTGGTGATGGCCTTGTGCTTCTTAGCTATTCCATGGGTTATCTGGGGAGAGATTTTTTTTTTTTTTTTAACCTGGGCTGGGTTCCCTAAACCACAAAGAACACTTCTAACCCTCCTTCCCTCACCACCCAAACAGTATGTTCTATTGGTTTAAGCCAAACATTAGAGTCACCACAAATATCTTTTAAGCACGACAGATCTATCATTAGACAGAGAGGTTCTGAGAAACCTTCTTTGACCTCCCAGGCTAAAGTGAGGCCATCTTATCTGTGTCCAAAGACACTGGGCTCCATCTATCATAGCACTTGTCAAATTGACTACCCTTTCCTGTTACTTGAGACCCTCCTACACCAAGCCTGAAGATGCCAAAGGCAGGGACCATGTCTCTGTCACCCTAGCACCCCAATGCCTAGCATCACGACTGGGACATGGCAGATAGCATGCAGCTACTCCTTTACTTGGTAGCTTTGCACAGCTGTCAGTCACACAGTCAGGCAATGGGGGATTCAGGGAAGAACCTGAGCCCTGGGTTCACATCTTGGTTCTGCTCCTCACTGGATGTGTGAGCTTGAGAAAACCACTCCAGTCTTTGTGTTAGTTGTCTCTTTTTAAAGTAATATAATAGCACTTATCGCATAAAGGCTATTGGAAGAACACAAGGAGATGACATTTATGAATATTGTCATCATCATCATAACATCCATCCAGTGTTTTCATCCACTGAGGACCTCACTGAGTGTTGGGTCAATCTGCATTTCTTTGGAAATTCCCTTATGTATATATAGCAAATTAGCATGTATCATCCCATGAAAAATCCAATTAACTAAGATACCATCCCTCCTTTTCTTCAAAGTTGTGTTTTTCTGTTTTGGTTTTGGATGTTTTTATGTTTGTCTGTTTTTGCTTAGGGAACCATTCATAAGCTGCATTCAGTTTCTATAAAGCATGTCAACAGTTATTTGGTAACTGCTGGTAACTTAAGTATTTGATGTCTCTGCAGGATACCAATTCTGGGTAAAAACACTAAAAAATTAAATTAAGGATATTCTTTAAATGAATAATAATAAAGTTTTAGATCAGCAAGGAGAACGACATGGTCATGGTCGGCAGTGTTTCACCAGTGCATCTATATCTGGCCCCAAAATGGATAGACCGGGCTACAGATCAGGTTCCACATCTAGCGAGTTTCCTTTTTTATTCTTTGTGCTAAATTATAAAATCCCAGATCACAATTATGGGTTGTCAGCAATGACCACAAGTGTTTCCTGGATATTCTGTATACGCTGCTCCATCTTGGACCCACAAATGATGGGGCACTTTCCCTGGAGACTGCCTTGCTCAGTTGCTCAGCGTGCCATCAGACAACATCTGCATCAAAAGCTGGAAGTTGCTCTCTTCCTTTCCCCAATTTTGTTACATGAAGCATCAGAAACTCTGTCTTCATGTTCAGTTGTCACATTTGAATGTGGAGCTTAAAAACACCCAACAGCACACCATCGATTTCACCCTCTGACCAGTGAAGAGCTTTATCTTCCATGCTTGAGGAGTCAAATTCTTTGCAATCGGGTGGTTTGCACCTCAATCCAACACTTAAAAATCCTTGTATTATCTCGATATTAAAATCTTGACAATTAAGCTTTGAAAGCATAGCTGATAGGACCTTTAAGACATGAATATCTATATCCCTGAGATATACCACTTCAGCAAGCCACTTGAAATCATGCAAATAATCATTACTGGCCTTATCAGTTCCAATATTTTTTTTTTTGTATTTTTTGATTTTGTTTTTGTTTTACATGTCATTCCTTATTCAAAAACTTGAATTAGTACTTTTCTTGTAATAGCCGGTATACTTCAGTGTGTGTGTGTGTGTGCACGCACGCGCATGAGATTGAGAGAGAGAGAGATCGCACAGGCACGAGAAAGAGCAGAATCTTGTACACACTATGATCTTTTTGCACAGAAAGTTGAAAAGTAATTTACTGACCCTCATCAGATCATATTTGCATCATTCATGATTCCCTTAAATGCTAAGTCATAGAAAGTAAACTGCTGGCCAATAACTGATATCTGTGTGGACTGGTATTCATGTGCAAACTCTTCACTAGCATAACTGTGTCATCTTTGTGCTCCTAGCTGGTCCTTTCATCTCATGCAGTTTTCCAGTTTACACTACATACGACAAAATCATCAGCACCAAATTAAATTGCTCTTCCCCTCCAGCACTAGTGTCAATCACGAACTGAAAGGAATAGTCATCTAGCACTTCTCCTTCATATATGTACTACACCTATTAGCTGATTCATGTTCTGCACATCAGTGGTTTCATTCAGCTGTGAAATAAATTCTTTTTACAGTGCCCCTCCCCCCACAGAGTCATTGCAATTGTACGTTGCACAGATATTATGTGACACCCAACAGTGCCATTTAATGAAGGAATTTTGCCAATAGCTTGATTTGTTTTGCCATCTCTGCACATAATGTTTATCATTAAATTTGCCAATAGTTTTAAAAGTCTCTTAAGAATAGTGTGACTTGCAACTGCATTAGTGATAAGGAACATGATTTTAGCAATAAGGAACTTAATTGTGAATGATTTTTGGTTGCTTCTTCACATCTAAGGCTGAAACTATTTGATTTTGTGCCAGAACATTTTTGTGCTTATTCTAGATGAAAAAACTCAAAGGTTTACTTCTTTTTTTAAACAATGTGAAACTCTTGATGGTTTCTTTCCCCTATTTTGTGGTTGTATAACATCTTGCCCTGTGGACAAGGCAAAGAATGGACTGATGAGCCAATTAGATCCATTTTTTTAGACACACAGCTATATATTTTCTAATCACACTTTTCCTTTTTGGCTGCTCGTGTGGAATCTTTACACTTACTGATTAATTTGCTTCCTTGTACTTATTATATTCACATTCAATATTCACTCTGGAGTACTGTTTATTGTTTATGGTTTTAACATTATAGTGAGTTAAGATATTTTGCTATTTTTATGAGCCTCTGACCCATTTTGTAAATTGTTGATATAACAAGATAAAACAGAAATAAATAAATATGCAATTTTAACATATATAAAATTTATTTAACATATATGGTAACTAGCAAAAAATGTAAAAGTGTTTTGACTTAGATGCACTGTGACCTGTTCACTGAATGTGGGCTGGGAAGAAAAAGACTGCTAGAATCCTTGTGGACACACAATCAACTAAGAAAAAGAGCATGCTGGTAGTAAGTGCATTACGGTTGCTCTGTCGAAATCATATACTGTATTACATACTCGAGAAATGTATAGGTTCAAAAAAGAAGCATCGCTTTTCTTCTGAGACCAGCAAACTGCTTGCAGACAAACTGGTAGACAGCTGGAGATTGCTGTTAACTCACAGCTCACACGGGAAGAGTATTCCAATAAGCAGTTCTACTCAACACCCTGATCACCTCTCAGCCTAATTAGCATCACCCCCTCCCTTTTCTTTAGTTAGATCTACTTACTTCTGGATAATGCCATCACCACAGTACCCACTTCCATGGATGTATATGGCAGCAGGTGATGGCTCACTCTCTTCGTTTCCTGAAATGGTGATGACCCGGTACTGGTACATACTGCCAAGATTTAGGTCCCTGGAAAATATAAAGAAGAGTTATTAGCTATACAGATAGAATGCTGGGAGCAGACAAAATTGATCCCCTTCAGTACATTCTATCAGTCTTGCTTATTTTTGAAATCACACGCACATTTGGTTATCCAGTAATTTTTACTGTCTACAGAGGTTAAGGTACTTTCCTACACATGATGGACTACACTAAAATGTACAACAATAATAACTAGCATCAATTGACAGCTGACCATGACTATTACTAGGTATTTTTTATTGTTAATATAACCTTGACAATAACCTTGGTGGGTAAGAATCAGATGGTATGTGGCCCATTACAAAGGTGTTTGGGTGAATGCCATCCAGAAAAATATAAATGGGATAAGCAAAGGCAGAGAGGTAGGTAAGTACCAGGATGGATTCTGTGGGCATTGTTTGATCTTTTCCCCTCATTTTAAGACCTGAGCGGAGACTGCATTGCACATGAGCAAGCCCTTTCCTTATGCTGCACATCCAGCAGTTCTCTGCCCCCCACCTCCACTTCTTCTTCCCTATGTCTTTCACTCTTGACTGAAATAATAATAGCAACATCCATTAACCAAATGTCAGGCCCAGGGCTAAGCACTTTTCACGTACTTTCTCATTTGAGAATCAAAACAACCTTATATGAGTACCAGTATGTTCATGTTTATTTTACACATGATGAATCTGAGGCATAGAGAGGTTAAGCATCTTGCTTACGATCATATGCTATTAGATGACATCTTGCATTCTGTTTTGCTAATCTCTAGCTTAAGCCTGTTTTAATAATCTCATCTCTTGCAAAGGGGATCTTGTCTCAAAATGGCCATTCTAGGCACTGGTTCCTGCCAGATTTCGTCGGCCTAGACTGCATCTCTCTTCTGCTCTCAAGACCTAATTCAATGCTTGTTGTGACTTCCTTACACCAGATTGCCTCCCTCCCTCAGCCCCTTTCAGCTCCCTGCCTGAATTCATCCCACCATAACACAAACCTGGCTACTGCCAACTATCCTCCAAGGCACGGACAAATGTATGTCAATTCCACATGACCAAATCACCATCCCCACTTCTTGTTTGACCATTTTCAAAGGAAGATGTTATTCTTCTATTTCCTCTCCCTCTGAATCAATTATTTACTCTTTAATAATTAAGAAAAGTGTCATGGGAAAAAAAACATAAAATGATAACGAAGAGAATTCCTATCAGATTCCAGAGTTGGAGGGGGGGATTTTGTAAACAAAAGGACGATGTCAAAAAATCTCAAGTTCTCCTGCCTATCCGTTGTTTCGGCTGTTGTCAAGGCTGGGGCTGTTTGGATAAGGCCAAAAAGATACCAGGTGCAGGGGCAACAGACAGACAATGTCTTCTGACTCTCAACACATCGATGAGCTAGAGCTTATGAGAACTGAAGGACTCTGGTGAGGAACACAGCCTTCCTGAGAATGTGGGGCTTATGACCCATAAGAATTTGAGTGGTGCTGGAGCAGACAATAATAATGAGGGTAGACCAGAAGTCCCTGTGGATTCCATCAGTGCTCTGTTAGACTAGGTGGGTTAAAGGCATACAAATTCTGAGATATTGTATGGATGAATGTATGAATAACTTGCCTTGTAGACTTCTGAAACACTAATTTCTTAATATAATTACATTATTTCTTTCTCTTTTCCTCCTTCCCTCATGCCTTTCCTTCTTTTCTTCCTTCCTTTTTCCTTTTTTAAGTTTATTTGATATTTTATCACCTCTAGACTAATAATGAATGTATACTTTTTTCTGGTGGTGCTTCTAAAACTGGAATATGGTGGGGGAAAGATTTTTTTCCCCTAAGGGATACATGAAGGCACAAGATAAAGAGGCAGGAATTCTATATAGTACATTCATTTTGCTCTAAAATATGGAAGCATGTTTTATATTAAACAAATATGGCCATGTTATGGAATAAAATAAGAAATTTTCTTCAGGCTACATCCCAGGCCACTGGGGGCATATGCTCACTGACTGAAGCAGATGGAGTACTTCTGTGAAAATGCATGAGTATGAAAACTACTTCTCTACATTATGTTTTTTATTGGTGGTATGTGTCATAAACCATTTATGGTTGATAATATTTAAGGTTCGCTAATAAAATTTATGAATGTTTTCTTCCTCCACCCTGCTTTGCTCTCCTTCTTCCCCTCGTTCTCCTCTTCCTTCTCAATAAACACAACTTTGAGGCAAGCAAACACATGTTTCTATTCTGACTGCATCACTTACTAGCTGAGAAGTCATAGGCAGGTGTTTTACTGCCCTGAGCCTATTTCAAATTAGTCATAAACCTGGCCTCACAACATTTTCCTATAGCTTGAATCTGAGAGCATACATAAAACCTATGATAAATAGTTAATAAATATTAATCTATTACTATTAATGTTTAATTATCAACACTCTCATTCACTGGAATTACGCTATACTCTTTTTACTAGAAGGAATGGAGTAGATAACAACATGGAACCTGGATTGGGTAAACTCATGAGGATTGGGCCACCACCTATTATGTATGTCATAGCTTGACAGAAATTCTCTTTTCTACTGCATCATTTGGCTAGAACAGCCTCAGTGCTTGCAGCTTGCCCTCTCTCCAGGTAGCTATTCCAACTTCTGGAAATTCTGGATCCCATACGTTTTGTCTTTACCCTGGGGCAAAATCTGTCTCTCAATAACTTCCACCCACTGTCTTCCCTCTTACCCACTAGCATCACATAGCACACATCTGATTGGTAGACAAACCTGAATAACTTTCCTCTTCCCAACCGTGTGTGCGTGGCTCATGTATCATTCTCTCAGGAAAGCCTGACAACAGCTCTATGAAGTAGGGGTTGTTAGCCCAAGTTATTGGATAGGAAAATAGAAGTCCAAGTCACTCCCTTCATAAAAAGGTAGGGAAGGGGTAATAGGGTACAACTGTTATTAAAAAGATTATGTTTTTCCACTGAAGGATTTTTGTGATAAAACTACATATTCTTCAAGTTCAAGTTAAAATGCAGGCTAAACAAGGGCTCTTAAGAACCTAGGTAGGACAGAATTCCCTCAGGACAGGCTAGTGGCTTCTGAAGGCTTTGCTGAAGGTTAGGACCTATTTCATGGTTGGTCTAAAAGCAGGACATTTATTTCAAGTTGTTCCTTTCAGCTGCTCCTAACACCATCTGGAAAGTCTCACACTGTCACTAGAGCTCCTTCTCCTTCCGTGCCTCCCACATCCAGGCAGACCCTAAACCCTGTCAGTTCTTCCCACCCAAAAGCTTCCACATTGTTCCCTCTGCATCCCTGCTGCCTCCAGCATCTCAAACTTGATGGCTGAAGCAGTCTCTGTCTTGCCCACCTGCCTCTTGTATCTCTCTTTTCCAGTCCTGCTAACTCCATGAGGATACTGTTCGATATAAAGCCACTCTCAGGTTCAAAATCTTCTCACTTAATGAAGCGGTCAGCATGCTACCCAGCTGAAAAAACTTCCTACTTACTCTTTGTTTGTAACTAAAATTTTACCACTTCATTTGAAGCATGATTGTTTCACCACTTCTGATTTCCTTCATAAAATTCTGGATGCCATTTTAAATTAAAAAAGAAAAAACAACAAACCCAACTTCCATTAGTATTTAATCATCCATTCTTCAAACTACATCTCAGATTAATTTCATGTTTTTAGGTAATAAACTTAAGTTGCAGTGTTTAAATATGATGAGATCGTTTGGCTGTTTTTGAGGAGTCGTTTTGTGCATCCTTTGTATGACTTAAAAAATGTTTTTAACGTTTAGCTGTTATTCTTTCACAAATATCTCAAATGACATATCTGCCTTAGGTTTGCATTTCTGGCAAATTAGAAACAAAAATATTGGCATCCTTAACAGGTATGATTTTTCAGTATTCCTCCTCAAAAATGTCATATTAATGGTAATCTGTATCAAATTTGAAGTGTGATCTTATTGTAAAATTTAGTTACAGATTGTAAAGTACAGATTGTACACACACACACACACACACACACACACACACACACACACACACAAGGAGACTAAACACCCTATGACTTAGCTTTTGGCACAAATTACTATTTCTTAAGGTGCTGGTGTGTAGTTAACATGGTAGGTCAATTAAAACCCATCTGAAATCTGTAGGTATGTTGCTTCACTTCTTTGGCTCTGTTTTTCTACCTCTTAATAATATATGATCTTTGTCTCTAACCAATGTAAAGATAAAATGAGAAATATGAAAGTATAATAAAAGAAAAGTGGGAAAGAGAGCCTCATTGCACTATGGCCACGTCCCATTTTGTTTCTTACAGGACATCGTCTTTGAGCCTTGATTTTGCTCTACTGACCGCTTATTGTTTCCACATCACAGCATTCATTTGTCACACTACCTCTCCGAATAGTCTGTGACTGAACTGTATTCTTTGAAACTTTTCTTCTGAAATAAGAATAGCAATTGTCATTCCTATTTGTTGACCACTTATCATATGCCAGGCACCATGTCTAGAACTTTCTATGAATAATCTCATTTAATCAAAACAACAGTCCCTTAAAGAATTATCTCCCTTTTCAGATAAAGACACTAATACTTAGAGAAGTTAAGCTACTGCCCAGAGTCATGCTGCTTTTGTCATGGGACAGGAGGGATGTGTCCCATGTCTCAGGCTGGTCTGTCTAACTTCATCCCAAGACAGTGCTTTCTGGAGCTGGAAGCTGTCATTGAACTGGAACAATATAGCAGAACAGAAGTTGAGAGACCTAGTTTTGAACCAAGTATAGTCCACATTCTAAAGGCCAGTTAGAAAGTTCTAGAAATTAGGAGAAACACACATTCTCTTAAACATTACTACTCCCAGAAGCCATTTCCTGTCTCTAACTATTCATTTCTTTATCTATCTATAAAAATAGGAAACTGGGAAGAATGTGATGATCAGCTCTGCAATTCAGAGTTCTAATCTAGTGAGGAAAGTATTATTGTATCTTTCTGTTATGAAGTTTTCCACAGGCTAGGAGCTGCCTGAGCAGTTAAAATTCCACACAGAGAATGGGTATAGTTCAGGATCTACCACACAGGCTGTCCAAGCTGGAAGGCATGGTGCGGGGACCACCTAGGATGCCTCTGGCTCAGGAAGAGCCCAAATATTCCAGTTCTGCTTCGGGCTAAGAATCAGAGGGTAATGCCTGGGCACTTGGTAGACCTGTTTCTAGCCAAGAATGGGAAGAGAAGAAAGCAATCACCTTTGAACCATGAGAAGTTGTGCCAACGGACCTTATAGTACTATTACTGTTGTCTTAAGTAGAAAAAAAATATCAATGCTATAGAAAGGTATAGACAACACTATAACAAATGTCCTTAGACTTACTACCCAACTGTGTCAAATTATAACATTTTGCTGTATTTTCTTCATCTTTTGCTTTTGATGTAGAAGAAATTAAATATACTGTTTTGTATATTTGTTTTCAACCTACCTGAGTGCCCTTCCTGCATCCTATTTCCCTCTTTTCCATGTATTTATACTTTCTGTGTATATGCCTTGCTTTGCATATTTTAAACTTCATAGATTTCCCTCTTTTCCATGTATTTATACTTATAATGACAAATATAAGATTAACACACCTATGAAGTTTAAAATATGCAAAGCAAGGCATATACTTTCAAAGCATATACCTTGCTTTGCATATTTTAAACTTCATAGGTGTGTTAATCTTATATTTGTCATTATGTATCTGGCTTTTAAATTTTTTTTTGCCCAGTATTGTTTTTGAGATCACACATATTGATACAGGTAGACCTACCTCATTATTTTCACAGGCATAAGTATTTTACTTTACAAATATACACACTTTAT
Source organism: Pteropus alecto (assembly GCF_000325575.1). Lineage (NCBI taxonomy): Eukaryota > Metazoa > Chordata > Mammalia > Chiroptera > Pteropodidae > Pteropus > Pteropus alecto. The sequence continues at coordinate 4,852,635 of NW_006440132.1, forward strand.
TTGACCATTCGTTTCTTGATAGACACTCAGGTTGTTTCTATTAATATTACTATCATTACTACTTAATCCTTTTTGGTTGTTTTCCAATAATGATACTTTAAACATTTATGTTCATGTTCCTTCACACATGAGCAAGAATTTTCTGAAGGAAATACATCTAAAGTGGTATCGCTAGGTTGAAGGTAATTGCATCAAGTTTATTATACGTTGCCAAATTATTCTCCAAAATGATTGTACTAATTAACATGACTACCAACAGACTTCCCATTGCTCTAGGTCTTTGCCAGCAATGATTCTGCCAAACATTTAATTTTTTGCCAATCTGATTAGTATTAAATGATATCTAAATATTGTTTATTTTGCATTTTTCTGATTATTAACAAGACTGGATATCATTTCATGTGTTTGTTGACCACATAGGTTTCTAGCTATGTTCACTGTTCATCACTTGTACCTGTTTTAAATTGGGTTCTTTTTCTTTATTGATATGTAAGTGTATTCACATACACTAGATACTAGTCCTTTATAATTACAGGTACTGCAAAATGCCATTGCCAATTCTGTGACTCTTATTTTTTTTTATTCCATTTATCCTGCTTTGTTGAACAGAATTTTTAATCATTTCCTTCATGATTTGTGCTTTTCATGCCTTACTGAATACATAATTCTTTACTTCAAGGTCATAAAATAGTTTCTTTTATTTCTTTTGACGAGTTTTAAGGATTTTATTTTCACATGTATGGCTTCAATCATCTATACTGTAGTTTTTAAAATGATACATGGTTTTCTTCTTCAAAATTCCTCTCTACTCTTCCACGTGAATTTTAAGTTTTATTTTTAAAAATTTCTGTTGGCATTCTGATTCATTGAGTTTATAGATATATTTAAGGAGAAAAGATGTTTTTGTAATATTGCATCTTCCCATTTATACACACAGTTTATCTTTTTATTTATGTAGGTTATCCTTTATGGTTTCAGTGAAGTTTTAAAGCTTTCTTCATAAAAACTGTGATGATTTTTTAAATTAGATATGTATTCTTAATTCTAAGTATCTTAGAGATGTCAGTGCTATTATAAATGGTAGCTTAAAACTATCTATCTATCTATCTATCATCTATCTATTTATCTAATTTGCACACATACACATTCATACATGGATGTCTGTATTTGTATAGTCATATTTGGGGCTGATAAAAATAATTGAGTTTTATAAATTGATATTCTATTTAGAAATACTCACAGACTATTTTATTAGTTATAATAATTTGTTGATTCTTACTAATTTTTCAATGTAGTCTCTTACAGATGAAGATAATGATAGTTTGCTTCCTTTCAGTTCTCAGAATTTTTATGTATACTTTTTGTCTAGCTGTGCTAGGTGAGATCAATGGTGTTAGTGGGCATTCTTGGTTTAAACCTGAAAACAGAAGGAATATTTCTTATATATTACCATTAAGCATAATGCCCACTATATTTCAGTAGATGTCCTTTATTAAATGTTTCTTTCTATTCTTGGCTTACCTCTTTTTTTTTAATCATGAAGGGATCTGATTTTATCAAGAGTTTTAAAATTCTGCATCTAGTAAGACAATCTTGTTTTTATAAAAATCTGTTAATATTACTTCATTTTTAGAGTTATTCCAGCTAGTTAGCTTTATGTTAGCTAATTATATTAATAGCTTTGACTATTTCTTCAAATGCTGGATAAATATATTTGTATCATTTAATTTGTTTATCCATTCATTCATCCAAATAGCATTCATCAAGTCAACCCAGCTTCTCTTAGGTTTCAGGGATTCAAAGATCAAGAAAATATGGTCTTGCCTTTTGGATACTCATAGGCTTATAGGGAGAGAAAAAAAAACCACATTAAATTAATGGCTTTAGCATAGCCTAGAAAGTATAGGGGGCTGTGGGAGCATAAAGAGCAATATGTGACCTAGGCTGAGCTGGAGAGAGTCTGAGAAATGGCTTGACTAGAGAAAGGTAAGGAGAAGATAGATCAGGAGAAGCAGGAGAGAACTGGCTTCCTAGGCAAAGGACATAATCATATTTGTTTTGTGGAAGACAATTTTGGTAGCGATATAGATAATTGGTTTTGGGGAAAGGTGGAAGGGGAGACCAAATATTCCCTGAGTGATGGAAGATGCAGGAATAAATTGAGTACCTACCAAGGTTGGGAGCTAGGCTAGAGGTCTTCATATTCTATTTTGTGTAAAGAGAAATAAAACAACAAAATATCCTTCCTCACTGAGTGACTCTGGAACTATGTCATCTTCTCAAATAATTTATTTCTTAACATTCATACATTAAGGTTACACTCAGTTTTTTCTACATGTGATAACAATATACTCAATTCCATTTTCATCTGTGTATCACCCTGAATTCTTAAGAGAACACTTTGCTTTTGTTTAAGGCTGAGAGGTATTTTGGTCTTACTTTTTATTGCGGGTTGGGGTGGCTGTCAACAGATTCCGGATAGGGAGCATCATATGCCCTTGGAAGGGATATCTGAAAGGCAGTCTGACATCACTATGGATGTCATCTAGATCACATGTCAGGAAAAATAGTTGTGGTTCTTCCATTAACTTTGGTTGTGATTTTAGATGAATCAGTTCTCCTCTCTGAAACTCAATTTTCTTGGGCCATCAAATGTGTGTGTGTGTGTGTGTGTGTGTGTGTGTGTGAAGAATAAGATAATATGGTCTCATTTTCCTTGTGTAAGTCAAATAAAAAGCACATATGGATTTGCTAGGAGTCATCCCAAAGATGAAGATACCATCATTGGTCTCAAACAGTTCAAAGGGCAAAAGGGAGGATAAGTCAAGTACAGTGTGCTCGTAATACAAGGTAGAATCTAAAAAGTACCAAGAGAGAGGACTAAAAAGTGGTTGGAAGGATGAGAAAGGCTCAGGGAGACTTCTGACATCTTGACTAGGTTGAGTCCCTCTATAGGTATCTTTGACACCCCGTAATTTATTATAAAACTTAGCACACTTCATTGCAATCAGATGTCGAATGCCTGGTTTTCCCTGATGTATGTTAAGTGCTTCAAGGATAGAGAACATGTAAGCCTTTCATTGCTATAACTCTGTGCCTACCACAGTGCCTAGCTTGGAATAGGTTTCCAACAATATCTGCTGAATGCATTAAGTTTGAGACAGCACACATGGGAAAATGTCAAAAGATAAATGGTAAGTATGGTGTTCTGAGCGATAGGAATAGCACAAAATAGGACACAGTTAAACCTTTTTAGATAAAGAACGTTCATTTAGACCAAACTTCAGGGTAAACTACAGGAAGTGCTAAAGTTTTACTAGAATGGTCAATTTAGAGTGTACAGTAGATGGTGGATGCTGGCACTGAGTGACAGAGAACCACTGTTATAAAATCAAGGGACGATGACTTCCTAAGCATCCTCCGCTCCTCCAGCTGTAGAAGTCAGAATTAGATGTGCTAACAGCAGTCAAGATACTGAACCAGCATCCACATCCTTAGACAGCTCGAGCTCCCTCCACTCCCATTTATCCCTCCTTCCAGGCCCCAGCACTCAGTAGACTGCAGTGCTTTTCACTCCACGTGCCCTTTAATTAAAGCAAAGCTGCGATGCTGAGATCCAGTTGCCAAGAAAGAATCTTTGTTTGGAAGAATGGACTTTTTTTTTTTTTTGCAATATCCATTGGCTTATCCTTCCCCTGAGAGCTCCAACCCATTGTCTGGATTCAGCGAAGGAAGAATGAGATGACAGGGGTCTGAGAATCCACGGGATATTCGGATCCCTCCCAACGGGACTAGAGTCTGCCCCTCTCACACAGGTAACGCGAAATTCATCTTTTTTTTTTTTTTTTCATTCTGACAATGCTGCCCTCACTCTGCATAAGGCTCAGAAAGGAGCAAATGTATATATGCAGCTAATTAATTCCAGGAGCCTTTGATAGAATTGTCCAAAGATATGCCCTGGTACCAATTTAAAGCACAGTAGCAAATTTAATAAAACTAACAGTTTGCAGCCAAGGCCTTTGTTATTTTGTTTTAATCATCTTTTACCACCAATTGAAATGATTTTCTACTTTCTTGGTGCAATGAAATGAAAATACAGGAGAAAGAATGGAAGGACAATGTGGAAATGAGAAAAGACCTGGAGCTTCAAATCCTGGGATAAGGTAACGGCAATCCTGAGGTTTAACTGGTTGTTTGAATCAGGCGGAGATTAGAAGGGAAGACATTTACCAGTGTGGGGGAAACGCCACACCTGGAGAGCATTAAAGAAAGGCAAGCGGAAAAGATCTACAAGGGACTCTTGTTTTTCCTGAATGCAACCAAAGGCGATGTGTGACAGCTTCCCCAAACACCCCTGCTGGTGATGGACAGGTCTCTTGATTACAGAGCAGGGGCTTGTGACAAGCTGACCGGTCGCCAAGGCCTCTGGGAGCCCAAACACCAGATACAGTTGGAGGTAAACAAGGCATGCAGCATAGTGTGAAAATCGAGGCCAAGCGGGGCCAGAAAGTCGAGCGGAGGGGCCCAGTGACAGCTGGTGATTGAGCGGCACTAACTGAACACAGTTGTTAAGACCAGGGGCCAGTGGGGAAAGCAATCTCCTTTCTCCTCCCTGTGGCCTCTCTGGGTGGCCAGCAATTTTATTACTGGCAGAGGGCGAGCCCAACAGCATTTTCGAATTTGGCACCACATCTAAAACCATTCGGGGGCTGGGCTTCTCTTTCTTCTCTCCCCCCACCATGAATGCTTTGGTTTCGGTGAAAGCCGGCGTGCAGTTAGCAAACTCCATTTCCCCTCAAATTTTGAAACCCATGTGCACTTGGGGAAAATGTAATCCTTATGTTTCTGATTCATTTACACTTAACTCATCAAAACGCTATTTTGTAAGAGCTATTTGATGTCTGCGAAGTCTTCTGAGCTCTTTTGTAAGCCTCGCTTCTTAGAAGCAGGAAGTCACGTTTCTGACGAGAGGGAGAACTTGAACCTAAAAGGTTGAGTTTGTTTTGAAATGAGGGCTCTTGGAGGGTCACGTGGATCCTGAGCTTGGCCAAATGTGTTCTCTCATTTCCTATACCAGCCCCCCTCACCAGCACCAGCTGCCATGACGTTACTGCTGTCAGCTCTCTATGATTTCACTCTGAGCATCCAACAGAGACTTCTCCGTGATCAGAGAGAGCCCAACTCAAATCTGAGTCCCAAGGTCTGACCAAACTCCAGCACTCCATGATGTGGAAGAAGGAGCACCTGGATTGGGAATCAGGTACCACAGGTTCAATTCCTTGTTCTGCCATCAAAGGGCTGTGTGCCTCTGAGAAAGTGACTTCCCCTCTCTGGACTCGATTATCTCATTTGTAAAGTTATCAGTGCTCCAATGCTCCTTCCAGGTCTGAGAGATTTTCAGCCTAATTCCTAGACAGTAGGAAGTTTGAGCATCTCAGAATTTTCTTCAAAATTCTGGAGACTGAATTTGCGTACAAGGAGCTTAGCTCAAGAAGGAAACACAAAAATGTGAACACAGAGCTGAATGACTTCAGATATCACTTACCCCGAGTTTCTCATTGTGGGTTGGATACCAAAGCCCAGAGAAGGAGAATAAATTGCCCCAAATCACACATAAAACTAATGGCAAAGTCTGGCTTTCCTAATATTTTTGACTAACATCTTTGCATGGAAGTTTCCAAACTTTTTGGTTCATAGGACATTGATGCTGGGGCAAAAAAACTGTCCTACTCTGACAAGGATGAGAAAGCTGGCCTCGGAATGGAAAGCAGGGACTGGCATTTCTGAGTGAGGCACAGTGAGGTGGCGTCTGGCTTGTATTAAAGCCCATGAGTGAATGATTAATCCTGGGTGGAAAACAAAGCCCACACCTTGTAATGTTATAGGTATTAGTGCTACGGAAGATTAACCCCACGATCCCCTCGGGGGACCTTTTCAGAACATTGGACTACACTGAGAATCAGTGGATGATGAAAACAGGTGGTCTCACAGGTCCTGTCCACCCACCCCCAATACACACACATACTCATACACATACTCATCCACGCACGTGCACATGCTCATGCTCATGCTCAAGCTTACCTCGATTGTTCTGTAGCTCTACACAGGGAAGACATGGGGTTCAAAGTGAACCTGTGTGCCCACAGCTGGCTCATAGGCTGGTGATGGAAAGGGACTCAAACTCATCCTCCTCCTTGCATTCCAACCCAAACATGCCTCTACCTCCACATCCTGTTTCAGTGAGGCCAGCAGCACAGGCATCTTCCATGATCCACTCACCTGCCTCCTCCCTCTAATCAGGCATCAAGTACTTCCATCGTATTAATTAGTATTGCTCAGCCGCATCCAGTTTTCTCTATTCCCATCATGACTAGCAGTGCCACTATCTCTTCAGTTTTGGCAACACTGTCTTACTTCCCTTACCATTTATGATCTGTGCCTCCATCCCTAGGTCCACCCAGGTAGCCACACATAGACAAAGAGCTGTCTTAAAATGAAATTTAATCTGGATCATCTCTTACTAAAGACACTCGGTGGCTCCCCATCGCCCTTGGGCTGAAGTTCAGACCTTTTAGCATGGCACTCTGGAACCATCAATACTGGCCTCCTCTCAAACTACCTGGTCTCTTTGCTCAAACTCTCTTTCTCAGATTTTACCCCTCAGCCACCAGTAGCAAGGAGTCTCTCCTCCTTTCCCTGGCTAAATCCCCTGGCCTTAGCTTAAATGCCACCTTTTTCACAGGTTTTCATTGACCCTTTAAGATGAATGAGGAGCTACTAGCCCATGTGCTTCTCTTATTATTACAATTTTCTCACTGTTTTGTTACTGTTTGTTCATTTGGCCACTTCCCATATTAATCAGACAAAGCTCCAAAAGGGCTGTGGCTTCCTTACTGCCTAGCACAGGGCCTGTTACAGAGACAGTACTACACAAATGCGTCTCGAATAAATGGAAGTCTGACTTACATCACCTGGTCTAATCCCTTCACTTTCCGGATAAGGAAACTGAGGCCCCAAGAGGAGAAAGGACCATGCCACAAGATTCTCTTTGGTCCATTTGATTATCTGGTAACTAATCTACCTCAGAAGTTAAAAGAAAGACCTCCAATATACCAGATATCATCTGTTTTATCACAGATTTCTGACTACTTATCGACCTGCCACAGGGTTGGTTCATCCATTCATTAGTGCATGCATGCATGCATTTATTAACTTTCTTTTACTGACCATCTACTTGATGTCTGGCCTTGCCTGAGAAGCTGAGAATAATGTGGCAAACACTACCTAACCGCTAGTACCTCACTGTCAAGTCAAAATGCCACTTAACAGGAAAAACACACCAATATATGCTGAAACTATCACAAAGGGAGAGCTTGTAAACCCTATGAGAGAGAAAGTACATCAGGGAGGAGCTCTGAGTGTCCAAGTGTGCCTGGAAGTTTTTCTTTAGAAATGGCCAGTCTCCGAGCTCATGGTACAGATTTATTGCCAAATGCAACATGTAACCTGCTTCCTCCACCCTTACAGAATTAGACACAGTCAGTGGTCTGAACAGAATGTCAGCACTGGGAATGTCCTTCAGAGTCATCTGACTATGCTTTCATGTCGTAGAAGAAGGACGTCAGTCCACAGATGGGGAGTCACAGACCAAGGACATAGCAAAATTTCAGGTCAGTACTGTAATCTAGGTCTCCTGATCCAGGGCCAACATTTTGGTGGGTTTCCTCATTTTTTTCTTTAGCTCAGCTGCATAGATTAAAATGCAATTTATCTTTTCTTTTTTTTAATCCAACACTGAACCCCAGCAACTCCAGTTTGTGTTTAGCGGGAAACAGTTTCATGTGTGTGTCTGTGCGTGTCCATTTGTTTGCCTTTCACACATACTCTCTGTCCTCGCCCTGGCTGAGAACAAGCCTAATGAAAACCAAACAAGAGAATCATGAACATTTAAATCTTCATAGTTCCCCTGACTGCATCATGTTCTTGCAAGTCCATTATCTCATTAGTTTTTCAGGACACCCCTTGTGAAACTGCACAGACAGGAGTCATCACCTGCTTTTTCCAGGGGGAGCAACTGAATCTCAGACCATTGAAGAGACCTGGTCAAGGTCACACAGCAAGGCAGTCATGTGCTGGCCTGGGGATCAGACGTTCTGATTCTGAATTTGGCATCTCTAAGGCAAAAGTCTGAGGTTCTTGTTTTAACAGACATGTCGTAAACCCACTAAGACCTGTCCTAAAGATTCTCACCATGTCCAAGCACAGACTGGATGAATTTCGTCCATTCCTCTTGCCAGTGCCCACTGTGAGACAGATTCCACCATTCTTCTCACATCTGTAATTACTCTGACGGCTATTCATTTCTTTCTCTTTCCTACTCATTTATTTGTTTTCTTAAAAATCAGGAATTAAAGCTGCACAACCAAGTCCAGTCCATCCTACTACTCTCAGGGTGAACAACAAAGAAACAGAAGTAGGTGACATCAGGACACAGGTACAACCTGATTTCACTAACTCATTGTTTTCCAAAGGATCTCTTGATCCATCCCACCCTCTAAGCAAATTTAAATTAAAATCTATTCTTCCATTTCAGGAAATAACATTTCCCTCATTCCAAATTCTCAAACCAGAAATGAGAATCACTGGACAGCTCCTTCTTAAAACCCTTGCATCACATCGCCAAGTCCTGTTGATTCTACCTTTGAAACATACTTCCAGTTCATCCACCTCTCTATGCAAATAATCACAATCTCAGTTTGGACTTTAGCAATAACTCCTATTTGAACTTTTTCACTCTTCATCAATCCTTTCTTTACAGAGTCCCCAGAGCAATTTTATAAAATCTCAAATTTAATTGGTTTAGTCCTCTATTTCCCAATGAATAAATCCAAACTCTATAATGTGGGCCACAACCCCTTTATAATCTGGCCCCTGCTTAGCTCTCCAGTTCTGCCTTCTATGTATTTCTCCTTCACTTAAGGGGAAAATTATATTCTTTATAACCTTTTGTAATAATAATCTTTAGTTTGCAATTATATTTTTATTTGGGCTATTATTTAGTTCAGCCCTCCTATCCAATTATAAAATTCAGAATTATGGTGCTAGCATTGAGACTGGCATGCCGTTGGGACTGTTATTGAATGAATGAAAGAATCAGTGAAAGAAGGACAGGAAGGAAGGAAGGAAGGAAAGAAAGAAAGAAAAAGAAAGAAAGAAAAAAAAGGAAAGAAAGAATTTGTCAACGAAGCCTTGGGTCCTTCATTTCACTTCTGTGGGCCTCATTTAACATCTGCAGAAGAGACACTGTAATGGCCTGCTTGCTTTAAAGTTCAGTAGTGTGTCAGACTGATAACATAGAAATTTTTAAGATAAGTGAATTCAGTGGTGTTAGCATCAATCAAGGGCCCTTCACACTTTCAAAATCATGAAGATACTCAGAGACAGTCAGCACTTCTATGGCTGCTGCTGCTGACTCTGGAGATCTGTTGATTTTGCTAAACCTTTTGTTTACTCTAATGTTCTCAGAACTCGTATTTCATTCTGAGAGATACTTGGCCTAAGACTGATGAGAGGAGTTATAGGTGGATGATGCTCAGCTTCCAGAAATAGAGTAAGATTGTGCTGATTATGTACCCTGCTAACCTGGGCTAGGAACAGAGGTATTTGCTCTGGGCTTGGAGAAACAGCTCTCACTCCTGATGCTGTTCTTCTGTCCTGAGGAGCAGAACATCAGAACACAGGCCAGACCGTGTCTGGTAGGTGTGGGATAAGACTCTGTTGAGGAGGTCTAGAGTGGAGGACGCATGTCAGCAACAGGTTCCTGGAAACCACACTGGTCTGACAATGTCCACACTTCAAGACTTTTCCTCCTAATCTACATTTATTCAAAAAACAAATGAAAACTCTGCGCTTTTCTTTTGTGTGTGTTTATTCTATTACTTTTTGGAAACAAGAAAAGCTAGTTTTGACAGCTATTTTCTCTATCCATCAAGATGTCGCCTCATCCTTTGCCTGTTATCATAGCAATGATTATGCTCTAAGGTTTGTTAGACACACCCTTTGGGGTCAGGCAAGGAGATGTAAAACTTGACTCCAGCATCTATTAACTGAGGGACCTTCAATGAATGCGACCTATCTGAGTCTCAGCTTCTCCACCTAAAAATAAGGCATACTGATACCTATGCCTCACAGGTAGGTTTACATGAAGTATAAGATGCATCTATGAAGTATTCACTACATGATAGTTATTATTACTAGCAATGTTAGTACTACTAGTAGTGCACGCTACTAGCATATGTGAGGGCGGTTAACACAATGACTACATTTAGTCTCCACTGAGAACAGAAATCAGGTTCGTTTTTGTTACCCATTTTGTCTTCAGAATGTGGCATGTTTCTCAGCACAGAGAGCATATTAAGTTAACATTTGATAAATATATCAATGCATACATGATTACTCAGAGTATCATAAATAACAGCACCCTCTGGACTACCTACTTCACCCTAGATTCTAATAACATTGATGGATATGAAAGAAGGCAAACAATATCCCAATTTAACAAATGGCCAAGGTGAGGTGTAAAGAAATTAACAACCAGACAAAACTTAAAGATATTAATAGCAAGTCACAGAAAAAAAATGTAAATAGCCAGTAGTATTTGAAAGATGCTTAGTCGAGATGTTCAATCACAAGAACATCAATGAGAAGTCATGTTTTACTCATCCAATGGCCAAAGACAAAGCACTTTCATTTTGTCAAGCAGTAGTGATGACATGGAACAGCAGGTCCTGCTACACACTGTTGTTGTGATGTGAGCGAGTTCACTCTCTCTGAATGCCACAGGTCGTATCCATTAAAATGAAAATGACTCAAGTTTTATAACCCAACAGTTCCATTTCTCAGCATCAACCTGGAAAAATGCTCACATATGCCCACAGGAGGTTTATATAAGAGTGCTCACTGCTGCATTTGTTTATAATAGAAGAATGTGTGAAATAATCTATTTGGCCAGCTTTAGGGGTATGGCTATTCCTACTATGGAATACTAAACAGCAGTTAAAAAGAATGAAGTAGATTTAAGGACCAAAGTGCATCAATAGCTCAGATTACTACATTTCCCACCTCAAATCTCTACATTAGTTTTACAATTGAACATGCACTTCTGCTGTGAAGTATCATATGTTGGTTCATTCACTCATTGATTCATTCACTAATTCATTCATTTATCAATGTTTGCTGAGCATCTACTTGGTTTCGATCATCTGTATTGGCAAATCTCTCTAATGCTCAACTCTTTCATCTTTCAGGTCTCAGCTCAGACATCTCTTCCAAGAAATCTTCTTTAACCACTTCAAGCTGAGTTAGAACCCTTCCTATGTTTTCCCACAATCCCTTGCACTGCTCGTACCATAGCACTTTTCACCTGATTCCTTACCCGTTTCCCCTTTTAGACTGTGTGCTCATGAGGCCAGGGATAAAGACTCTATTCCCCATTCCATGGTAACTGATACCCAGTAAATATTTGCTGAATGAACTGACGATAAATGGATGGGCAGATGAATAGATACATAATGACAGTGAGCTGTTATTCACTGATTTGCCTTATACCTCATTTACTCTAAGCCAGAAAAAAAGGCTTAGTTCTGTCAACTCTTTACTTCTTAGAGAAATTTGAATATTCCATGCAGACCCAAGCAGCATGGTGCCCAGTGCAGAAGAGTCAAGTTGACAGTTAAGTTGAGAAACAGAAGCTTCCCTGTTCTATTCCCTAGTTAGACCCATAAAGGACTGGTTAGGTAATGTGTGTTGCTGGTCTCCAATACTGGGTCATAGGAACTGACTGGGAGCCAGAGGTCTGTGAGTTGTAAGCCTGTCTTCTACTTGCTGTATCTTGAACTTTAGCCAGCATGGATGCATGTCTAAGCTCTAAAATTCTGCCTTTGCATTATTACAGCAGGGAGTATTGTGGTATTGTGGTCAAGAAGGTAGGATTTGGAATTAGACCTGGATTTTAGACCTGGCTCTGCCATTACCAGCTGTAGGAGGTTGGATGAGTAAATTTTCTGAGCCACAGCTTTTCTCTGAGCTTCATCTGCCTCATAGATATTTGTAAGGTATTTAAAGCAGAGTGAGTATTCACAGTAAATGGTTATTATTGTTATTATTATTATCATCATGATTATTGTCCACACACTACACAGTTCACTAGGGCATCCAATACCACGCTGGGTATTGATTGTTGTAGACAATCTCTGCTGAGTTCCTTTTACTACAAAAAAGTGAATGAGTCACCTGTCACCTAAGAACAATGTCTATCCACATAGAATTGCTTAATGGGTTTTCCCTTCATTTTCCAGATAGGAAAATTGAAGTCTAAATAAGAGATGCAATGTGTTTTAATGTCACATGGTGATTTAGCAGCAGAGTCCGTGTGGGTCCCCTTTTCCTCTGCTTATGTTAGCTCCCATTCAATGAAAGGGTTTTCACTTTAGGGAGACATTCCACATTTCTTCCTTGTCCTGGCAAAAAGTAATCAGTCTACTGGAATTGTCCATTGGGTAAGCACAGAAGCGTCTCCCTTCATCAATGTCATACCTTGGGAAACTATCTCCAGTATAGATAACAGAAAGAATAAATATTTTTGCTGAGAGGAAAAAAATGAAGACAAAGGTCAAAGGAGATCATGTAATGGGTTGAGTTGGGGAGGGGAAAAAAGCATTTTTTTCCTCTCTCCTCTTTTTCTCCAAAACAGTCTTTATATAGAACTTGTATAAGAGCCAATTTATTTGATATGGAAAAAATGTGAAAGCAGCAAAATACACATACACACACACACAGAGGTATTTGTGTTGGAGCTCAGAACTTGAATTACTAAGAGATAAAGGAGCTGAAATGGCAGGTCGACTTGGAATGATCTTTTACTTTGTTCAGAGTCTCAGAGAACATTCAAGTCAGGAAGCCCAGCCCAGCCCAAGTCTCCGATGAATTACTTGGGACTTAGGAAAGACAAAGAGGACGGCCAGTGAATGCCTCAGTTTAGCCCTCATGCTTGTCACATAGTAAGGACTAAAGAAATATTTGTTGAGCGGAACGAAAGAACAAATGGTACACAAGAGCATGGACCTGTGGTGGTTTTGGAAGCCAACTGGCACAGGACTAGGGATTTTAACTAAGGAGTTAAGGTCTTCAGCACTAAAGTGTGAGTGTCTACAGGGAAGGGACTGGGTCTGAGTCATCCCTCTAATCTCTACCTCCCAGTACAGACTCTGGCACACAGAATGTTCTCAAGGCATATTTATAAACTGAATGAGTGGCTGTATGAGTGAAAGAGACCCTGCAGATTCCTGGGCCCTAGAGATCATCTAGAGAACTGGCTATTTAACTTTAACCAGCATCAGAGTCATCTGGAAGGGCCCTGTCCTCAGAGTTTCTGATTCAGTTGTCTGAGCTGGGGCCTGAGGACCTGGCCTTTCCACGTACTCGGCTGACGTTAATGCTGCTGGTCAGGAGCCACGCTCTGAGAGCCTGGTTTAGTGCAATAGTCCTTGAATTTGGCTGCACTTTATCAATACCTGGTGAGATTTTAAAAGTCTGATGGTCAGGACTTATCCTTAACAATTACATCAACACCTGAGAAGGGAAGGGCTGAGAAGGTACGCAAGTGAGATGCAGGCAATTTACAAATGTCCTGTTTTCATGTTGTGCAATTAGAGTTTGAGAACTACTAGTCCAGCACAACCTCCCCCTTGCAGAGGAGGTTTCTAAAGACCAGACAGGTAAGTGACTCGCCTCAGATCACAGTGCAAGTTAATGACTTAACTGAAAATAGAATTCAGGTACTTTGACTTCTTCAGTTCAATTTCCACCATTCCACACTTATCAACCCATGTCAGCTCTAACAGGCTCATAACTTGAGGCAAAAAATGAAGGCTGTGTTTAAGCGGAGGTTTTAAGACCTCTATTATTTATTATCACCATTGTTTTATAAAGAAATTTTAAGTGGATGCATATTTATAGAACTTTACTTCTCTAGACAAGTTAGGAGATGGAAGAGACAGGGTTATGGAGTATTTTCAAGGCAGGACGATTCTTTAAATTTTAAGTACATTTTCAAACACAAACCAAGTGCTCCCTCTGAGTTCTTAAACAGATGTTCTTCATCTTCGAGTCAATGAATGGGCAAGGGTTTGCTTGTGATGTGCACATTAATTGCTGGCATGTAAAAGGAAGTGCCGGTAAAGTGTTTGAAAGTGGTTCTGTCTCTTAAAAAGATTAAAAGTTTCCTCCAGAACTTGGTTTCTATTAATGATTGGCTTAGTAAATATTTTCAAGTAGACAGAGCAGAGATTGTGTCTTATATCATTTTAGAATCAAAGAAAGAGCCACAAAAGGCCCGTAGAAACCACTGACTTTAATATTGTCATCACGCAGAAGAGGAAATTGAGGCTCAAAGAGACTGACTAATTTATCTAACATTAGTAAGTGGACTGGCTGGAACTAGACACAAGGCGTCTGACTCCTGAACTATTGTTCTTTCCAATACTCAGAGTATTCTCTACCAAAGTTCATTATACATAGTAATGTTCAACAAATGTTTGATGATTGACTTCACAGATTCTTGGTAGCTAAATTAGGTGGCTAAGGCTCCCTCATTTGTTAGGTTAAAGCAGAATTTGGAATCACATTTTTAACTGAACACTGGTTAAGTGCACTGGCTTAAGAGTCAAGATGGAATCCCAATACTGATCTCCCTACTTCCTATGTGATCTTGGACACATGACTTCACATCTTTAAGCTGCAGTTTTCTTTTTAAAACAAGGATAATAGGGCTGTGGATGTAGAGAAGATGAAATGAGTAAAAGATGCAAAGACTTTTAGCCCATCATCTAGCAACTAGGAAAAACACTAATGATGTCATTAGAATGTGGCTTCTCTCATAACAGCGGTCCTCAACCTTTTGGGGGACCAAAGGGATCGGTGCTCCTATGAGAATCTAATGCCTGATGATCTGAGGTGGAGCTGAGGTGGCGATGCTAGCACTGGGGAGCAGCTGTAAATACAGATGAAGCTTTGCTTGTTCACCTACTGCTCATCTCCTGCTGTGTGGCCCATTTCCTAACAGGCCATGGACCAGTACTGGTTTGTAGCCTGAGGACTGGGGACCCCAGTCATACAACCTAAATCCTGAGGCTGTTTGAGGAGGGGTAATAGAGAGGTGGCTTGAGAAATAAATATTAAGGACAAACACTATGTCATATTTAAAAGCAATGAGTATCCAAAAGAATCATGGAGGTCTAGAGCTCCAAGGACCCACAAAGATCCAATGGGTTTGAACATGTGTTCCACTTTAGAAAAGAAAACAAAATGAGGACTGTGACTGGTGATATTCACCTTCTAGCAAATTCTCATGCAAATATCCAGGAACATGGCCAACTCCCAGCCAATCTGCTATGATTTCACCTTCTTTTTATCCACTGAAAAAGCAATCTGAATGAATGAATCTTCTTCAATTTAATATAAAAAGAAATCATTAGCAAACTTCACCTCTTCTATTTTCATTAGTAATAAATGACTTCCTCATTGCTAATCTCATCCAACTATTGGGAAAACTAAGTTTCATAAAAATTGGGACACTTAGAGTCATACATTAGAGATGTCACCAGAATCTAAGCCTCCTGGTTCCTTGTCCATTGCTCTTCTCACAAAATCAACTCTGCCTTGTTAAGACAATGCTATACCCAAAGCCAAGCTATAACGCCCTAGGAGTGGCTGGCTGTGATGAACCTTCCTCCAGCCCAGGTCTCTCTGATTCTCTTTTTATCCCTCCATAGCCGACCTACTTGGTCCTCTCTCTGTCCAGAAAGTGCACTTACATGTCTGTGAATCTTCTATTGAGATGTAGGATGGAAGCCACATCCACCGGGAGAGGAGGGTCCCGGACCACCTTGTACTGTAGGGGCTTACACTCTAGGCAGAGCGGGCTGTCTGCGACGGAGGTCAACATGGCGGCATCAATCTCCAGGTGCTCATCCAATGTGTAGATCTGAATGCCATACACCTCCTCGCCCACATTCCAGAGTTTGATTGTCAGTGGGATATCACAGAAGACATTCTGAGGGCCCAGAGAAATGTTCTTCCCGCTGACAGTCAACAATTTGATGTCATTGACAGCCCCGCTAGAGTCCCAGTCAGTGGAGACAAAGGTCACCCAGATCGTCAGAGATTCAGGGACCAAAGGGTAGCGGAATTCCAGTTCAAGGTAGCAGCCTTGTGGCTCAGGGCAGGCTGGAGGGACTGTGTGTGGGTTGACAGCTGAATTTGGGCTCCACGTGCGGACACTGGACTTACAGGGCTGTTCAACATCTGGATGACCTATGGAAAAGAGATGAGGATATGAGTTCTTGAAACACCTAGTCTGGTCCTCAGAGTTTCCTGCAGACCTTAGAAGAGGTTTTCCTTACCGGAACTCAGAAAGAGGAGAAAAAGAAAGGGAAAACTCTCAGTGTTTCGGTGAATCTGCGGTATGCACAGTACCCGGCTCATCCCCACCACTGTAACACAGATCTTGAATGAATTGCCAGACATTGGGTCAAAACTATATTCAAGTTAGTGTCTTACTGTTGAGTTAATGCCCAGACTTTCTTTCCTCATCTTCCACTTGTAGGCTTTGTAACTAGGATGTAAAGAAGAAAGGGCCTCATATTTGTCAAACACTGACTGTATCCCATAAACTTGTTTAACTCTTGCAAGAACTCATTTCAGAAGTGAAGAAATGTTGAGTGAAATGACCAAAGTCCTACATCTTTAAGTGCAAAGGTCACCATTAGACCCCAGTTTTGTTTCTTCCAGAAGTTCGTACTCTTTGTTTTCACTACTGGATGCCACTAAAATAAACTAGAATTCCTGTGGTATTGCCTTTGCTGCAGCCTGCTTAGAATGACGGAAGGGCCAGAAACCTTCAATAAAGAGGTGGTGAGCAAGGATAGCATCTGCCTCTTGGACTGAGGATTCTGGGAGGAAACTGTCTAGAGCAATGAACGACAGAGCTGGAAGGCAGCCCTGGACCCATCTTATCTCTCCTCCTCCCTTTCTCTACATGAGGTCATTCCATACCATTGAGCTTCTTCATGCTCTATCCAGTCTGACTCAGGAAGGGGAAAAGGAAGGAGGGATTCTTCTGCTTTTTCCTCAAGGAGACAATGCCTCATCTCCACTGATCTCAGACTTCAGCGAATTCTGAATTTTTCTCTACTGAGATCATTAGTCCTAGACCCTCAGAGAGCTCTCCTTTGCACTGCTGAGAATAGTAATCAGCACTCATTGTAGTGATTGGTTCTATTTTGTTTAAAGGAGTCTAGCAAGATATAGAGATCTGGAGAGGGTAGGATGGAGGGTCTCAAGTCATCCTATTTGACATATATATTTTTTTTCCTTTAGCATCAGTGGTTGGTGGAGGGTGAGGATGCTTGACATTTCAAAAGCAAAGGGGAAAATCAATCTTTGAAAAGGCTTTGTGGTGCTGTTATAGCATAACAGGAATCGCCTTTCCACAATATAAAAGCTAGAAAGTCATTTTGGGTGGAAAAGCTATTCCAGTGAAGGCAGTTCATGCCTCCAATCTCCTTGTCTCTGCCCAGTCAAGGAAGAAGAGAGAAAATACCAAGTGGAGATGGAGAGAAGGTAAAAAGAAGAAAGAGGGGACAAAGAAAATTCACAAAGATCTCTTTAGATGTAACGCATCAGAACAAGGAGAGATGGACATAACTATGAGATTCCCTCCACTTACAGGAAATGCTAGCTAGAAGCAATCCGTAATTTAAGTCAAAGGCACAAATAAGACTCCCCATTCAGGCTGAAGCCTTTCTTGCCATCTACTCTCATGCTACTGAGTTCCTGATTCTCTTGACTTTGTGGGTTGTTGGCACACATATATCACTTATTCATTTAAGCTTTTTTGAGCACAGCATTTTAATATACACAAAGTACATTCCATACAGCCGTTAATTAATTCATCTGATTGTCACCCAAATCCTGCAAGATCTTTATCATTTTTGTCTCTATTCTATAGCTCTGATCCACACAATGCCATATAGCTTTGCTTAATACAGTGGCTGGTCCAATGACAGTGAACATAGTGGATGCTCAGTAAATTTGTGTTAAAAGAAGAATCTTCTATCTTGTTAACATAAAGTTAAACAAGAATTTAAGGCTCCATGGGAGATCGGAGCCTATTGAGTTATGGTGAGTGCCAGGCAAATATTCTATCCCTTCCATGGGCTTTCTCCTGGAACTGGCAAGGTATAGAGCAATCTTTCTCCCTTCCTTGGAGAAAATGACGGTCAGTGGTGGAAAGCCACAGGAGAGCAAAGATGACAAATCTGTTTGGCTCCTGCTTTCTCTCTGGTTTCTTGTTAATTGACAGAGGGACCAAATGCTTTCCAAAGGACAGGAAGGTGAGTCTGGTCATTATGCTTAAGTAAATAAACAGAAAAAGAAATCTTAGCAAGGTTTATGCTTGTCTAGTTAT
This sequence comes from Pteropus alecto, assembly GCF_000325575.1. NCBI lineage: Eukaryota > Metazoa > Chordata > Mammalia > Chiroptera > Pteropodidae > Pteropus > Pteropus alecto. The sequence continues at coordinate 4,871,161 of NW_006440132.1, forward strand.
CAGAGACAAACTTTTAGGTGTAAAGAAGAGCCTCAAGGGTCACCGATCCAACCCATCACTAAAGCAGCAGTCTCTTTAATGGTACCAGTAACACCAGGCTTCATGAATGGACCATCCTCTATGTGCTAGGCTCCGCGCCAAGCATATCACAGGCCTCAGGTCTTTTCATCCTGGCAATAAGTTTATAATGCAGGTGTTAGGAAACTCATTTTAAAGAAGAGGACAGTGAGACTCAGACGATTCAGTAACTCCCCGATAGGGAGCAGAATATTGCGTGATACTGCTGGTCTAAGCAGCAGGCCGAGCTGTGGAGCCATGAAAGTTGGACAAAAACATCAGCTGTACAGCTTCTTGTCATGTCACCCACTATAATGTTACCTCACAGGGTTGCTGTGAAACTCAAATGGGATAAAATACTTAATAGATGCTCACATATATCTTAGCTCTGTTCTGCAAAGAAGGAATTAACAAGGAAAAACCTGGGAAGAGGAGGCATTCCAAACGAAAACAACAGTTGACAGAGAACATGAGTTAATATGACCATGGTTTTGAAAGCAATGTGAGAGCAGCGCGTGATAAAGCTGGCAAACTAAGTAGAACCGCCACTGAGCAGGGGCTTGCATGTCACTTTAAGGGACCTGAACTTTATATTGAGACAGATGGGGAGCTGTTGAAGGATTTTCATCAAACAAGTGAAAGTTGTCTTTTAGAAAAAAAAAAAACAAACAACCATTGTTTAAGAGACACAGATACTATCCATCTATCCATCCATCCATTCAAGGAGTAATTATTGAGTGACTCTCTTGTATCCAGGGTGGGACTAGTCACTGAGAAAACAGGTTTCTAAATACATGATCTGTGTCCTCGTGGAACTTCTAGTCTAATGAAAGCAGTTTAGGAGGCTGCTGTACTAATGCATGACTGTGGCTGGGAGAAAGGGAACATCGCAGGAGATGAGAAAAAAAAATCAGAGTCCCGAAGGAGAAAAGTGGACACAGCTGGGAAATGAATTGAATGTGTGGTTGTGAGGCAGGGAGAAAGGCTGAGAAAAGAAAAGAGAGGAATGAAACAGTAAGGGAGGGAGGGAGGGAGAAAAGTGCAGAGGTACTGTTACTTCATTATTAATAGGTATTTACATATATATGATGACTAAATAAAAAGTTCCATGTTTATATAAGCTGTCCACTAGCAATGAGGCCATATATGTGTGTAAAATATATTTATATATACTTATGTTGATTTAAATTTACATTTATGAAGATCTATACAGACATCTATTATATATCTATGTATATATATATACACTGCAGCTGTTGACACAAAAATAGTCATAAAAACTTGGTGCCAAGTTTTTTCCAGATGAATACTTCAGCACACCTGAAATACTCTAGGCATTAAAAGGGGGAAAAGACTCACAAATTAAAAAAAGTAATAATGGAAACAGTGCCATGTGTTAATCTCATGAAAAATCCAACACTTATCATGTATTATATACTTACATAAGTGATCTTAATTGGGATTTGAGTCATTCAGAGCTGGCTATCTAATTACTGGGCTACAAATGTAGCATGGTATTGAATACCTCAGGAAAAAAATATCTATGAAATATGGTTTTTGCTAAAAAGGTAGGAAACAGAGTTTCTTTTGATTACAACTACTTTCTGCAGACAAAGGCAAGACTTTCTGTGACTATTTACCTGAAGCTCATGGAATAGAGTTAATAAAACACAATGAATGTTCAATAAATATATTAAATGAAGAATCTTCTATTTTTTAATATGGAGATAATAAAGAAGTTATGACTCCTTGGAATATTAGAGCTGGAAAGGACATTCATTCTGTGGATAAGATGCTATCTTCAGAGAAGCTAAGTGATTCATTCAAGGGCATAGAGTGTACTGATGGCCAGAACCAAAATCTAGTCCTCTTCACCGCCACCCCCCTCAACATGCTCTCTCCCCAACCCCAAAGATACGTCTGGCATCGCTCATGGATTTGGGAGTTTTATGTTAGTTTGGGAAGTCTAAAATCTTAAACACACAAAGATAAATAGGATGAAAATGAGTTGAGAAATAAATTACAGTTTGGCTCATGGAAAAGTTTATTTCTTCAAGGATATTAAAAAGGGTCCGAGCCAAACGGATCACAGAGACTGTAATAGGATGCTCTAAAAAAAGAACAGTGTCTTTTCCTGGCCTTCATGTACTAAATTGACATATCCTGAAGGAAAACCCGGGGCTGCTGGGGTCCCTCGGAGGCCTGAATCGGCGGAGGGAACCAGGGGCTCAGCACTTCTAGATGAACTTGTCTCTGCATATCATGCCTTATGAGAGTCAGGGACAAACCAGGAACAGACTTAACCAATTGACAGTGGAGTTGGATGGAGATGTGAGGAGATGTCTGGAAATTATTTCATTCACACGAATGGGAGAAAAAAAAAAAAAAAGATGACTTGAGCCAGAGAAGTCTCAGGAGAGAGTCTTGCTGATTCTGCCTCCCAAATATCTCTCAGTGTCATTGATGTCTCTCCATTCTCACTGCCACCGGCCTCATCCAGGCCACCACCACACCGCTCCTGGAATGCTGCAATAGGCATGTAGCTGTTCCCTTTCCTTCCTCCCTCTCTTCTCCACAAAGTAACCCAAGCAATCTTTACAACGTGTACATCTCACCATATCCCAGACCCTTGCCAAGGCACATGACGTGTCCTCGCCGCCCTCAGCATGAACCCAAACCATTCCTTGTCCGGCCGTTATATATCTCACCCAGTCCAGCCTCTCCCCACTCCATGCCTTGCTCTTTACACTCCAAGTCCACTGAAGCTCTTCCAGCATTCATGAATAGCTTTTGTTTATGTGGGTTATGTCTATTAGTAGTTACCATATCGTAAATTAAAACCGAGAAACGTCAAAACACGAGAACACAGAAGGATGTGTTCTATATGCTACCAGAGTAATAATAACATCACATTCCATGTAACTACTGGAAAGTCCTACTGCTCTCAGGAGGGAGTTAGAATGAAAAGGGTAAACGATGTCATGGTATTATTATGAAAATAATTTTAGATTTTGAGGGTACCCGAAAATGTCTCAAGGAACCTCATAAGCCTCCAAGATCACACTGGGAAAAACCACTGATCTACGCATTCCAAATGTCTTTCACATTCTCAAATGCACCTTACTGGCTGACGTGGTGATATTCCCCCAGGAAGCCTGCGTCTCCAGTTCTGGGTGAAGCCTCTTTCCTCCTGGTCCCCCAGTGCTCAGTACTTCTATTAGCACGGGCCTCAACACACCGGATGGTGATGGCCCATTTACTTCTCTGACTCCCCTGTTACGGTCAGCTCGGCCTTGCCCACGGCCCGACACAGTGCCCGTGCAAAGTTCCTATGGCGGCCATAGATGAGACTGGTTCACACTCTGCAGGCACACAAAGTCTTGTCCGGTAAGAGACGCACGCTTGCTTTTCTGAGAACCCAACATGGGTTAGGTTTGGGTGGGAAAGTCACGACTGCAGATCTGAGGAAGAACTTTCCAACAAATGGAGCTAGAAAAGGAAGGCCACGGAAGTACATGAGCTGGTATCGGGGGAGCCTCCGTGAGGGCGGGCACCAGGGGGATCCCTGCGCTGGGTGGGAACTGGGGCCGAATGACCCCAGGCACCCTTTCCAAGTCTGACTTCCTGTGATTCTGTGAGGCTGAACTGAGGGTTTCTCCCAGACTTCTCTCTTGCTTTGCATTCCAGATGGGCTTGTTTAGAGTTCCCGAGATTGACTCTCATTTTTATTTTAAGCTACTTTAGAAGATAAAGTATAGTGTTGTCATTTTTCTCCTTCACTTTCCTCTCTGATCTCTCTGCTTTGCTTTATTCTATCTTGGCCTTTTTCTTTTCAATCTTCTAAAAATATAGAGGAAAACGGAGGAGTTCTCACTGAACCTCAATGAGGAATCGGATTCTGCTCCCTCTGATGGACTGGTGACCCCACCCAAGGACGGTTGGCCTGAACTGACCTGCATAGGAGCAAGAGGGACATAGCTGGGGGTGGGTGTGTGGGGGGAGATGTCCTAAGTGTAAGTCTATGAGGGTAAGGGAGGGCAAGACAGAAGACTGAGAAGAAAATACAGGGTCTCTCTCTCTCTCTGCCAGCCTGCCTTCAGGGCTGAGCCTTAAAGCAAGAGACATTGCAGAAGGAAATTGAAAAGGCATTAATTAGCCCGCGAGATTCTCAAAGTTCCGAGCAGCCTTGCTTCAGGGACACAGTGCAACAAAACACTGGGAAAAAGGCACTCTCTTCATTTCTATAGAAAACCAAGCGGATCTGGCAGTGATTGGTGCTGTGAGGGAGCACAGAGCTCGCCAGCCCCTGGGAGGCCCAGGAGGCCCCCTCCAGGGCCCGGAAGGGTCCGGTCATGGGCAGAAAACACACCAGCGGTGACCATGCGCTGCTTACCTCAAAGGTCTGCCTTCAGTGGATCCCCAAAAGAAGGGCACATGGCAGAAACTGAGAGGAAAAGTTATGACACGTGTGAGAATGCCTGGGTATTCCCAGAATAACTGAAGGAGAATCAAAGACTTCTGAGGTCTTGAAGCCCCAAATATGTATATTGATACCAGTGTGATCTTGTTTGTACCTACAGCTGTCAGGATCTGGAGGTATATATAAACACACACACACACACACACACACACACCCCATATATTTATCAGGTGTGTGCCCTTGGGCACTTATTTAATACCTCAATGTCTTTGTTTCCTTATATGTAAAGTGAGATGGCATACCTAGGACAGTGCAGATGTTCAAAAAAGACATGTGCTGAATGAATACATGATGTTGGCCTTGAGGTTGGGCAAATAGTACAAAGCTCCAATTATAAGATGAGTAAGTTCTGAGGTTCTAATATGCAGCATGGTGACTAGACTTAACAATCCTGCATCCTTGCTAAGAGTAGCTGCTAAATGCTCTCACCCGCCCCCCGCCCCAAGTGGTAATTACGTGAGGAGATGGCTGTGTTAACTAACCTTATTGTGGTACTTACTTTGTAACATATACGTGTATCAAATCATCATGTTGTATACCTTAAATTTATACAATGTTATATTTCAATAATAGCTCAATAAAGCTGAGGAAAACAGGACAAAAATTTAAAAATTTAAAACATGCTGGCCTTGTAGGGCGATCTTGAGATCAAATGAGATGGTATGTGGAAAAGACTACTGAAATCATAAAACTCCCGATGCATTAAAAGAGTTGTTCTTTGCACATCTAACATGAAAATGAGCTTCCAGGCTGGCTTACCTTCTGCTTCACGGGGACTCCAGTGTCCTGATGGGCCACAGGGCATCGGGGAGGAGGCGTTGAAGGCGTATTGCACCAGGAATCTCCCTTCCAGGCAAAGGTCACATGCTGATCCCAATTCTCTAGGAGGCCAAGGAAAGAAGAGAAATGCACCGACTTAGGAACAGTTGAATGAGCCTCTGACTCAGCTAAGCCAAAAGCAACAGGGCAGAGAACACACCTGTTGTATGATATTGCCTTTCCTCCCTATCCATGCCAAAGCTTCCAGAATATGACCGTAACAGAAATCTCTCTCCATTGCCCAGCGAGGACCTTGTTTGGGTCTAAGTGGCTTCTGTTCTGATGGGGGATACACTCCTTTAACTTCAAGCAACACAGAATCAACAGGCCAAAGTCTCACTTACTACTGGCAAAATCTTAATTTCATCAACCATTCGAAGCTCCACTGAGAATTTTATCTGTGGTTGTGAGAAAATCTTTTGCCCCATTTGACCTCGAATTCTATTCTTTAGTATTTATCAGGTAGCTCCCAAGTGCCAGGCACCATCCTGTGTTCCTAGGTATTAAACAGGAAGAAGGCACGGTTTCTTTCCTTCATCTGGAAATGAGTGGGCTGAACTAGATGATGCCTAAAGAACCTTCCAGCCCTGACAGTCTGAGAATAAATGGGTCACTCCTTGATTTAACAGCCAAACCAGTTTCCTTACCATGCCATCTAATTCCTTTTAGCGGCTTTCCAAGGGCCGGGCCAATCCCTCAAAGGGACCAGCCCCAGAAGTGGAATATCACGGTGGCTTCCCCACCATCTGGTGTCTTTTGTATTCAGATTCCACCTCCCTTTAGCCAGAAAAGACTCTGGGATTCTACTTGTTCTCGATACTTAGCATACGTTTAGGAGGCAGTTACCAGGACAAAAGGGGGATGAACTCTCTCCTTACTAGTATGGACCTCAAACTCTGCAAATCTTACTGACCTCTGCAGAGGAACTGGAAAGAGGAGAAAGATGTCAAGAAATGTGCCAGCCCATACCAATGATCCTGCCAATACATCTTTCATTACTCCTAGAAGAAGCTCCATCCTATGGCTACCTGCAAGGACATCATGGAGGAGCCCTATCATAAGCCTTAAGGCTTTCCCTTCAGAGGGAAGCTTTACAGCCCCTGAGCTCACGTGGTAAGG
>NW_006440132.1:4877649-4889793 GCF_000325575.1 Pteropus alecto
GCGTGCTTGTGAGAGCATCACAGTCTATCGATGCTCCCTATTCCTCCTCCACACAGCTGCCAGAGAGCTCATTCCCAAACCTAAATCTGAGCAAGTGATGCCCCTGCTTATCCGCTTATATGGTGGTCAACATGTGTACTTGGATGGATGGATGAATGGATGGGTGGATGGATAAATACTAGTTACTCAGACATATTGTTAAGGCTCATGACTAACCTAGTCTAGACCCTCAAATTGCAGATATTACATCCTCAGCTTTATTAGAATAAATATGAAGGTAGAAATATATAGGTAGAAATTTGACGAGCACACTAATATTCAGTGATAGGAGAATGATTTAATAACCTAAGTTTAATCTGCTCAATGGAATGGTAAGCAGTTATTACAAAAAAAAAATGTGTCAACTACAAGGTTAAGTGAAAAAGTCATATTCAAAACTGAATCTATAGCAGCATCTCAGTGCTGTTTAAATAACCTTAACGTGACAAAATACTATTGGCAGTAATTTCCGGGTAGTGGAATATAGGATGATCCTCCACCCCTATTTTTATTCCTCCTGGTTTTCTGAATTTTCTCTATATTTTGAGTATGTATGAGTTACTCCTGGACTAGTAATAATAACAATTATACAAATATGTTTATAGGCAAAGAATGAGGAATGAAGAGAAGGACTTCCTCGGTATCACTCTGGAGGGCAGAGTTCTATTACAGTGGCCATAATCCATGCATAGAGGATCTGAGTGACACGGATGGCTTTATGGTGACAATGAGATTACAAATGTCCTGGGATGGAATCAGGAACCACATGACATTAATGGTCATTGAGTCTTTCTAATTTTTAGATGCTTTTTTAAAAAAATTACACAGATAGAGTCACCTGTACTTCCTTGAGTTCTTGACACATCCTAGTTTCCCAATAAATAGTTTGATGAATATTGTCCCCCTGACAGAAAAATGTGTTTTATTTGCACAGAGTTCCACAAAGTGTATCCCCTCATATTCAATCATTGATTCACATGTTCATTCATTGTTTCATCTACTCATGCAATAGGAAGTCACTGAACAGCCTCTGGTTGTTGGTGCTGTACGAGTACTAGGCACTGATCATCTAAGAGGAAGTATATTTGATGTGATGGTCCCATTTTACAGACTAGGAAACTGTGGTTCACAAGTACAAAGTAATCATCCTGAGGCCATTGCTTGGAAAGTCATAGAGTCAGTCTGGGTTTTACCCAAATCAGGCACTGTCCTACACATCCAGGTAGTGTATAATATGTGTTTCTTACTGTTGGCATTTATCTGATAATTATATAGGGGTACCTATATCTACACTGTCAGACACACACACACACACACACACACACACACACACACACACACACACTGAAATCATAGAAATACAGGATACTAATGCTGAAAGAGATGCTGTTTCATAACCGGTATCATGAGAGTCAGTGCTTAACTCCAAGTCTATGCTGTCCGATATGACAGCCACCAGTCACATGTGGCTATTTTAATTAAATAAATTTAGAAACCTATTTCCTCAGTTACACTCATCACATTTCAAGTGCTCCATAGCCACAGCTGGTTAATAGCTACCACAAAAGACAGTACAGATAGCGAATATTTCCATTATTGCAGAAAGTCCTGTTGGACAGGGCATCCACTATGTATAATGAATTAACTTCTCTCCCATGGATCTAGAATGGTGCTAGTTATGTGCCAGCCTTAGGAGAATTAAGAAAGTAGTTACTCAAGTCATTTTCTGTTTTCTGAGATTTAGGAAAGGAACCTCGGTTGAGAAAGCCTAAAACCCTTTGGTTTACAGGCCAGAACACAGGCTGAAGAAGAGGGCGTGGATGAGGTCACAAAGGCTTCTGACCCAGGTGTCTTGGTTCTCAGTCCAGCACTCTTTAAAAAAAAGTCAGTTGTAGATAGCTGAAACCATCCAGTCAACACATGTTTGCAAGACAGATAAAAATAAAGGAGTTAGAAAAGCCGGGGGTGGCCTTGAATTATTTATTCAGTTGCCTATGTGTGAGGACACAGTCTGTGGGAGGATCTGAATATGTTTTTTTAAGGAAAACCCTTGTATTCTCTTAGACCACAGATGTGAGGAACAGCAGGAGGACATGAGGATGGCCAGGGGCGAGAGGTTGGCATTGATGGATGTAGTGGAAAACACCAGAGATTTTGCAGGGAAAGAACATTTTCAAGTAGCTAAACATCTCTGGAAATTTTTATACAAGATGGGAGCTAATATTTTTTGAACATAGAGTGTGTGTGCTAGGCTTATCAAAGATGTCATCTTGCTGAATTCCCCACAAAAGCCAGGTGAAGTGAACACCTTTATATGGATGACTCAGAGGGTCAGAGAGGACCAGAGAGGTGAGATGGCTTGCCCAAGGTCCCAAAGCCTAGGAGTGGTGAAGCCGAGAATGAAACACAGACGATCTGACATCAAAGCCTGGGTACTTTGAACTAAGCCAATTTGCAGGAATATATACTCTGTATGTAAGGGAGAGTGAGATACACAGTTCCATTCCTTCACAACAAGTTATTGACTTGTAGGCTGACTTCCTTTAGCCATAGACTATGGTCTACGAAGCTGTTAACTCTAATTAGACATGTTTCTAAAATGTCAGTTTTAATTTAACATATGATAACTCCGTTATGAAATCTTAGACTGAACAGAATAGCTATTGTATGAGCCTCAAGTACCAACTGACTATAGGTTATTAAAAACATATTGATTGAAGCTGAGGGCACTATGTAATAGAGACATATCTCATTACACAACAATTAACCCTCCAATAGGTTTCCAACAATCAGATGGTATTTATTTAATGGACAATAACTGCTTTATGAAATACAAATTGAATACATACACAGGAAGCTTCATTTACAAAACTTCCATTTTTAAGTGGAATCGAGGCCAAGTCTTGACCAAAAGTCCGATACTTCTCATTGCCACAGAAAAAATAAATAAATCTACGGGCTGCTGGAAAGCCTGTTCTGAAGTGTCATATGAGGTTTCCCAAACCCGGCTCTGCGTTCCCAGTGAGGGCAGCTGGGGCAGGGGCAGGGGGCTTTCTACAGAGGGCTTAGGGAGTGCCTTTCCTTTCCCGTGGCCACATTCCCCCAGCTGCCAAATGAAGGTTGTAGATTCAGGGACTGATGGTAGAATGGAAAATTAGAGTCCAAATTTAATGTGGTGCCATGATCTAATATATTTTCACACACACACACACACACGCACGCACGCACGCACGCACGCACGCCCTTCCTTCATAATTCAAGTTTTGGAAGAACATGATGAAAACACACGAGAGTCTGAGACCAGACGTTGCAAAATGTGAGTTGGAGCCCAGCTCCTACCACCTTCTATGGGCTCTTGTTCAAATTTCTCAGCGGAATGGGGAAGATGATCTTCCTTTTATAGAGTTACTGAAAAGATTAATGAGACTCTGTATATAAAGCATTTAGTACATAATCTGGCATAGAATAAGCCCTTGATAAGTGGCAGCAACCACAGCTGTAGAGTAATATTAATGACTACCTGGTTATTTTCAACATCATCAATATTATATTATCATTATCGGATAAACGTCCCCAAAAAGGGCTGGGGAAGGGGTACTATACTAATCTGTCCTATATTATAGCTCAGTTCTAAAACAGATGTCATCATCTTAGTCTATTTTTATGACCTTTTAAAATCTGGTTCCCTTAAAGCTTGAGATCCTGAAGAGACTGTTTGAATCAGGTCTTCATCTCAGGCTACTGAGGTATCATTAGACCTATTTTCAAGGAAGGATAATAAGACTGAGGAAGGGAAAGCGACTTGCCCAAGGCCATACAGCTAGGAAATGACAAACAGGGATGCAGAACTGAAGTATTTTGTGTCTTAGTTTATCAGCCCCTGGTCTTCTAAAAATTCTACCTTTCATTCTATAAAGAAACACTGGGCACAGTCAAAGATTCTAATTATATATATTAGATATACACATGGGCATTCAGGTATAATGTGTGAATATACACATATATACATACACACATACACATACCTTCATATATAATACATCTATGAAGATATTTGCCAATTTCAAGTCCTGAGCTTATGAAGACCACATCAGTACCTCTATCCCAGAAGTACTGGCAATAGAAGTTTCCAGATTTTTAATAATAATAATAATAATAATAAATAATAATAAAGCTACTCACTTAAAATGTTTTATTACTTATTAATTTCTACTAGCCATCATTCACTTATTCCCTGATCCTCAAATTTATAACATGCCTATATGGACTAGTCCCTGTGCTAGGCGGTGAAGGCGCCCTTTAAACAAAAGCAAGGACAGAGGACACAGCAACATCCCTCTCCAAGTTGCGCTTCCCTTCCAAGATTTCCTCTTCTTGGCAGGAAAGAGAGAAGGGGAACGACACTTCACAGGCCACACTCACCTTTCAAAGAAGCGGCCGTCGATGGGGGGAAACCACTCCAGCATCACGGATTTGGTTGTGTGGCCCACAATCTGGGGGGCAATGGCGACAGGCGCCGGCTTCCTGGAGGGCTGCCAGTTCTGGTACACCAGGTCCAGGTAACAGTGCATCCTGGCGACTTGATTGGGCGTGAAGGAGTCAGTGCAGTCGTCATCTGCAAGTGGGCCAAGGCAGAGATAAGAAGCTGGCTGCACGGGTGGGCATGCAAGAGAATTATGACGTCTCCTGATGGCCAGAGAACCAGCACCCCAGCCCTTGCCAACTCAGAGCCGGCCTCTTCTAGTGCCCAGGAGTTAATGGTCTGTGAACAAATTAGTGTAGTCATCACTTCTGGAGACAGGTGAGAGGGAACAGGAGGAAGGGGAGAGTGGATGGAACTGAAAAAGTAGGTCTGAGACTGGAGAGGGAATGGCCCAGAGGTCATGGCTAAGGACGAGGACAAGACAAACTGTTTCCATGAGCCCCAAATCCACTGGTCGGTAAGTCACATATTCCTCTATCTGTTTCCTCCCTCACCCCTCATTCACTATCTCTCATTCATTCATTCATTCATTCACTTGTTTATTCATTCACTTATTTGTTTATGCACTCACTTGTTTCTTCATTCATTCCCTCACATTCATCCACCCACTCATTCATTAATCCTGCTATTTACTGATACAGTGATATTGTCCTTCAAACAAAGCTTCTGAGCCTCTATTACACATTTTCTGCTCTGTGCCAAGGGCCACGGAAAGGCGAAACTTAAAACGTTCCTGCCATCGAGGAGCTACCAGTCTAGTTATAAAGTGGTCAGTCCATTGTATAACAACAGTCAAGGTTGTTATAAGGCTGCTAAGGTCTGTGATGCTGAATACTGATGAGCAGAAGGAGACAGCATGCTGGGGAAGGACAGTGAACCAGAGAGGCTTCTGAAGAAGGAGGTACTTGAGGTCAACCAGATTGCATGGCTGAGACTAAGAAAGAAAGTTGAGGGACTGACGGAGACAGAGCTGCAGGACCACAGAAGCATGGTGTCCTATGCTATGAGGACAGTCCAGAGAGTCGTAGAGAGCAAGAGACAATCCAGGCCCAGTGTCCATGCTGGGAGTATGAGGACAAGCACAATTTCTGCACAATATTGACACTGGGACACTTATCCTGAGCTCAGTACAAGCTGGGCATGGTGCACCATGCTTTGGACACGTTTAACTCCCCAACTATTTTTGGAATGAACACTATGATTTTCTCCATTTTACAGAGGAGGAAATTGAGGCTGAGAGAAGTAAGGCAACTTTTTTAAGATCACAGAGCTAGGGATAACTCTGAGATTCAGACCCAGGTGGTCTTGACTCCAAGGCCAGGCTTCTAATCAATATGAGAACTTCCTGAGACTTTGTGTGGGTCAAGCATCTTACAGGTGCTTGATAAATAGGAGTTGAGCCTGAGTCTGCGGGGGCTGGAATATAATCTTTTAAATTTTTAGATGTGATGACCTGCAATCCTATTCTCTTTTCTAAGATGTGGACTGAAGGCCGTGACCCAAGACTCAGCCCCCACGGAAGAAGCTTGCCTCCGGTCTCTTCCAACAGCTTTATTCAGTGGCCCCAGGGGCAGAGCGAGGCACTGCTTTGGCTTGGTTTCCAAAAACACCACTTCCCAGAAGTGTCACCTGGTCAGGGTTTCCGCAGCTGGACCCCAGACGGAGGAGCACGGGGCTCACCAGATCAGAAAATAAACCCGCCACCGGGAATCCTACAGCATAAACTCACTTCCCTTTATCAAACAAACAGAAAATAAGTTTGGGCAGGTGCTGGACAGTTGGATGTGACCTTGAGAATCCAGCCTGGGAAAGGATAGGCGTGCGAGGAGGTTATACACAGAAGCTGCCTCTAATCCCCTTAGTAATTTTTGACAACCCCCTTTCCAGCACATTGGGTAAGTCTTTCATACATTTGAAGGAAGCAGAAGAGCCTGGTGCCCATTAGCCAGCTCTGTAAAAGAATGACTAACATAAACCCCTCTCAAGTCCTGCTGCCCCCTGATAACAAACATTCTATGGCTCCCCATTGCCTGGAGAATAGAGTTCAAATGTCTCAGTCTGAGAAAGGCCCGGTCATTGGGTAAATTTTGTTGTTGTTGCAATGAACTTTGAACTTTCTTCTGGAAGGCTTGAAAAAGCCACTGAATAGGCTAGAGGCAGTAGACAGGCATGATGCCTAAGGAAGTATGGTTATATAGTTAGATTACGTATGCAGGATCTGGAGTCAAATGGGCAAGTGATTTCATGTCTTGAGTGCCTCAGTTCCCCATCTGGAAAGCGGAGATGATGATGATAAGAGTGCTTATTTCAGAACATGGCCGAGGGTTAAGGGGAGTGGAGCACCAAAAATCGTGATAAGTGCTCAGTAAATGCTCACTGATTGGGAATGGTGCGAGTGCATGCATGTGTGCGCGCGTGTGTGTGTGCACGTGTGCACGTGTGCATGCATGCATGCATGCAAGTGCTGGAAAACTGAAAAGAAAAAATAGAATGTAAAATATTCATTTGATCTAGCAATATCACATTTAGGAATTCAATAGATACTCATGAACAAATATGGGGAAATAAATATACAGACATTTTTAAAGCATCATTTATAATAGTAAAAATATTAGAAATAACATATCTGTCTATTAATAAGGGAATGTCTGTGTACCTTAGGCACAGGCATAGAACAGAATACTAATCAATCACTGCCAAATAAAGGAAGTAACTTTAAAACTCAGGTCCCTTATGTATAAATTAGGGATATTTAAATCAATCCTACTACATAGAGCTGTTGTGAGGATTCAATGAGCTGGAGCGTACAAAGCATTTATCAAGATGAATGGAAAAGAAAAAACAGCATCTTTTTCTCTAGACACCAATTTGTTTCTCTTTTTTTTCCCCCGAAGAAGTGTATTTTCTTTTTATAACTTAAAAATTATCCATTTCCATTTTGTCAATAAAAAAAGAGTTTAAAAAGTGGATAGGTGAGGGGACAGAAATGAATCTGAACTTGAAAGCTGAAGTCAAAAAATGGAGTCTGTCCCGGGGCACATCACTTAGAGACTGAGCGGCTATCACAGTCTTGGGCGAGGTACCAAGAGGTTTTCATTTATCATGAATCCTCTGTCTCAATTAGCTAATGTCTACAGTCAGCCCCTCTTGGCTTGCTGCCATCACAAGCTTCCCTTCCTGAAAACTGTGGCCACTTGATCCCGGCCTCCAGGACCATCCAGCCCATTTTGTTCTTCTGTCTCCACTTTGTCCCCTAGCAGAAAGGACTTTGGGGATGTCAGCATGGTGAGAGCCTGCACCCGTCCCCAGGCTGTTGATGAAGTGCCTGTGCTTGCTAACAAAACTTTGTTCTTAAGAATGTATTTCCTCCTGCAGCTGGGTGGCCACAGAGCATGAAGGTACAGGCAAGCACATGGCGTCTCCGCTCCCTGTGCAACCATGGGCAAAATGCTGATTCCTGACAGCCTCATCTTTACGCACTGTAAAACGGGGAATAACAATGTCACCCACCTCCTAAAGCTGATGGGAGCACTTAAGAAGCTAACCCATGTCTGGTGCATTGATAACTGAGCTGCTCTTTATAAAAGTCCTGGCCTTTTTGTTGTTTTAAACATGATGATAATTACAACAGTAGTAATAAAATAAGAGATTGTGAAAGTTATATTCACTGTAGAACACTTTTAATATGGCAAAAAAGGTTACAAAGAAATAAATATCAGCCTCAACGCATTACCTACAGATAATAAATTAATATTTAGCACATAGGTATATGTATGTGTACATGGATATGAATATGTATAATTTGCATCATCACAACCACATACATACATACACACACTCCAATCTTACCCTATACATAAGATTCTGTGACTGTGACTGTTTGCACATTAAAGAGCTAACAAATGATTCTACTAATTGTCATTGATTGAGCACTGATTATGATACCAAGGATGGTTCTAAGTCTTTCACCTGTGTGATGATACCTACTATCACACAGTGTGAATGTGATTATTCTCCACGGTATCGGTGAGATAACTGAGGCTCAGAGAGAAGTAAATTGCTTGGGTCAAAGGCTAGAGCATGGAGGATTCGAGCTGCGTCCTCACTCTGCAAGCTTCATGCTCTGAACCACTAGGTCACTATGCTTCTGTTTGTGCCCCTTGATCATCTCCCACATCATCTTTAGTGGCTGCACAATGTTATGTCATGTGGGTGCCTTATTTCAGCAATCCATTCTCTTTAAACTTGTAAGCAGGTTCTAATTTTGTACACATATAAACATTCTTCTTCTATATCTGGCAGATAGTAAATATCTAATTAATATTTGGAGAATGAACCTTGCTAAGAACATTTGTATGACTAAATCTTTAAACTCATGAACTCATTTATTTCCTTAGGATATATTCCTTAGAAGTAAGACTGCTGGGTCAAAATGTATGTACATGTTAAGAGGCTCTGACACATAGGAAGATGGGAATAAGACACTTGCTCCCACAGGCTGGAGAAGGGCAGGTTACCACACTCTTGAGGAGGCCCTGACTCATGATGGGTCCCCTAGGGCCTATAATCTTCAGGAATTAGAGTCCAGGCTGTTGTCCTACCTGCCCAGGGTGTATCCAGCAGTCGACATGACCATACATACGCTCCTATTGTTCAGCGAGGCTTGCCCCTCATCACGCACCTGGTGCCTGCTTGATCTGAGCATTTGGGACCCTCTTAACGTCCCTTAGTATCAGAAAGGGAGGCAGATAATTAATTAATAACAGGCTCTGTAGTAAGAAAGGCTTGTCTTGACTTTGCTGTCTGACCCAGGGCAAGCTGTTTACGCTACCTAAACCACACTTTCCGCATCTGTAAAATGGGTGTAGTAATAACAGCACTCACCTCATTGGGTTATTTTGAGCGTTCTGAGGCAAGCCTATGAAGTGTTTCGCACAGTGTCCTGCATATCACAGGCACTCAGTAACTACTGGAGACGTGTGCTGACCAATATGGTAGCCACCAGCCATGTGTGGTTACTTCAATTTAAGTTAATTAAAATTACTTAAGACTAACAATTCAGTTCCTCAGTCTCACGAGCCATATTTCAAGCACTCAATAGCCGCCTATGGCTAATGGCTAGCCTCCTGGACAACAGACACAGGACATCCATCTTTTCAGAAAGTTCGGTTGGACGGCACCGCACCAGACTCTTTACCCAACTGATGAGCAGGCCTGAGGAAGAGGCGCCCAGGAAGGAAGGAACTCAAAGCAGTTGACCCTGCGAGGCCTCCGCCCTCTCGCCTGATTGCACAGCCCCTGTGCATCGCTCTCTCCCCGGCCCTGAGAACCCGATCCTGGATCCTGTTCTGCATTTTGAATTTCATCCAGCTTCTTTTGTCACCTCATCTATCAGAGATCCTAAGGAAAACAAACATTTCAAAGCTCATGGTCGCCTCGAATATGCTTTTGGGGGTGTAAGTTTGTTATCGTAGCTCAGTGAATTAGTTCTGCTGTTAATGGGTCACTGAGCTGAGGGGTTCCTTTAAAAAAACAACAGTAAATCAATCACTCTTTAGATCTGTACAAAGGGGAAGAAAAAAGATTTAGTTTATGGGGGTCTGGTAGCTAGTGGCAGCTCCTAGGTCCCTAAGAGGCCGGCAAACTTCCAAACTCATGTTATTGTTTATTTTCCATCTGCGTTGAGCTGGCCAAGGAAAGGTGCTACAGAAATGGAACGTAAGCAGGGCTGTGTGAGGGGACAGGGCACCGGATGTGGGATGTTGGCTTGGCTGGGAATGGGAGCCCAGTGGGAATCTGCTTTTGAGGAAATACCCAGCACTCTGGTCTTTTTAAGAGACCTAAACCTAAAGACTCTTTATGGTGTTCGGGTAGGTTACTGACTCAAGAGACCTCAGGTTTGGACTGTATGAAACTGAGGTCCCCAGAGGTCATCAGTCCCAATGGGAAAGCAGGAAGACTCATTAGGGAATCATCTAATTCACTGGGTTTTAATAGCAACATCATTTCTCCACATGTAATCTGAAGCAAAACCCCAACAGAAATGGAAAACTGTTGGAAGGAGGTATTCCTGTTTGAAGCAGAGTCGGGGCAGCCCCTGAGGCCTCTCTGTGGAGAGCAGAGTGTGAAAACCACCCTGGTTGTTCTATTATTTAGGTCCCTTTTAAAGAATGGCACAATAGTAAGAGAAAAAAAAATGCCTGGAGTCAGATGTATGACCTGGGGCAAATGAAGTCTGTGAGCTGACTCAGTACTGTCATCTATAAAATGAGAGTAGTTCCTACCCCATTGATTTTTGGTGAGAATTAAATGAGATGGTGTATATTAAAGTTCTTTATGGACCATAAACTTTTATATAAGTAGAAATACTATTATTTATTAGAATTAGTGTTATAGACCTGTCACTAGAGGATTTATTCCTTTTCGTCCCTCCATGCCTCTGTCCCTTTCTTCCTAAGAAACATTTATGAAGCATGAAGGCCCTGTTCTAGGTGCTAGGGATACAGTGATGTATCAGAGGCAATCTGTGTCTTCACGGAACTTGCCTGTGTAGGGGAAACAGATGCCCAAACTGAATATCGTAATAGAATGTGTGCTGGGCCACCATATGCGATTCTGCTGATCTTGCCGTACACAAGGGCTCTTGGCTTAAGGGGCCAGTCGTGAGGGCTGTGACTGCCCTGAGGAAGGAGGCTTGTTCTAATTTGCCAAAGATGTTATAAGTGCTGAAAGTGGCCTTGATATATGCTTACAGGAAGTCTAGGGTATCCTAGAGCCCAAAGAATGAGTCCTGTACTGTTACTGATGGTATAAAAAAGGGCTTGGACAGGATATATGTATGCGGTTTGGAAAAGGACATATCAATTTCATGTAATAATTCTGTGTTTGTACAACCAAACACAGCCTCTATTTTTTTTGGTAATAAAACAGTAAAGGAGGGTGTGAGTGTTTGATGTTTAAAAAAAGTTTAAACAGCCACTGGCTGAGAAAAATAGAGATGTGAAACCAGAAGAAACTTAGGAGGCAGAGTCCAAAGAGTCCTCTTTCCTGAGAAGAGAGAGGGGATGCTATGGACCGAAAAGCATTAGGTGAGCTAGTGGCAGAGCCAGGCTTCCTACTCAGGTTTCCAGACTTTCAGTCCCGGTCACATTCCCAGGAGGGTCTTTCTGAGGAGGTTTCAGATGCAACATCTTCCTCATACCCTTGGGGTGCTCACAGAAGGACTATTATCCTGATTGTTTGAGATGAGAAATTATTGGGAAGGAGATATCTTAGCAAGGGTAAGCAGCTTGCCCAAAGCTACTCTGAGCCAGGACTAAAGCCCACATCTGACACCCAGCCCCATGCACCCTGCAGAGAGTAGGGTCCTTCCTACCTGCGTAGCTCATGAAGTTGTTGTAAGGAGTGTTGAAGAAGCTATGAAAGCCACAAGTGTCATTTCCTGGGCCTGGGTCACCGCAGAACTTGTGTTTCGGGGCTGGGTTGGTGTCACTGCAGAGGTCTCCGGTCTCAAAGGAGGGCTCGGTTTCCATGCAGGGGTCACTGCAAGACTGGATTTCCGAGATGCCCCGGAAGATGTGATAGAGGCCCAGGCTATGCCCAATCTCACGGATCATCGTGTG
>NW_006440132.1:4889811-4927483 GCF_000325575.1 Pteropus alecto
TGGGTTCAAGACAATGCCACCTGCAAGGGGAAAACCAGAGCATTAGGCAAGCTGGACACATTGCTTCCTGGTGCAGGAATCTCCCAATCGATAGGGTGCTACCCAATGTAACCACAGGCTTCTCCACCCTGTGACTCCTCTACCCTGGGAGGTGTTATGACTTGTAATAAGAATCACTGATTGAGTAGGAAAGAGTCTCAAAAGTCATTTTGTGCAATCCCTTTATTTTTCGGATGAAAACACCAATGGCTAAAGAGGTGAGGCAACTTACCCACAGTGATTTCAAACTATTTACAAAAGAGGTGGCATGATGAGAATCCAAGGACTTTGATATCTGGGCTGGTAAACATTTTTGCTGCAATTCTTCCTTAGAAAGTAAGTCACGCCATGGTATATAAACATCTACGCGCTTTTGTTTAAATGAAGCCCTCATGGTCAGACACTTTGGTTTCAGTTTTCATTCAGCCTTCACTAACTCTGTGATATTGAGCAAGTCGGTTACTACCTCTGAATCTCATTTCTTTATCTCTATCCTCTATGTAAGTGAACGCTCATGAAGGTCAGCACCACGTTGCACTCACCATTGTAACAGTGATCATAATAGTCAACATGTCGCGAGCATTTATGATGTCTCCTCAGGCCCTATGCGGAGTGTTTCTTGTGTATAATCACACTTAATCATTCACGTCCCAATGAGACAGGCACTGATTCACAGAGAGGTGAAGAAACTGGCCTACGATCAAGAGCTAGTCAATGTGGAGCTGAAATTTGAAACAATCCTTCCAAAGCGAGGGGCTCTTAATCGGAGTCCTGCCGTTAATGCCTAGCACAGGGACTGGAATACGGCACGTCAGTAAATGTAGGTTCAATATTTGTTGCATGCTGACCCAACAAAAGAAGTTTTACCAGGTCTAATCCCATGTAAGCAGCTAGCATAGCACCTGACCTACAGCGAGTGCCTTACTTACGGTCTTAACTACTTGCTACTCCAAATGTGGCTCCAAAACGAGCAGCATGAGCATCGCCTGGAAGGTGACTGGAAATGCAGACTCTCAGGCCTCACTCAAGACCCACGGAATCAGACTCCGAATTTTAACAAGAGCCCCGAATGAGCTGTCTGTACATTCTAGTTTGAGAAGCAATGGTCTACACTGCATGTCTTAGAAGACTGAGCATCGCTTGGCTTAGAGAGACAAATGGAGTAGATCTCAGCAGAATCAATTAATTGCTCCATGCTCATTTTAGGTATTAGATAAATATATAGAGGCTAGCAGAGAGATATTGAAACTTTAAAATCTAAGTGTGTCTAAGGGAAGGTTAAAATCCAGGTCTGAGTTCCCTGTAAGTAGTAACTTTAAGTGCAGAGCAGTGTCTTATAAAAGAAGGGTAAGGGGGCAAGGCTCTCCCACAAGTCTGGAGTGGGCGTGGGGGGGTTTCTTTCAGATGGAACTACTGGGAAGGTGAGCTTGTTCAGTCATGGGGCTCACACAGTCTATTAATCCTGAACTTCTCACAGCCTTCTAACACAAAGATAAAGATGTGTGTGTGTGTGTGTGCACACGTGTGTGTATGTGAGAAGGGGCAAGCAGAGAGGAAGAGAAATTGAGATAGGAAATCTCTCTCAATTATTTTCTGTCAATCAATGTGAGAAGGCGCAGGCAGAGAGGAAGAGAAATTGATAGGAAATCTCTCTCAATTATTTTCTGTCAATCATAATATGAAATATAATCCCCTCCCCACACAAGACTTTTTCAAGGGATCATGGCGTTAACAACGGAAGAGGGTAAAATATAAATATAAATAAATAAATATATATATATATTTCTAATAAATTGGGTTTGTTTGGGACTACTGCAGAGAAATTGCTTATGATCAATATGTCTCCGAATGGGGAGGTGGCAGCCAGCTGGAGTTAGCCTGACATGGGTTATAATTCTCAATTTGCTTCACATTGGCTGTGTGATTTGGGGAAAGTGCTTTTGCATCTCTGATGAGCTCTCAAATAAATAGCAACAATAGTGCCAATAATTCTCTGTCTCTCCACGAAGCTTTGACATTGAGGCAATGGGGGTCAGGTGGTAAAGACCCCACAGATACTTCCAGGGATAATGACAAGATTGCAGACTTAATAACCAGGCTGGCTCTGTTGATTTTACTCATTCCCTCCCAACTCACTCTTTTTCACAGAGCGACACCACAGAGCCTGAGTCTTGTTTCACTGCCTCTCTTAAAAGGTGAAATAGCTTGAGCCTGACATCATCCTGAAACACTATAGCATGCTATGGATTTATAGCCTTCTGTATTCCTGGTCCTGAGCCAGTCTCTGAAATTTGTGGAATTATCAGGAGTATTTTTCTCTAACTTTAGAAGCCTGCTGTTCAACTTGTCTAAGACTCTGATCATGGCCTTTTCGCTCGCTTTTCCAATAGGACAAAATTTCAGCACTGAGAAGGGTCCTTGGAGGCTATCTGGTCTAACCTATTCATTTAAAATCTGAGGAAATTGAGACCTGGGGAAGGAAAGAGACTTGCCTAAGGCCATACTAAGTCAAGTCACAGCTGAGAACAACCGTGGATTTTGGCTCTGGACCAGCATGATTCCCATACATAATACTGGGCATATGATATAAGTTTATCATCTACAAGTTTACCTAAGTTGCACACTCTCTTCTGCTAAATCCCTGTCTGCCTGTGCCTGTCTGTCTGTCTGTCTGTCTGCCTGCCTATCCATCCATTATCTATCTCAGGGTTTCTCAACCTCAGCACTACTGATATTTTGAGCTAGAAGTCTTTCTCATGGATATTATAGGAGATTTAGCAGCATCGCTGGCCTCTACCCACTAGATGCCAGTAGCATCCCCCCATTTGTAACAACCCGAAATATCTCCAGACATTGCCAAATGTCTCCTAAAAGATAAAATCTCCCCAGCTGAGGACCATTACATATTTATTTTTATATCTATCTTTATTTGCACATACACACACACACACACACACACACACACACACACACACACACACACACATATTGGTTTCATTTTCTTAAAAACAACTGGGAAATGAGAACAGTATAGAGGGAACTAAGTCCGGAATTTGATTTGGCACAACGTCATCATCTGAAGCTGCAAAGTTCCTCATTTCCAAGATATCATAGATTTAGAGCAGCTACTGGACTTAGGGTACACTCCTGGGAGACCAGGCAGGCCTGAGGAAACATCCAGACTGTCACTCTGCTGAGCCTTAACATTCTCAGATGAAGATGCTCGCTGAGTCATCACTATTCATTGGTGTAAATAATAGGAACATTCTATCAAAGGGAAAATGTTTAAATAAAACTGTCGTGCCCCTCACTCAATGGACTATTATGTGGCCATTACAAATCTCAACTTTAGAGAGGTAGAAATAACCCAGAACGATTCTTTTCTTTTGCTATGTTAAGTGGAAAAGAAGTCAGATGGGAAGTAACAATGAAGACTGCTGTCATGTGACAAAAATGTAGATAGCCTAATATTAAGTGAAAAAGAAAGAACACAAAATTGCATCTATGCTATGATTTCAAATATATACCAGTTAAAAAAATGCATGTCTACATATAGACATGTACTGGAAGAGCACATGGAGAAATAAAAATTGAACAACTATAACATTTGCCGAAGGGCCTGGTTCAGAAAGTGTTATCATTTCTAACATTGGTGATTGGTTTATATAAACATGTGTCTTATTTATGGATATACATAATTTGAATGTCAGAAGAGTTCCTGGTGTTGTTAGTGGGTGGAGCATGGAGGAACAAGGAGTTCTTACAAACACACTTTGTCTTGCCTCTGTGGTATCTTTTAAGCCAACTCATGACTGGCTGTGCCAGCACATTGTGGTTATCAGGCTGAGAATCTATTTGTATGAACAAAGAGGCAGGGGGTATAAGAAGAAAGCAACCAATGGACAGAGTTGGAAACCTGAATTCAAAATGTGGCTTTGCCACTAACTTTTGTGTGACCTTGGATAAACCTTAGTCCTTCTTTGAAAGTCAGTTTCTCCATTGGTAAAACAAGGTTAATAATATTGTGTTATTTTCTTCAGAGCATTGCTTGGTGGTTGGAATAAGGAGTGCTGAAGTGTTTTATAAATTAAAAAGATAGATTGTTCACCATCTCCACTATCACTACCACCACCACCACCATGATTATGATCGCTATCATCATCATTGGTGCTAAATTATTCCCATACTCGGCCAATTTCCTCCTGAAGAAAATTCTAATTCTCACCCAAGTGTATTAGGGCCTCCTTGTCCCATGGCCAAGTGGCTACTCCTGCCAATTCCTCCTCCGAGGAGTTTGCAAAGAAGATGTTGAGGTGTGTTGATCCATCCAGTCTAAGAATGTTCTTCAGTTCATTAACATCCAAGTATGCTCTGTAATAGAAAAAGAACCTTGGCTGTCATCACCATCCAAAAAAGTTATTATTCATATAACGGGTACTACTACTTAAGTAAGAGTGACTCTGTGCCAGGCACTTGGCTAAGCTCTTTATAAACATCACCCCATTGACTTCCCCCGATAATGTTATAAGGTATGTGATATGATCCCATTTTACAGATAAGAACATTGTAATTCTTATGAGTTTAAGAAACTTGGTAAGGTTACTCAGCTTATAAATAACAGAGTTCAGTTTGGAACCTAGATTGATCTAAAGTCAACATCTGTGCCCCTCAGGACTCTGCTATATTGACTGATGACAAGGCCACATAATGTGGGTATAGATCAAGAAAACAGACCATGGAAGAGATTACATGTTTTCTAGTCTTGGCTTCCTTCCTCTTTACTCATTCACTATGGACCTGGGACCACTTATTTGGCCAATACAGAGCTGTACTAGGAGGCCTGCTTTGCATCTCTGTACCAACCTTGCAAAAGAGGTATTATTACTCTGTTTTCAAGATAAGCAACATGTGGCCCGATGTTATTACATGGGTTGTCCAAAGTTGCACAACTGGGTTTCAAGGCCAATTCTGTCTGGCTTAGAAACCCATTCTCTTTTCACTGGGGCATCATACTGCCTCCTGCAGCATATGATTCTACATTCTCTCAGCTTCCATTTCTTTGTCTGTAAAACAGACTAGAGGGTGTTATTGCATTTGAGGTAGCTGCTCCTGTAGTCTGACATATCTGGAAAGTGAATTAACTCCACATACGACAATCGTCAACTCTTTAATACATGGAACAAACACATGTTGGAGAGAAAAAGCAATGGTTTTTGGAAAGAGACTGGTATATCCTAGGTGCTCGATAAATAAGAACTCTTCCCTTGCAGAGTAACACTCTCCCATCGGAACAGAAACGCTAAAGCTTTGGCTCGGTCACAGGCATATCATTCAACGGCTCATTTCCTAGATAGACAGAGGCATCCCGTTCCCCTCTCATGCTTCTTTCAGCTCCCATTTTATGTCTGTCATCATGTATTTTAGGGATCCTTGTGAGCAAGTGATTATCATTTCTTGAGAAAGTTGGAAATGAATCAATGCATAAATGAATAAAAACATAAATAAGTAGGCGGCTTGATACAGCAGGTGAGATAAAATCTATGAATAATGATATTTAATGTTTTTTGGGCTCCTCTATGTGGCTTGACTTTACATTGATTATCTCCTTTAATCTTCTTAATAACACTGAGGTAGACAGTATTATTATCCCTATTTTCTAGAGGAGAAAACAGAGGGTTATTTGTCCCCATCTTATAGATGAAGTAACAGGGGTTCGGAGATCACATAAATAGTGACAAGGCCAAGTACAAATCTGGAAGTGTCTAACGCTTCCCACAACTTCACCCTCATTTCCAAGCACACTCAGGGCCATGGTGAGAAGGGAAACAATGTGTGGGAGGAGAATGAAAACACAAAGAAGTTGAGGTTTTCTTGGATCAGCCCTATCTGCGTTATTTATTATTTTCTAATTGATTTGTCCATTTCCATCAAGCATTCTCTCGGGCAGAGCACACAAATGTTATTAGAGAAAGTCACCTCTTTGCCTCATTGCTCTAAGCTGAGAAAGCTTCTTGAGAGAAGGGAAGGGTGGGGTAGGCTGGGGAGCCATTTTAATTGGTTGTTTATTCATTTGTAATTGCAGAAGCAATCTTTTCAGGGGGTGGTATTCATTCTGTCCCAAGGCAGAGATGTGAGATGTTGGAGCCATTCCCCTGATTGCATGTGTTGTTGTTGTTGTTTCATACTTTGAGAAGTCTGTTTCTCAAAAAGG
Source organism: Pteropus alecto (assembly GCF_000325575.1). Lineage (NCBI taxonomy): Eukaryota > Metazoa > Chordata > Mammalia > Chiroptera > Pteropodidae > Pteropus > Pteropus alecto. The sequence continues at coordinate 4,896,062 of NW_006440132.1, forward strand.
AAGAATCAATAGTAGCCATCCAGGCCCCAGGCTCCACTGGCCTCTCTTCTCTCCATGTCTTTTGGGGGGACCCACCCAAAGGAAAAGAGCTCTGTAGCTAAAAGTTTTCCTTCTGCTGGCTAAGGTCTTCTCATCAGTTTATAGCCAAGCTGGGTATCTCCTAAACGCATCGGGGGAAAATCCCGGGGACAGGAATACATGTAGGTATCTACCTCCTTCCCTCTACCTCTTTAAGATACTGTTTATTCCTTTCAGTCAATGGATGGAGGAGAAATTACAGAAGGTCAAATCGAGAAGAACCATGAGAGGCTAGAGAGACTGATGATGAGACTTTCTTAGAGCCACTTGCCTTTCCATTTTGACACTGTGGGAAGGGTGGCCTTTTGTGTATATTAAAAATTGTCAAATTTATGTGCTTTTAAAAAGATCAGTAGCCAAGAAAAACCAATCCAAATCTCAAACTCTGTGTGTTTATTTATGTATGAGGCAGTACTACCCAGAGTTGGATGGACAGACCTATGACCATGGGCAAGCGGCTTTACCTCTCCAAGTCTCTCAGCTCACAGGGACACCAGCAGCACTAAACAAGACAGCACAGCACAGTCCTGGCACGCACTCCCCTCCATAGCCTGGTCTATTTTCTCCTGCTAGGGAAAAACCTAAACTGATAATCTGCCTCTAGGGGTGGCTCTCCCAGTCTCAGCTTTCAGTGTCTCATTGCTGCCAGGCAACCTTCTTCTTCCTCCCATACCCTCCCATTCAAGTTCTCATGGTTTCCTCATCTGAGAATCTCTGGTTTTCCCCAGTTATGCCCATTCCCTAAGCATGCCCATCATTCTCCCACTTCTGCCCCACAACCTCTTACCCTGACCCTCAGCCTTTTAAAATCTTACCCTGCCTGCTAAATTCACTTACATGTGATGTACCTGTGATGTACATATACACTCGGGACCACCCACATCTGTGCAATGGGATAATGATGCCCATCTCTCAGGGGTGTCGGGAGGACTAGAGTCAACACAGAGGAAGTTCATTGTACAGTGCCTGGCACACGGAAGGCGCTCAATCACTAGCCTTGGCTATTTTTATTGCATTATTATTATTATTATTATTACAATGATAATGATTAGCAACACCAAAATCATCATCATCACCTCTAGCTGAAAATTATTTCTCCCTTCTCAGAGCCCCCACCCACTTTTAATTCTAGTGATTCTATTATCGCCCTACTTCGTGTTGTCTTCACTGTGTGAGCACCTGTCCTCTCCATCAGGCTATGAGCTTCAAGCAGGTGGGAGCCAAGTCTTTATCATCTCTGTGTCTTTGGAAACTTCCCTGCAAGAGAGAGTGCTCCCACTGACTGGCAGTTATTGAGCACCTCTCTCTTAAACTACATAACTTCAAAACAGGATGGTTAGTGCGGGGCTCAGGGAGGTTCAGTGACTTGCCCAAGGTAACAACAAACCAGATTCACTAGCCTACATGGCAGTGCTTTTGCACCGATTGGTAAACGTCACCTCTTCCCTCAGGGGCACATAGTTGCCTGCAAGGGAGCATGGCTTGGAGAGTCCCATGTGGAAAGGATTGAAGTCCCCAGCCTCCCCCTCGGCTGGATGCCTCTGTGCAGAACCTGCATCGCCTTAATTTCTGGCCTGTTTCCATCACCCTCTGCTGCCTGCTCTGCAGTTCAGAGTCCCCATATGGTCAATGAGCTTGTGAACTAGCTCAGTGTCTTCCAAATCATGGTATACCGACTGCTAAACCCACAAGAAACACATGAGTATTTAAAGAGAAAAAGTTTCTGAGTCAAATGGGCTTAGGATATGCTCTGTTAAGCAAGGTTAAATACATATATTTTTTTAATTGCAAGAATTTTCAGAGTCTTTAATATGCAAAATGGGAGTCGGTCAGATAATGTATGAAGTGTTCCCAAACATGTCTGACCATAATCCCTTCCCCCGCCCCACCTCTGTCTTTGCCAAAAACCAAATAACAGCATAACCAACATGGTTTGGAAAATGTTGGGCTACATCCCTTCTAACTTAGATTCTTTCTCAGAGTTGCCTCTCAAGAGAGGTGTTTTGCTGTCTCTTTTCTTCCTGCACAGCCCGTGCACCTGGATCCTACTGGAAAGGTTTTAGGTCCCCTGGAATGTCAGTTTCAAGGGGGCCCAGCCCCAGAATGCCAAGACACCCAGACTGTACCTTTCTGCCAGAATTGCATTTCAAAGCCATGAGAGTAGTTCTGGAGGGAGATCAAAGCTCTCTCAACTCAACTGTCATTAGGATATTTTCTTTATGCATCTCACTCGCTGGTGAGTGCCAACAACATATTTCCTAAATGCACTGGCCTGAGATGGTACAACTCTGTAATAAGCTCAATGAGAGGGCTGTCAGGGCCTGTTTTATTGAAAGAGAAGCAAAAGGGAACCACATTCAAAATGCAGAACAACAAATCCTTTAAATTAAATCATGGAAGGCTCTAGTTTTTCCAACTCCAGAAGCATAGTACACGGGCTCTCCCATTTTGAAGATGGTTGGTCAGACTTGTGACTCACAGTAAGCCCAGATCCAGACTGACCAGCCTCTGGTTCTATTCCCACCCAAAGCGACTGACTCCCCGCTGCAGAAGTAATAGCTGAGGAGATCTTTGAGACGTGTCATGCCAAGATTCCACTCCCTGGGCACTTGATAGGTACAGCCGGGTTACAGTGATGGTGCTTGCCATGCACCAAAGTCTTCAGTTTGAGGAGGGCTAACCCTGACTGAGAGTGGGCCACTTCTAAGCCACAGGCTGGTGACAGTTCTTTCCTGTTAAGGAAAAAGGCAGCAAAGTGCTAGAGAAAAAGCAACATGTTAAGAGAAAGACAGACGCGGTTCAAACCCACCCTTTCCAACCAAGGGGCAGTGTGACCTTAGAGAAGTGACAATCTCGCTGAACTTCAATTTGCTCATCTGTAATATGGGAATTACCAAATTCAATCTAGAAAGGAGAATATAAAAATTCAAGAAAGCAATACATAAGAAAGGCCTAGAAAAGTGCTAAACCCGTGAAAAGACCCCAAGATGCGTAATTCTCTCTTTAGCTAACTTGTGGAGCTAGAGAAAATGGGCCTTAGCTCCCAAAGCCTGTTGTGTCTCTCCTGCATCAGTGAATGCTGGTTCCTATCCCTGGACCTATGTGCTTATCTTCCTCACAGGCGGTTGCCCTATTTCTCCAACTCACAGAGCAAGTCCTGTAACATTGTCTATTCCCAAATTCCGACTGCAGCTTGTTGCTCCCAGGGAGGATCTCAAGTCCATGAACGACTCCTCCACCTTCGGAACACACCAGACCATTTGAAAGTGATTATCCAACGTAAAGATCAAAGCCACTCAAGACAAGTCATTAAAGCAAGATAAACCTCAGAATGTTTATTGCATCCATATCCTTGTTCCAAATAACAAGCTTTCTCCAAGTTGTGACCAGTTCTAAAAACTGGAGTTTGTACTTATACCCAAGGGCCCTAATGATCTGGACTTTATTCTCCTGCTTAGTTTCATTGTCAGAAATACTTAAATATGCCTCTCTTGTCTGTAAGGACAGGCACGGGGGAAAAAAAGTACTTGGAGAGTTTATTAAATTCTCAGAATCCTAAATGATTGGTTTCCAAAATAATAGGTTTTGTAGAGAAGCTTGACACATAGTCTAAGAAAAATGTTAACAGCACCAATGAAAGATCTATTGAAAAATCTATCATTCTTTCATTCATTTATTGAATGTCATTATTTCATTACCCCTCTTTCCACCCACCCTTCCTCCCTTTCTGACTGCCTTCACATTCTCCTTCCTTCCCAACTCCCTCTCTTCCCCCTGCGTATCATTCATTCAGTCTTTTCCTTTTTCATTCACCAATATTTATTCTCTCTATATATATATTCTATAGTATATGAGATTCTATCAATACTATGCTTTCGGCTAGACACTGGGCATACAAATATAAAAGAGAAACAATTTTCACTATAAAGAGTTAGCAGTTTTATGAAGGGAGCGAGACAAATAATCAGATGATCACAACATAATGTGATCATACTAATAAAACCACTATTTGGGGGAGTGTACTACATTCTGGCAGTGTTGAAGAATGTTTTTATATTATTTCTTTGAAGCTGTACAAAGCCCTATGTATTAAGCATGAATATCCCCAGTTTACAGGGGAAGAAACCAGGGCTCGGTGAAGTGACACCATTTTTCCAAAATTGCTTCTCCCACTCCGGGGTGTCAGAGGCAAGACAGGCCCCTAGTCTGCTGGCTGATGCTGACCTTATTCTTTACCACTGTCTCTCATCTTCTCTTATAAGACGTGTTATGATAGAAGCACAGAGCTGCGACACGTCCACAGCCGAAGGTGGGTAAGGTATCACCGAGGTCCTCCCATGAATAAACCTCGATCGGGTATGGGACCGAGCGCAGAAGACAGAGAACACGGCAGAAGCTCCAGAAAGCCGAGAGGCATGAAAGAGCGTGAGGGGAGTGACACTTCCAGTCCTCGGGCGTGGAGGGTGTAGTGTCCTGAAAGCTCCAAGCGGACTCTGACAGACTGACTGGAAGAGAAAACGATCTGGTTCATGTTTTCCAATGAGCTTTCTTTCCTTTCTGGAGGAATGTGGAAGATGGACTAGAGGAGGAAAGAAAGTGGAGAAGGAGGCCTTGGCAGTGGCTTGTGGAAAAAGGGGTGGGTCCGAGAATACCTAAGTAGAGAGTTCTTTGTGCATGGGGAACAATTCGACGCTGAGTGTGGGGGGAGTAAGAGGAGGTGAAATGGTGTGCGTGTGTGCGTGTGTGGGTTCTGACGTGGTCTCCTGGAGTATTTCTCCTTTATCAGTCTCAGACTCTGTGAATCAGTGTCCCCGCCCCCACCTCTTATTGCCGCCCTACACTTCAGGCCCAGCAGGAGCAGGAGAGTTGTCTCCTGGGGTCGTACCATCTACAGAGTCACATGGAAGGTCAACTCAAGAAAATCACTCATCTGCAGTTCTCTGCTGGGTGGGACCACAGTGCGACCAGGAGATGGATGAGATCAAGAGTCCTGAGGGTTTGGATGAGAGGAGGGGAAGGTGCTGATTTGCAGAAGCAGTGGAGAGCTTCTCAGACCTCTGGATTGTTTAAAAACATCGAGGTGGAAGTAGTGACTTTTAACTTTGACGAATAAATAAAACATTCATGGTGTCCTTTATATAATAAAGGGTATTGGAGTAGTACTCCAAAGAATAAAATAATCTCAGAAGAAAGGACACTCAATTGAAATGAGTACCTTGACTGGGAACTACTCAAATCCTATTTTTCTCATTTGCCTTTTTGAAAGTGGCTTTTAGAGGTTGCTGGGGCAGTAAGCAAAGTGTCAGAACACCTGGTTCCTGGCAAGCTCAGCTACACTCACTTGGTGAACATGATTCATCCTTCAGGACTCAGACTAGAAGTGACTGTGACCCCTAATAAATGATGTGCCCATCCTCTGTGTTTCCACAGTACCTCGAACTTCTCCATAAAGCACTTCTCCAACCAGCTACTTATCTACCTGCACGACATTCCATGAGGGCAGTATCATACCTATTTTGTAAAATGTTCATTGTTGCACGCTCAGCATCTAGCATTGTGCCTGCACATAGTAGGTATGCACATGCATGCGAGCACACACACTGTTGAATGATCAGTCACTTCCTGAGATTTCAGCCTGGGGTTCTATAATCTCTGCTTTGACAGTCCCAGGCTCCCAGAATGGACGTCTTTTCAGGGAAACCATTAAGCATGAAGAAAGAACATCCTGGTAAAAGTAAGAAGAAGCAACAGTTCAGTGCAATGAGGGGTCGAGAGTACCAGCACAGTCATGTGATCGTCTCACGTCACACTGTTGCTTTCACAATAGAAGCATGCAGTCCCGGGGCCCACAGCTGCCTCTTCCCGCCGCCTCACTTTCTTCTCGGACGATTAAAAACCACAATTGATAAATAATGCAAATGGCCACACAGAGCAAAATAGAACAGCCCTGTGGTGTGTGTTACACTGGAAGCACAATTAAATAAAGACAAATCACCTCTATTTCATTAAGTTGTAGCAGCCCCAACGTTCTAGGTACAGGCGGTATTTCTTTAGACTTGTGGTTTGGCTCTAATTTTTAGCCATGAAACCATATAACTGATGTGAACAATATTATGTTTGGGAAGGATAGAGCGAGAATTACAACATCATCACCAATATCTGTCAATATGGCAACTTCCAGATTTCAGTATGGACTGTGGTCCCATTCAAATCACCTAACCTTAGGCCAATAACAGAATGATCTAAAGTTAGAACTATATACAGTTGTTACAGTAAACGTAGATCTCTCTGGATGACCTGAACAGGTCTAGTAACTTCCCCCAAATTGGGTTTCTCCTGGAGTTAAAAAAGAGATAGTTCTCAAAGGATCTTGTGACAATGAGAGAATTCAAGTATGGAGAAATAACGCTGGAAAGCGTGACATGGTATGTCAGGCTGTTGAAAGGAGAATTAAATTCAAACTGATTTTTGGAAAGAGGATGCCACGTTCAGGGCCTGGGGGCCCTGAATAAATAAAACAGTAGACATGCAGACTGCCTGAGGTGGGGCTCCATCATTAGGCTACTGCTAGGACTTAAGTAATAGGAGTGGGATTTTTTTTCAACTTGTCGTAGAGTATAATCGTTCCTTCATTGGTACTTCGAACACATCATACTCAATTCAGAATCAGGGGCTGGTAAAATACTTTGAAGGGAAGGCTGTCTCTTATTTCCCTGGACATCCGCAGTGTCAGTGTGTGGCATTATTTGTGCCTTTTTAATATGATGCTCCCCATTTGTACTCTAATCCCGGTCCCCACAAACCAGGAACCAGGATTACGGCGTCTGATTTGAAAAAGTCTGAAACACAGAGATCTTGGAAATCGTCTATCCAAATTCTCCCATTTTACAGATAAAGAATTCAGAGGAAAAGAAATGACTTTTACTCCATGCTGGCTAAGAAGTTACTGGAAATATCTAGTCATTTCCTTCCTGATGTTTTGCCAAGCCACAGGCAAATTGTGTTTTTCTACCATGAATCCTCATGGGACAAAGCTCTCTCTTATGTCTCTCTTCCACTCTCTGTAAGATTCTGAGATGCTTCACGCTTTTTGGAGTTACAGTCATCATTGTCCTCTGTGGCCATAAAAATAGTTTAGTAGTCAGAAGTCACACTCAAGGCTAAGAGCCACCGCTGGCTGTCTGAACTCAGAAAAGGCTGCAATCACAAACATCAGAAGCTTGAGACAAAGACAAGAATCCCCTTGCCCTCCATCCTTCACCATCAGACTACCAAAACAACCTAGAACATGACAGAAAAGGAAGAAAGAGAAGCAGAGAGGGAAGGAGAAAGACAGAAAAATATCCCTCCGAAAAACCAGGGAAATGAGAGTCTGTCCAGCTTAAGCAAACACATCCGTGAGCAAAACCCACTGCTGTTCACACAGTAGTGCTGTGTTTCCAGACAATGAGAGAGAAGGTGTGGAAGTTCCCGCTCAGGAGGTGTAAAGATCAGCCAGCTGTGAGTTTGAAGATGCAAGCTGAGCTGTGATCAATTTAGGAGAAATACGGTTCACTAAAACAAAACTTACTGGTGTCTGTCCTCCCGACCCTCTCACACCCCCATCGCTTTGTTTCCCAACCTGGAAGGGCATCTGACCGAGAGCACTGAGGCTGTCATGAGTGGTCAGTGTCACCAGTGGATAGAGAAAGGAAAACGAGAATGCTGACCATGCCAAACCCAGGGTGGAAAAAACCCAATTGCCTCCCGCTGAGGCCTCGAAAGGGCACCAAACACTCCCATCTGACCAGGGAACTAGGGATGAAAATACACATCTAAGAAAGGAATGACCTCAGATCTCAGCGAGCTGGGGGCTTCTCTGGCTTGTTCCCAAGAAAGCGTTTCAACTTTCACCTGTAAGTTCTGAGAGATAGTAAGTGCAGTGGCCAGAGTTCCGGGCCAGGAGGTGGTCTGTTTCCCCTCTTACATTGTTCTGTGTGGTCCTGAGCATGCAGGGGCACCCTCCTTTCCTAGGACATGCGAGAGCTACTCAGAGAGCCCCATCCTGGGATCCCAGACATGACTTTGCTTTTTGTTGGAAAGGCATAAACTGAGCGTGGCATGCTGCTTATCTCTTGCAAAAATGAATACATCAGCACTTCATATGTGCAGGGCTTTTGGAGTAAGGGAACTTTTTTTAAAATGAGATCTCCAGGACCCACAATAAAAGGGCACTTAGGTTGCAAAGAGTGATTAGATCGTCTCCAACGCCCATGCCAGTCACGACGACATTCTAGTGAAGGGATCGAGGATCAAGAGGGGCTGGGAATTAAGGGATATGTATGTAAGAGGTCAGAAGATTTCCTGGAGGTGGAAAATCCCCAAACCACCACCACTGTGATTTTGCGTTCGCTCAGTGCCAGGAGCTGCTCTAAAGGGTTGACTGTGTATTATTTGATTAAATCCTCGAAACCCCCAATGCAATAGGCTGTGTTACTTTCACCCCTGATTTTACAGAGGAGGCAGCTGAGTCTTTGATATTTGTTTAAGGTCACAGAACTATTAAGGAACTTGATTCAAATATGCTCTGTCTTCCAAAACTTGCAATCCTATGCATTTGCGAGATTGTACTGATCCTCCACTACTTCTCGGAGGTAACTGTTTTGAGCTCCTTATTCTTCACCTTTAGGGACCACAAGCAGTTCTTCCCTCACCCCCCTATTCTGCTCTCAAAGACCAAAGTCATATGTGCACAAGGGTCACAGATGGGACCTGTGAGTAAAGGTGGACTTTGTTCAGAAGAAAAGCATGAGGGACACCCAGACTGATTCAGAGAAGATGGGACCCTGTGTACAAGCAGGCCTGGATGCGTGTGTGTGTGTGTGTGTGTGTGTGTGTGTGTGTGTGTGTGTGTGTGTCTACACTCAGGCAGGAATGTGTGCTGGAGATGGTCAAAAAATCGAGGAACTTCAACCAAACTGGCACGCCACCCATTATGACCAATCCCAACACCGACTGGGATTGTTCCATGCAGAAATATGAGCTCTAACACGGTTAGACATCTGGGTCATTTTCAAAATAAACTAGTGTGCCAGCTCAATGAGTTTGATATAAGTTATGTGGTCTTTATTCAAAATGCCAATTCTGCGGCCAGTCCTAAAAAAAAGAATCTTAAGAATGAAAGTCATCTGGGTAAAGGCCCTCAGTGTGTGTATTGGTTTCATCCGGGCCTTCTTTAAGAGGCTGTAAGAAGATGTCTCTGAAAAACAGTGGTGACAGAGAGGAGCCATGTGTGTCCTTGAGAAGGGTGGGGGCACTTCCTCAGCACCTACTATGTGCCAGACACTGTATTACTGAAGTCTTCTGACATGTCCCATTTAAGTTTTCCGACATGGCCCAGGACAGCTGTTCTCATCCAACTTTTACAGATGACAAGCCAGCAATTCTTATTGAGAAATGGGCCAAGGTCAGACAGTGAATGAAGAGTGGAAGCAAGATTCAAACCCTGGTCAGTCTCCAACATGCATCATTTTTCCACTACACTAAGCCTGACTCCTGTTATTGCTTTAATGAATATTAGTCACGTTAAATAAACTCTGATATTCTGATTATAAAATTCCAAGCAATTTCTCTTACATGATTACTGGAAGAGAACGAACAAAGTTACTAAAAAATAACAATGCCTTCTTTCATCTGCACGCTGGTTAACTCTCCCCAGAACTCTTTCTGGGATATTACTTTATGTGACCCTAAAGGCAATCGTGTGATCCAGGCCGTCAGATATTATTATCATTCCCTTTTGAAAGACGTGAAAATGGAGATGCAGGGAGACCTGCCCGAGACAGCTGCTGAGCCAGAGCTAGGATCCATTATCCTTGAATTTTTCTCTTACTCTAGACCAGTCTGATTCTTGAAGCGCTGTAACCCAAAGAACAAATCATGGCATCTACCTGCATGAAGTCCCAAGCAGACTCACTCCTTTCTTACACCCTCCCCACACTTCTCCCCCTCTCAATCCTTTTGTTCTCACCCACCTCTTTCTATCACGCCAAAGCCAGCTAATGCTGGAAGATTGTTTGAAGACCTTCTCCACCGGAAAGCCTTTCCTAATTTCTCCAAACCATCGTGAGCCTGCCTTTTGTCAGAGTGCACGTAAGCCTTATTGTCTACCTGGTTCATCGGGAATTAATCATCTGCCTCCTTGCCATCTCTTGAATGACTGTAACCAAAGGTCATTAAACCACAGCTTACAAGCACCGTCAAGACAGAGATTACATCTCAGATCCCTAGGGAATTTATCACAGTGCCTTGGATACCAAAGTGTCTTAATAAAATAAGGATGATGGATAAGAATATGACCATACTAAATAGAGTTTTTCTAAGTTTCAGTGGCCAGCTTCTAAGATAGTGGGACAATGTAGGGGGCTGAACTAACTTGGGACCAAGAGATGAGACTCTGGGTCTTGCTCTCAGCTTGGCTCCATACCCACTGAGAGGCCTGGGTCCCTGCTTGCCCCTCCTGGGTGCTCAGTGTCCATATCCACAGCTAGAAGGGGATGGACCACTCTGCTGGTCCTTACATCTCAGACAGCCCTTGATTCCATATAACTTTTCCAGATTTGGAGAGAACTTGGGTGAAGGGAGCATATGTCCCAGGAAATCATCCCAGGAAGAAGTGAGAGATCCCAGTGAGTGAAGATGAAGCACTGAATGGCCTCTGATAGGAGGTAGGGGAAGAGGCTGAGGAGGACAACAGCTGTCAGCAGAGGGGTCAAGGAGGCTGCCTCAAGGCTTACTGTACTCTTTCCAAAAACTTCCAGCAAAGTCAACTGGGGTCTAAAAACAACAACAACGACAGCAACATGGCTGCAGGGGAATACCTTGTCACATTAAAAATAATAATAATAATAATAAAGAGAAGACAAATAAAATGCTTCTCTATGAGCCAACAGTATGTATGGAAAATCTCTTTTATCCATCTGAACTATTCCACATGAATAGATATTCATGGATAAAGGTGAAGTTCGCCTACTGGTGCCAGAGCTTGTAGACCGGAGGGGTCCAAACGAACTTGGTGGGTTTGTTACAATAGCCTCTCGCAGTGGGGTGCATACAGCCTAAGGTGTCAAATGCCCTTAGATTTCCTACTAGTGCAGATTTCTATTAATGTCCAGGTGTTCCATTTTATTTATAAAAAGGCATGAGAAGTGCAATCTTACTTGTATGTAGACATCTTTAATGGCTGCGGATGAAGTTCTGGCTCGTCCCCAGCACAGTAGAGAATGGCCAAGGTTCACAGGAATCTCTTTTTCTGACTGACTGGTCTGATAGAAAGACTTCTACCGCTCACACAGACCGCTCCTCCTGGCTGACACTGGGGGTCCTTCCTTCACTCAGTGATTGCAGCGTTTACTTGCCTGTCTTATCCACTAGATGCTGAGCTCTGAAAGGGCAGGGACTGGGCTGGGAAGTGGGTGCACTCAACAAATATTTTATTGAAGGTGAAAAAGAAGAAAGGGAGGGCACGAGGAAGGGAGGGAGGAAAAAAAGAAGAAAAGAAAGAAGAAAGGAAGGAAATAAGAAAAGAAGGAAATAAAGAGAGGCAGAGAGGCAAGGGGGAAGGATTCGGGCTGATATTAGAGTTTTCCGTGACATAAACTACACCTTCCTCTGCTAACAGTCTGGCTGCCCGCCATCCCGACTGAGTCCGTGTTCTCCCTGTCCTTCCTCACCCAACTCCTCCTCCTCTCTCTTGCTTATGCTGTTCTCTCTCCATGTGCTGGCTTTCTCTGGGTTCTGGACGGGTTCTGTTTGCTTGTCCACATCCAGTCCCCACCCCTCTTCACCCTGCTCCATGCCCTTGAGAAGCTGGCCTCCTTGGGTCACATAAACAGGCTCCTCTGCCTTGTGATTTCCAGTCAGGTTCCCCAGTGGGAAGCACTGGCAGGAGACTAGAAGGCAGAGGAGAATGATACGTAGAAGGTAGTCTTCTGGCTTCCTTCCGGCCGGGGACTGTAGGATGGCTGTCCCTCTCTGCGGAGAGTCACGGCTGCTGCCAGGAAGCCCTCTCCACATAGCCACTCTCAGTGGGTTCCATGACCAATCCCTCCTCTTGCCTGTACAGGCCGAGGATGAAAATGACTCCCCACTGTTGCTGACACTAGCCTTGCTGTTTGTCCTAAACCCTGTCTACACTGTTGCAAACAGCCTCTCCTTCAAAAGAGCCCCTCCTTCGATTCTCTTTAATTATTCTTTTCAAATGTGCCGGCTGTTTCCTGCCAGGACTCTGAGCGATGCAGACTGCATCTCTACCTCTCAACGTGCTGCCTGTTCCCCGATGCCTACTCAAACCATGCCTGCCTCAGCTGACTTGCCTCGTTTTCTTCCCTAGGCAGAATAAATTATTGGGTTTTAGGTCTCCTGCCCCGCTGTGTGCCGCTAAAACCGCAGACCAGAGCTTCTTATGTTTGAATGTGACTCCCCTACTATAGTGGAAGCCCCTCGAGGCGAAGTAACCTGTCTCACTCATTTCAACATCCCCAGCGAACAGCAGAGAGGCCGGCAGGGGTAGACGTGCCCAATAAATGCCTGTTAAGGAGGATAGAAACAGTTATCATTTGGTTCTCTAACCTGACTTGGAATTAGATGTCAGCAAAACGTTGGGCTGTGTGGTGCTCAGTCCCAAGCCCATCGAGGCCACCTTTTCCACCACTGCCGTAATCCTGGCCACAACTTCACCGAGCACACCTCAGGTGACGGAGCTCACTCAGCCTGCAGGGAAGCTCTGCCCTGGAAGGGCCTTTCTGCTTACGGATGACATGATCTGTGACTCAGTTCAAAGCTGCCTCCTGTAATTGTAACACTCTGGTCTCAGCCGTGGCTTAGGAGCCACATAGAAGAATTCTGCTCCCTTTTCTATGCGACCTGATGCTTGAAATGCATGTGGCATGGCCCTGTGGTCATGGCCTTGTGAGGATTCTCTCATCTGGCCAAACATCTTCAAGTGGTTCTATGATACGGCCCTGGCCCCCTCACTGTCCCAGTCCCTTTCTGGTGTGCATCCTCAGTTGGCCATCCTTATGACAGCCTCTCAGTAAGAAAAACTCACTGCCAGTGTAGCTCTAATAGTTTTCCAGTGGCTCGCGGAAAGATTCTCCTCCAAACTCATTCACTCAACACTTCACAATCCTAAGCCTGCGAGGAAAGTTGGGAAGAACAGAGCAAGGACAGAATGTGAGAGGTAGGAATCCGTGGCCACAAGGATGTCAGGGCAGTGCTGGAAAGCTATGCCATAGAAGACGGCCAGGATGCAGAAATCTAAAGCACCCTTAACCCCAGGGTGACTGCTAAGGGACTATGTGAGCTTTGGCCCCAGTTTCTCTCCATGGAGGGTAAAGGGTCAGGACCCAGTGATCTCCAAGGATGTTTGACATTTGATACCATTTTGATGTTTTCTGCAGTCCCAGATCTGCTAGGATTGGGTGTTCTCCTGTAGCACAAGAATTCTTGAGAACACAGACTCAGGGGCCCAAGGAGTGTCAGATAAAGGATGAGTTTCCATGTGTTAAAAGAAATGGCACTTCTCTGATGGAGCCTGCCAACCTGCCCAGCTGTATCACTGGGTGGATGTGACTTTACTCGAGGGAATTCTACATAAATTGTCAGAATGATGAATTTTCATTAGTGCTACTCAAAGTAGGCAGTGCACCAATGACTGCTCACTAGTCTATGGCACAGTGAGTACGGTAATGGGGAGTGAGCATTTAGAAACTTTCACAAAACTCTGACACCGCTTCGCCACTCTTGTGGAATTTCATTTTATAAAAAGTTCATTTTTGATGCGTATTACAAAGACATTGGTTTTCAATGTCTAGGGGAAAATAAAAAAAAACAGGGTCCTTCGTTCACCGCCACAGATTGAAAAGTAGTAATTTCAATACTGTCTTTAGACAGAGAGAGAGAGCGGGGAGGGAGGGAGGGAGAGAAGGAGAGAGGGAGAGAATAGTAATTTCAATACTGTCTTTAGACAGAGAGAGGGAGGGAGGGACAGAAGGAGAGAGGGAGAGACAGAGAGACAGAGAGACAGAGACAGAGAGAGAGGGAAACACCCTGGGTGAGAACGAAGTTCAGCTCTTTATTAAAAATCACCTAGATCATGCCAATCTAATTTTCACTGCTTCTATCACAGGTGCCTTCTTTCTTTCTCTCTCTCATTTCTTCCTCTCTCCTCCCTTCTCTCCTTTTTTTTTTTTTTTTAAGTCAAAAAGCAAATATTTCTCTACAAAGTTTTACAGGTTTTCTCTCTGCACACAGCAGAGCTGATTCTGCCAGAATGCTGTCACCCCCAACCCCGTCAGGAGGTGACACGTTGCCTGGTGGGGCTCACCCAGGGCACACGACTTTCCCAGCCGGCAAACAAACAGGCCCTGGCGTGAGTGGTCACAGCGCTGGCACAGGGCCGCTCACAGACATTCTGGGCGTGCAGTCCCATGGCTTAGAAAAGAGGAAGGCCGTTGGAGCCTGCCAGTTCTGTCTGCTGATGGTGAGGTATCTCGGACCTGGGGCCCCACGGCCCCTCCACACCAGCACAGCGCGCCCGCCACAAAGGCCAGCTGCCCTCAGTCCTGACCCAATCATACTCAGCAGTTTTCTCCCAAGGCTTTTGTAAAGCCACCCTGCCTGTCACCCCTGTCCTTTGACTCTGCCTCTAATTGTTCCTTGAACTTGAAATACCCTCCTTCACTGGGAGCTTTGGAGTCCATAGACCTAGGTTCAATTTATTAACTGAATGACCTTGGGTAAATCCCTTTATCACTTTGAATCCTGGATTTCTTTCAGCAATATAGGGTGCAGAGTACTCACCTTACTGGCACTTGGTAGGTGCTGAATAAACACATGTTGCATGAATGGATGAATGAATGAATGAATGGATGAATGAATGAACAAGTCGGTGAATGACTTCTATCTATTCTTGGCCCTTTGCCCTCCCCCATGCCCACTCTGGCTGGGCACACTGGTAACTCCTAGGAGTCTAGCTCAGCAGAGTACACACTGCATTAACCTCAGAAAGACTTGCATCTGTGACTTAACTGACTTAAATGACTTTCTTAACCCATGACCTTGGCGGAATCATTTCACTCCTGAAGTTCCTCTATTTCCCTGTCCATCAAACACAAATGCTAACCCCTGTCTTATCTTCCTTGCCAAATTCGGTCTAAACCCAAATGACAGCAGAGATGAAAGGGCATTGTGACCTGGAAGGAACTGGCCACACACCAGTGCTTCTTCCCACATGGGCTGCTCATGTGTCTGAGCCAAGGTGAGAGTCCAGGGGACTGCCTGGTGCCAGGAGGCTGAGCTGACGTGCTTTCTGGCTTGCTGCCAGGCACGACATTCTCCTGCCAGCATCGTCATTCCTTTGCACATAGGTATTTTGTCTGTGCATGGGAGGCCCTTGCTCTTTTGAGAGAGACATAAAGAGAAGAGTCAGCAGAAAACCTGCAGAGGTCTGCAAATGTGCTCAGACTATCAGCAAGTCCAGGGTCCTGTGTGCTGGACAGAATAG
Organism: Pteropus alecto; assembly: GCF_000325575.1. Classification (NCBI taxonomy): domain Eukaryota; kingdom Metazoa; phylum Chordata; class Mammalia; order Chiroptera; family Pteropodidae; genus Pteropus; species Pteropus alecto. The sequence continues at coordinate 4,911,684 of NW_006440132.1, forward strand.
AAAGTTCAGGGTGAATCTGGGACATCAGAAAAGTGGACGTGGACTCTCTCTCTCTGGCTTGGAACTAGTTCTTCTGGGTCCCACATCGCATATAAATCGTCCATAGGTTCACCTTTGGGTTTTTCTTTGTGGTGCCTGGTTAGAGCTGATAGCACAAGGCAGGGGCTAAGGGAGGCATGAGACAGAAGGGCCCCCTTCCTGTCCTCTTCTCAGCAGTACACGAAGAAGTCCCTCTGCCTCAAGTGTCCTCCTTTCTCCCCCACCCGAATCTCTGAGGTCCAAATTGTACCTAAGCCTTTGCCGAGATACACAAGCTGCAAGTCGACTTTTTCTCTTTGATCTCTTATGGCCCTCCCCAAACACAGCACACGCTACCTGTCATTCTTTATACCAATAATGACAAATACACTTATTGAGAGTCAATTACCTGCTAGTCACTATAAGAGACTGTGCTTTATATGTCCTTTCTCATTCTCCATCCTCAGAGCTGCTTGACAAAGTAGGTACCATGATGAGTCAAAAATGAGGAAGTAGCTTCTAAGAGGTCCCAGAATGAGGAAATAGTATTACCGAGATCTGAACCCAGGCTGTCCAATCCCAGCTGACCCCAGCTTTCCCTGTACCGTCCAACAGACCACATTGTTCCGTCCAGTATGGTGGCCACTAGCCCTATGTGGCCACTGTATACTTGAAATGCGGCTAGGAACTGGATTTTAAATTATATTTAATCTTAGCCAATTTCAATGTAAACAGCGACACATGGCTAGGGACTACATATTGGCTAGCACAACTCTACCACGTATGTTTCAACAGATATTTGTACTCAGCTCACGTCACCCAGTTTAGACTGAGTTCTTTGAGAAGACAGCGATCTGAGTTTTCCTTTTTAGCTCAGAGTAGGCCCTCAATAAATATTTTTGTAATGGACTAGGCTTGCATATGGTCCCCGTGATCACCTGAGTAAGACTCACCTTGGTCACAAAGCTGTTACGTGAACTGGAAAATCCCTGTAACCCTTTGGGGCATCAGGTGACTTTCCTATAAAATGGGGGACAAGTTCAGCTCTCCGCGGGGCATCCTCTGCCCAGGAGGTCTTCTTACCTGTGTGGAGAGTCGGGATCGAAGCAAGTCTTGGTGACGTCCGTAATGTCAGGGTCACAGCACTCTCCGCCATCGAAGTTGAACCGTTCGTAGTTGCAGTCCATGTCACACACCCCATTCTGCTGCTTCTTCGTGAAGGCGGGGTGGCGCAGGTGGCGGCAGTCCCCGCCGTCGTGGCCGGTCAGCGTGTGGTTGCACTCGGGGTCGCAGTTCTCGTCCCCAATCTTGCTGATGTCACAGTTGGCCAGGATGAGGCGGTGACGCAGAGAGGAGTTGCTGATGTCCAGCACCTCCAGCTCCCAGGAGATGTTGTAGAGCCTGAAGGCCTCGGCCAGCTGCCGGTGCTGGACATCGATCTGCTGGCGGCTCACCGTGGGGTTCTCGTGGTCATCATCGTGCAGGTTGACCACACGGTAGCGCACCACCTTGAGCCGGCGGAAACGTGGGAGCTGGTTGTAGCTGGCGATGACCTCTGCGTTGTCACACAACGTCTGCCCACACAGAGGGGGCTCCAAACTCGTGTCGAGCAGGAAGCCGTGGGGACCACTGAATTCCACCCGGGGGATGCTGCCGTCCTTCATGGGGGACCAGGCGCGCTTCACGTTGTCCCAGTTCTCCTGCAGGAGGAGCTGAGGTAGGGGAGCATAGAGGCCACGGGCTTCCATGTCCAGCAGCAGCTCCCGCTGAGTCCTGGCCACTTTCCACAGACTGAGGCGCTCGATGTGGCCCCGGTAGTTGTGATTCAGAGCGCTGCCTCCCAGCATGAGCACTTTACACTTCTGGGTCAGTGGGCTGAATATGCCACCCACTTGCTCCCCAGAGGTTGCCACCTGGGCACCATTCACATAGAGCTTCATCAGTCGCCCATCGTAGGTGGCAGCTAGGTATACCCACTGGCCTGGGAGGTAGCTGCGGTGGGCACTGATGGTGGTCACTTGCCGGGCCCGGTCTGTCTTCAAGGAGAAAAAGTAGCGTGGGTCTCTGTTGCCTTGGTCACTGACGGTGTGAATGCCCACGACCCATCCTCGATCGCGAGAGGCATAAGAACATTTGTCATACAGCCCTATATGACCCCAAAAGAGAAAGATGAGTAAATAAAGGATGAAAGAAGGTGGGGGTAAGTTATTTTTTCTCTGATAAATTCCTACCAGGATGTCTACACCAAGGTCTTCAAACTATGCCCTAGGGGATCCTGGCAGTGACTAAAGGGGCCTCTGGGACCACCCCTAGGGCAGGGCGAGGGCTAGAGAAACTCAGAGGACAGGTGAGTTGGGTGTGGGGACTTCTCACCACAACTGTAGCCCAAGCGGTTTCACTTTTATTGGTTTTGAATACGTCGCACACAAAAATAATTTTTGTTCGAAGAATGGGTACTTGAGCTAAAGAAAATGACACCACCATGATAATTAAATTAATTCAATGGTAATTAAAATCTAAAGACTTTTGATTTTGTTAATCTGTTAGATAGGGAAGAGGACTTTATAATTAAGAGGGTATTTTACATGTAAGATGATACAGGATGTAAGAGGAGAAACAGAGGAAGATAATAATGAATAGAAGATGTTCATTTAATAGGCTAGCCTCTACCATGGTCACCACAACTGAGTGTACATCAGCCATTAGCAGTGATCAAATGATCAGTGGTGGTGATTTGTCGAGAAAGTTGGCCTGAGGAAGTGAGGGTCAAGCAAAGGTGATGCTTCTGCTCTCACAGGAGTCCTAGCCAGCCCTGACATTTATTCCCAAAGGAAGGCAGGCATGCTTAATATCCGAGCTGGAAAGAGTTTTAAAGATCGCCACTTTCAACTCCTTCACTTGACAGGTGAAAGGATTGAGGCCCACAGAATGGAAGCCATTTTTCAGGTTACACAAAGTCACTGACAAATTTCCTGAGACCCAATTCCGTTTGTTTTTTCCTAACACTAAAGTTAATTTTTTTTTAAATGTGCAGCTTCTTAACATTAGCAGATGCTGGGGACTCCTGCATAATAGCTAATAATAATAAGTAAAAAAGTACCAAGCTTTTATGGGCAGATCGAGCATTGTGCTAAATTCTGTGTGTGCATTAATTCGTTTAACCCATGAAATACTCCCCAGGTGATGACATTAAGTTAACAGGGAGAAAATGGAAATTAAAGAGAAAGAGATGGATTTAAGGTCAACTGGTTGGTAAGTGGGTCTTGGATCCATCAGACCATGGGATTCACTGTCCTTTGCACTAACTCTACAGCACCTTCCTCTCCCTCGTCAGTGCCACAGTGAATTTGGATCACACCATCTGCTTGCGGGTATCACAAGTTTTAGTTGGGTGTTTGGGAAAGTTCCAAGCCAGGCATCTCTAGATTTACTCTGGGAACCCCAGGAAGTCCCTTAGCAGATTCTCTCTGGATCTAATTATCTTTACACTCACCAACCCTCATTCCCCCAGCCTTTCTGGAATATACCCAGTGTCTTTGGCACAGACAGGCTGTTGGATGGAGAAGAGGGCTTTCTAATTAAGAGTGTATTTTAAGTGTCAGATGATGTATGAGGCCAGGTGGGAGGAGAAAGAAAGGGATATGAGAATGAATAAAAGATGCTCATTTAGAGGGACAGTCCCTACATTCAGCTGGAGAACTGTTGCGGTCACCATAACTTTGTGTATGCATCTGCCATCAGTGCTCATCAAATGAGTATGGAGAGCTTCCAGAAAAATCAATAGAGGAGGCCCACACAGTCTTTCCTCTTTTGTGGGCACTGGGGCCTTAGAATTTGTCTAAATCTCTCTGTCAGCAGCTGACGTGGATGGCAGTTTTGGCCAGGCATCTAAATCTGCCTACTCTCTGACTCTCCTCCTACTCCCTGTCCAAAAGTCCTTCGGGAAATGGCCAGTGTCCTCACAAAGTCAACCTGCTCTCACAGGCTGGGAAACTTTGATGAAGCACCAAGTACTTCTTCTGTGTCTTGGTTCTCCACTTGGTAAAGAAGGGAACTGAATGAAGTTCACCTAACATGCTTGGTCCAAGTCTGCTTTTCTGTGATTCCAGATTTAGAAACCACCTCTTCCAAGAAGCTCTCCCTGATAGCCCTGTAAGGAATAATCATTCTCTTCTCTGAACTCATTTTACTTTTAAGAAATTGGACACTTGCTCATTTCAGAGTCATCCCACCCCACCTCCTCCCTCAAACAAGATGCTTTCTGAGAGTGACAACTCTGTCTGTGTCATCTGTACCCTGTCTAGTTGCTTGCTCCATGCCTTGCCTACAGCAGGCACTCAGTAAGTGCCTCATGAAAGAGAACATGAATGACAGGCTGTTGCATGGAGAATAAATAGAGTGGGAGAAGAGAAATGGACAAACGAAATCAAAAGCACTAATTTATATCTCCACGGCTAAAGGACAGAGAGAATCAGAAGACAGTGTGTTCTTAGTAGGGAAGATAGAACAAGGTCTCTGGATTTGGGGTAATTCTGATGCCAGCAATTACTAGCTGTACATCTGGGGCAAATCACTTCATCTCTGTGGATCTTAATTCCCTCGTCGGTCTCTCTCTTTAAGTATTTTGTCATACTTAAAAGATATAGCAGATAAACTATCTTTGGCATACAATGGCTCCCCAAATGGAAGTTCATTTTTAACATGCTGGAGGGTCTGGGAGTGATGTCAAGGATGAAAAATAGAAAATAACAAGAAGCAAAATACAGAAAGGCCAGAGAGAGAAGGTACCCTGAAGGCATCTTGACCAATACAGCAGGAGCAGGTAGCATGAAGTCTCAAAAAAGCACCAGTCCTCCTCCGATCCACTGGCAAACCCCATTCAGAAACCATAAATCCCCATGGGCTTAGAGGCTAGTAGGAGTCGGTGAGTTAAGGGATACCTCCCCACCGACCCCTCCAAAGCCAAGGTCTCGCTCCAGATTTGGAATGCGTTACTTCACCATCCCTCAACTCACCTTCTCTCCCTCCCCTGGCTCACCCCCACCCCCCACACACTTAAACAGAAAACTCTTCTAATGAGGAAATTAACATCTGAAACAGGATCCTTTCTCCCTCTCTCTTTTTCTTTCTCTGCAGGTTTTTATTTTGCCAGGGCCTCTTAGTCCCTGGTTTTCCTGTTGCCTTTGGAAGGCTGTTGGTAGGGTCAGCAAGGTAAAATGTTTACACATCTGTAGGGTGCCCTCAGTTCAGAGCCTTCCTGGGGCTTGGGACCCTGGCTCGGGCCACCTAGGTTTGCAGTTGAGAGAGAAGAAGGAAAGAGAAAGGCCAGACTCGGCAACACTGAGCAGAGGACTAAGAGGTGGCTTAGCCCCAGGAGGCAGAGAGGAAGGGCAAAGAGGGGGTTTTCAGTGGAACCAAGAGGAAACACGTTAAAGGAAATGAGAAGCTTGAAGTGGTGGCTTTAGAAGTTCCAGGGACATATTTACTTGGAATGTACGTGGCGGAAGGAAATCACTGAACTTCAGTAGAGATGCGGGGCAGGGGGCGTGATGGTGATGGGGACCTATTTCTGTATGAAAACAACTTCATCAATAGAAGTCACATTTCAGGGGACTGGAAGGGGGGGCGCTGCTGTATCACCAGTCCAGAACCAGGGACCTAGAACCAGAGATCTGGGCTCAGCTTGCCAGATAAACTTGTCCCGGACAAGCCAGAACACTCCTTTTGCTGGTGGAGCCTCATTTACCTTCTCTGAAAAAGGCGGAGTTAGGATTAAATGATCCCCTGCTACAATTTAAGAGCTCTTTTGTTCACTGTGAGAATGATCCCTTGTAAGTAGGGGGTACTCGAAAATACGTGTTGATTTGAATCTGATGTTTCAGGTCATTCCCGATTCTGGCATGCTCAGGTCCCCTCTCCTCTGTGTATATCCACACGGGGCATGGGACCGTATTCTCTGGAGGATACGAGTTTAACCCTGACGCCTCCACCCCACCTCTCCTCATGGCTCTTCAGGAAGATGGAGACACAGTGAAAGAAATGGCGAGAGTCCGTCTGAAGTCGGTGCCATCTGCGTGGCACTGGAGGTGGATCCCAGGGGATGTATCCCCACCTGGCAAGATGGAAGGCCTCAGGCCATCCTGCACATGTCTACATCTGATTAGCATAAGCCTGCCTCAAGTTTGTAAGCACATGCAAGGGCGCTGTGAAAGTGGGAGAGAGGCTTCTTCCAGGCCCATATGAGGTGTCTGGGGTCTGCCCCACAGATGGGAAGATGGGGGCCCAGACCAGGAAAGGAGCTCACCCTGGGCCTCACAGCAATTATCCGTCACCAGAACCCTGGTCAGTTGGCCTGTCTAACGTGTCCCAATCTTTTCGCAGATGGGCTTGCTGTGAAAAGGGCTCTATAGCCCCACCTTAAAGTTTGGTGTTTTCTCTAATTGCCTCTTTTTATCTACCCACTAAACTTCAACCCCGAGATGAAGAGCATGTGTAAGCAGGCAAATCCAGTGGCAAAAGCTTGTGGGATGTATCCTGAAGCCTTGGTCAGGGTTGGACTGAGAGACTCCTTGGGCTTTGGGGTCACCCTCTAAGGATCGCTTTTAAGACATTACTCCAGGGCACCTTTGTCTGACCACGCCATTCCACTCCAGTCACCGGCAAATCTTCTTCCCATACACTCATCATACTCTTCCTGTCTGAAAAACGAACCACTTTTGTATATCCAATGTCTATGTTTCCCACATATGTGTCTATTTGGTTCATTTCAAAGTGCCCAGCATCCCAAACAGAGCCTGGTATCTTGTAGGTGCTCCACAGAGTTTGTTATTGAGAAAAAAATAAAGGAAGAAAGTGGGGAGGGCCATCTCTCTATTGTCTTCTTTAGGGAGGGAACAATTGGGGGGATCATTTTATGAACTATGTAGATGTCTAACCAATGTACTGCATACTTGAAACAAATTACAATTAATAAATTTTTTTTTAAAAGCCTGTTACCCTTTATTTAGAAGTTGCTAAGCACCATGAGCTCTAGATTAATTCTCTCACTTAATCTTCACAACGAACTTGGCATTCCCCATTTTTTCAGAGAAAACTGAGGCTCAGAGAGGGGAAGAGGCTTATCCAAGGCAACACAGCTTAGAATACAGGCCTATGGGATTTCTGGGCCAAGGTTCCTGATCATGTCACTGCCTTGAGCACCAAGTGTGGGCTGTTTGAAGGCATGGACCCCTCCAAAAATATGTCTATAAGGTCCACAGGGCCAGCACAAGCAAGCTGAATAGGACTGCAAATATCCATGTCATTCTTCTGCCTTAGCCTAAAAATCTAAGAATCAATGGTTCTTTATGACTAGTGCTGAATCTCTTCTACTTGGCTCAGCCCACTTCACAGAGACCCAAGATTTTCCCAGGCCTCATTGTCTCTCTGGAGTTAGGAGTGCCTCTCAAGGTTGCTGTCACACCCTTGGCTGCCTCCCGTATTTTCCATTTGTGATGGGCTGAACTGTGTCTTCTCAAAGTTCATATGTTGAAGTTCTAACCTCTAGTACCTCAGAGTGTGACTTTAATTGGAGCAAGGGTCTTTACGGAGGCAATAAAGCCAAAGTGGGTCCCTAGAGTGAGACCTAACCCAGTATGACCAGTGCCTTTGTAAGAAGAGAAAATTAGGACACAGACACACGCAGAAGATAAACCATGAAGTCACAGGGAAGATGGCTATCTATAAGCTAAGGAGAGAAGCCTCAGAAAAATAAATCATGAGAAAATAAATTTCTGATGTTTAAGCCCCCCAGTCTGTGGTAGCCCTCTGTGATGGTAACCCTTGGAAACTGTAACACCATCATTCAACAAGTTTTCTAAGCTCTCCCACTAAAATCTCTCCAATATCTACTGCCTTGTGCCCCGTTCAGAATCTTGTCTGATTATGATACATTGCCTCAATTTACTCAATACCTATTGTTAGCAAAGCAAGGTGTAAGGAAGATACAAAAATTGGGGGTTTGGTCACCCCAAGAAAATGTTCCTCCTGGTGGGAGGATGGGTCTGAGATCTGAGATTCAGCTCTAATGTGCATTTCTGAAGCACCTGCTGTGTGTTGAGCAGATAGATAGATAGTTGCTTCTGTGCCAAGATGTCTCATATAGAACCTTCACAGAGCCTTGAATAATAGCTGCTATTTACAGATGAGGAAACAGACTCAGAGAGGTGAGATCACCTGCCCAAGGTCACATAGCACTAAGCAGTGGGAAAGACTGGAATCCAAGGCTCCTAATTTCAAGTTCAGTCCCCCACAGACTAGCAGGAGCTCAGCTATACCTTCATCCAGTTTTGTTTCGTTTTTTTTTTTTTTTAGAATGTTTTCCCGAGATGGTTTAACGCAACACAAAATTAACTGATAACATTTGACTTTCTTTCATCACCATTGAAGAAGAACAATTAGCAAAGGATGACAATTTATATCAAGTTTCTATTATTATTTCTCTCACTGGGATAGTGGAGGTGGGAGGAGAGAAAACTCTTCCCAGGTCATTTCTGCTTGTGATAACGTAGCATTTTCAAATAAGTAACGATAATAATAATGAACATTTGCTGAAAGCCTCTAAGTGGCAGTCTCTCTGCCATGCAAAGGCATCCCATTTAGTGCTTAGTGACCCAGTGAAGTGGGCTTTCCTGATATTCTTTGGACGGAGAAGGAAACTGAGGTATAGAAAGGCTAAGTAACTTCCCCCTGCCCCCCAGGGGTCCCAGCTAGAGAGTGGTGGAATCACACCCACACTAACTTCAAAGCCCGAACTCTCCTCCGGAAGCTTTTCGTCAATGGGATAACTTTTAGGCCAAGGTCAAGGTCCTTGTGTCCTTGCTCTGCCACTACTCCGCTGTGTGTCCCTGGGAAAGTAGCTCCCCTCTCTAGGCTTCCTCATCTCCTCACTCTATGAGATAGGAGGGTTACACCAGAGTTGCCTTTTGTCTCATATGCTCTGTGACTCTGAGATCCCAGGCCCTTCGGATGTCCCAGCCTTGGTTCCCACCACAGCATGTGCAAGGTCATGGAGGAAGGGAAGAAAGGAAAGGAAGACAGTTTCAGGCCCTCCAATTTAAGGATGACCACTAGCTGTGGGACATCTGCCAGGGGAATACAAGCAGAGGTGAGAGGATGTGGGGATGAAAGGGGGGAATTTAGGTCAACAATCTGGTTTCTTTCAGGAGGCTAAAAAAATTAAAAGCTAAAGGTCGAAACTGGCCCCTTTTTTGTTGTATTTTGTTTTGTTTTCCCTTCTGTGATTTAATGGCTGGTATCAAAGCTACAGAGGAATGCTTGAGAGAGCAATCCTATGGAAAGCTTTTATCTGCCCAGAGGAGAGTGATTAAAACAGACAGATTTGGGTTAAGTGTACCCATGGTCCCTGCACTTGGTTCAGTCAGGGGGAGGACTACCAAAATGACCCTAGAAGACTCAGGAGCCCCAGGCATTCAGAGGAAGGCTAGGAAGTCACAGAGGCAGGTAGCTCAGCACCTGAGGGACTACTCCTCGGCATCCTCATCCCTCCAGGCCCGCCTTAGCTCAGAGGATTGATCTTAGACTCAGTGGAAGGAGGCGGCTTGAAGTAAATCGTACCTGGCTGGAGGCTTATCTCAAACTATACTGCATTCTAGATATGCCTCTCGCCTGGTGTAAAAGAGGCTGGAGCATCGAGAGTGACTCTTTGGAGCAATTCCCAAGGTCAAGATTAGCACAGACGTCTCTCATGTGTTGACCATGCAAGTGAATGTGTGGGGCCAGATTTCCCTTTGCAGGCCCATGCGGAGCAGCAGAAAGAGCATCCACGGCGGCATGCATGTCTGCTCTCTGCCTCTATTATTTTTCCATGTTGGGAACCATTATCCGAAAGTCCTCTGACTACATGAGTCTGCTTACCTTTTGTAATAGTTGTGTGACCTTGGATGGGTTCATTCAACTTTCTGAGCCTCAGTTTTCCCACATGTACTTCAGGGATTAAAAAGTCTTATCCTATGAACTTCATAGATCATTTTTCAGAGAGAAAGGAGATCAATGTATGTATAGTTCCCTGTAAACTATTTAAGGATCTCCAGATGTAAGGCAAGGTTGACAACAGTATGCCTAGGGGCTCCTATAACCCATAAGCTTTATTAGACTTATACTGTGTGTTTGGGATCGCAAAGTGTCCTTGAGGGCTCAGCGTGCACTTGCATTTCCCTCTGGCTCTCGACTCTCCAGACTGCCTTCTTTGCTTCTGTGTCAGTAGGCTGTGTAGACACAACCAGGTTAGGGTCTTATAGATCGACAACTGTGCATTCGAATGCTGGCTCTCCCATTCACTAGCTATGCGATTTGGAAAATCAAGGCTCTCCTAGTCTTAGTCTTCACATCTGCAAAATGGAGAAGATACTATCTCCTGCCAATGGTTGTAGGGAGAACTAATGTGATAATGAACAGACCAGGACTTGACACGTGGTCACTGACAATATAACGAGTGTTAAGCACGTGTACTGTGGAGTCTGATCTGTTGGAATCCCAGCTCAGCCACCTGTTAGCTACGTAGCCTTGGGCAAAAATCTCTTCACCTCCCTGATAGTTTCATCAACTGTCAACTGATAATAATAGTACTTAATGCATAGTGCCATTCTGAGGATTTATGAGAGAATGCAAACACTCATGTGCATAGCATGTGATAAATGTTGGCTACACTTTTTACTGATATTAGTCATAAATGTCTGTTCTTTTTTCTCAGAATTAGAATCATTTGTTTTTTCCCCTTCTTTGGTGCTGTTAAACTTTATCCTTTCTGACTTGTGCCCTGAAATAGACATGCTTTTTGCTCTCTTTTTTCACACATTGTCAATGAAATCGGTGCATGTCAACTTTAAAAAAAGGAAGTAAGAGGAGGAGAGGAAAAAAAAGACAAAGACGAAAGATGAGAGGGAGTTAGAGGGAAGATGGGAAGGAGGAAGAAGATTCAAGCACTTTCTTTTTATTCACCCTTCAAGGCTGCTGTAGCATAAACCAGACCCTGGTAGACCGAGTGGTGCTGATGCTGGAGAAGATAGCCTACGCGTGGTCAGTTTGATAATGCGAGGACCTACAAGCTCTCCCCGCTCACTCACCAAACCTCAGAGACAATGATATCATTTCTCTGCAAATTGTCAAGGACCAGTGCATCCTGCCATCAACATCCTTCACAGCAGCTCCAAGCCCTTACCTTTCATCGGTCATGGAATCAGGCATAGTCAGGGCTGGAGTTTCCCTTAAATCTTTAAACCATCCCTTTTAACACCCAACCTCCTGCTTGAATCACCTGTACCACATCTCGACAAGTGACTCTTCATACTTCTAGAATCAGAGTACTCCTTGAGGTCTGAAGAAGGCCTTTTCACTTTGGGGCATATCTCAATGCTCTCCCAGAGTGAACCCAAATTGTCTCCCTCTCCTTTCCACCCAGTGGTCCAGGAACTGGTGTCCAGAAATGCACACAGTTATTTTGTCCCCTTTACTACAGGACAGCCCTAGAGATGCCTGAGGCTTTTGATTATTATTCCTGTCTCTTCTATTCCCCTAATTAAGAACTCCGAGTTCTGCCTGTTTTATCTACTTATCTATTCACCGATCTAGTCAACACACATTCAGGGGCATCAACTATATCGGGTCCTAGCCGGACATCCAGGTTATGGACCGGACATAGGCTATACCCTCTGCTATTCCCTAATTCTAGTGCCAGTCCTTCTTTTGTAGATACAATAGCAGTTGATACTATGCAATTAGGAAGACTTATTATTACCATAGCTGCCTCCTGATATTGTCCCTAGGATCATTACCCTGATTTTCTAATGCCATGCAGAGCCACTTGAATCTATTGAGAAAAAATGGAGCCATTTCTAGGGTGCCATGTGCAAACTCAAAGAACTTTATGTGCATTATCTCATTAAATTATTACAACTACTTTATAAGTTCTTTCAGTCTCATTTTTTAGATGAGAAACTGAGACTCAGAGTGTTGCATTGACTTGGCAAAGTCCAGTTGACTTGTAATAGCAAGCAGGATTAGAATCCAACTCTCTGACTCCAAAGCCAGGTACTTAACCAATGTCTTATGTTTTCTGTGAATAAATATAAACAAAACTATTTTTAAATTAGTTGAATATTTATTTCTTCATATAGCAAAATTTTTAAATCTTCCCCATATCAATTATATACATTCTGTTGGTTATAACAACATAGGAAGCATTCTTAAGTTTACTTGAAATTTTAAAGTGTGCAAAGCATCTCAATTATTTAATTTGCTTCTCCCAGAACTCTCTAAATGAGGCAAAACAGAAATTATGATTCTGTTCACACACATGGGGGAAAATGAGGCTCCAAGAGGGTAAAGAGTACATGTCTGTTCACCACTTTGCATCCAGACTTCCGTATGGTGCCTAGAACATAAATACTCTATAAACATTTGCTAAATGGATAGATGGATGGATAGGTGGATGGATGGATGGATGGATGGAAAGAAGGAAGTAAGGAAGGAAGGAAGGAAGGAAGGAAGGAAGGAAGGATAGAAAGTAGAGTTAGAGAGAAAGGGAGAAAGGGAGAAAGGGAGAAAGAGAGAAAGGGAGAAAGGGAGAAAGGGAGAAAGGGAGAAAGGGAGAAAGAGAGAAAGGGAGAAAGGGAGAAAGGGAGAAAGGGAGAAAGGGAGAAAGGGAGAAAGGGAGAAGGAAGGAAGGAAGGAAGGAAGGAAGGAAGGAAGGAAGAAAGGAAAGAGAGGGAGGGAGAGAGGGAGGGAGGGAGGAAAGGCAAGAAGGGAAGAAGAAACAAAGAAAAGAAGGAAGAAAAGAAAGATCTAAGGCTTGTGAGGAAACTTAATTTGAACAGATTTTGACAAACCATTTTTAGACTACTGGAACAAAAGCCTCAACTTGGAGGTAGGAGTGGACATCTTTGTGCCATGGGTAAGCCCCTTTATCTTCTGACCCTTAATTTCTATATAGATATACAGTGGGAGGCTGGCATCAGTAGTCACTAGTCTGGTTGTATAAAGTACTAAAGTAAGTAATAAGGATCAGAAAAGCACAATGCAGCCAAGTGCTGGCATCACCAAGCTGTGTGACCTGAGGCAAGTTGTACCCTCTCTCTGGTTCCCTTTTATTCATCTGTGCAAAGTGAAGATTATAATGAAATAACTTCTAGGGATTTCCTTGAAAATGTAGAGAAAAGATTTCTAAATTGGGGACAATATGAACTTTTGCCTTGATTTGCCACTAATGTACTACCGATCTTGGGCAAATTCCTCTTCATCCAAGGTCACGTCACCACTTTCACGGGCCCTGAGCTCTTTTTCCATGTGTGTGTGTGTGTGTGTGTGTGTGTGTGCGTGTGTGTGTGTGTGTGTGTGTGTGTAATGTTTTATGATTGCATTTGGTATAAATAATTATATTATCGAGAGGCTGGGTTCGTTTTTACATAAGTTTTTTCTTCTGATTTTAAAAGAAATCAAGCCATTTTTATGGACCCCTAAAAGTACTGTGGACTTCAGGCACTGTGCCAGCCTGCCTAATGGGTAGGTCAACTTTGGGTCCATCTCTAGACCTCAGATCCTCATCTGTAAAATGGCATCAGGAGGGAAACTGAGCACCTGTAGTCAGTCCAGGGCGCTCAGAAGGATGGGAAAGGTTCCCACACAGCCAAGCCAAATGATGTCAGTTTCATAACTGACGCAGGCCCACAGCAAGTTATGTAAAAACACACCCCAGACAGTGTGGGCTGAGCTCTGGAAACAAAAGCTCCTCTCTGGGGTGAGCCTGCCATCACCTCATCCAGGCCCACACAGCCAGGGGAGAGCCTCTCAGGGAGAAAGATGACAAAGGGAGATAAGGCAGGGGCGCGGCCAGACAGGCAGATCCCCTCTTTTCAAGGCTGGTGCCATCTGGAATTACTCTCCTGTGCAAGGACAGTAGTGACAGCTGATGCCTGCCGAGCGTTCACTGAGTGCCAGGCACTGTGCTAAGTTCTTTGCATGGATTAGCTCAGGCAGCTTTTTCAAAAATCCAAGTAGGGAGTATTGTTAGTATCTCCATTTTACAGATGAGGAGACTGAGACTCAAAGAAGCCCAAATTAGTTGCCCAAACCTGAGTAAGTCACGGGCAGGTGACAGGGGTGGAGTTCAAACCCAGGCAACCAGACTCAAGAGCTCCTGTTCTTAACTTTTACCTTATGCTGTCCAGACAGAGGAAAACTGACCATGTGAGGATGAGGGGCAGGTTTTAGTTATAAATAATTAAAGTGTAACAGAGTAAGTTCTAGCACAGGTACAAGCAAACAGAGCTACTTGATTCAGACAAGGAGGCTCAGGGAAGTTTTCCTGAACGAGTAACTCAAGGATTGAGCCTTGCACAAGGAATAGGAATCTGGTCAAGGGAAGCTGGACAAAGACCTTCTAGCAGAAGATGAAGCACAAGCCAAAGCCATGAGCTGTGACATCTGCTTTTGGTGGAACAGAGGGTGCACAGAGTGATAAAGAGAAATGAAATAGCAAGGGCTGTCTGAGGCTAGATTGCAAAGGGCTGTGAACGGCATGCCAAGAAATCTGAAATTTATTCCATACACAATAGGGACTCTTTGGTGGTTTTTCAGGAAGAGAGTCCATGGGGGTGGGGATCCTTAGCTAGGGATTTCATGGTGTTCTTATTCATAGGGTCACAGAACTGAAAGACCAGGACTCATGTCTCAGGACTCCCTGTCCAGTGCTCACTGGCAATCTGGAGTTATTCAGCCTAAGACTTACAATGAAAAGCATATCGTAACTATGTAAGCAAAATTTTGAAGAGAGAGGGCTGATAGACTTTTCTCATGTTAATTTTGTTTTACCATCTGATAGAAAATTGTGAATTATGACTCAACTCAAAGGAGCTCTTTAAGGCTCCAGATGAATAAATAAATGGTATTTGGTTGGTCATTAAGACTTCGAAATTTTAATTTCATTCTACTAGGGGAAGGATGACCTAGCTTGGCCTTGAGCTTGGTCTCTAGTTGACCCTGATCAAATATCGTCTACCTTCTGGAGCTTGGTTTCCCCATCTACTCCACTGGAAAAGGCTGAAGAGTAGGTCTCTAAGTTCCTTTCTAGCTCTGACAGTCTATCACATAAACTCTTGAGATGCAGGTATTGTGTCTTCTTTGACCTCATACTTTGAATGCTTAGTCTGGGACTTGACACAGGGTAGGCCCAATGAACAATTGCTGAATACATGGAATGAACTGAGCTTTTAACTCAGGACTCCTTTGGAATCTTTAGGGGATTTTAAATGGAAAGTTTGGAATCAATGACCATTTTGTAAACTAAAAAGCATAAAGGCAAGCAAATTAGTAACCCAGAAAGACTAGTGTTTCCTCTCTGTCTGTAAAAGAGGTTGAGAAAATGAAAGACTCTGGAAGTCTTTCAGAGGAGACTGATGAGGAGGAGGTCAAGGACACTGCAAGGTCAAAACGTGAAAAAGCGTGGAGGTGGGAATCTATGTTCTAGGAATACCAGTGAATTCTATTTAATCAGAAGGATCCACATAAGTCAATGGTTCTCAATCAGTGCATGTTTGGTCATGCTTCTGAAGACATTTCTGGTCATCACAACCATGGAGGAAGGGCTGCTACTGCATCAAGTAGGTAGAGGCCAGGGATGTCGCTAAACATCATACAGTGCACAGGACAAACTCCCACGGCAAAAAATTATTCATCCCAAAACATCAATAGTGCTGAAGTTGAGAAACCCTGCTATAAGGAACTAGGAT
>NW_006440132.1:4927507-4932827 GCF_000325575.1 Pteropus alecto
GAGAAAGTTGAATGTGAGGCTAAGGAATTCTGACCTGATCTAGAGAGTTTCGTGGGGGAGTGGTTAGAACATAGAACCTGGGGACTGATTCTATCATTATTTGCCGTGTGACCTGGGGCAAGTCTTAACCTTCCTGTGCCTCAGTTCTGTTATCTGGAAAACTGGGATTATAATAGTACCTATTTCAGAGAGTCATTGTGAGGATTAAAGAGTCAATGCATGCAATGTACTCAGAACAGTGCCTGACACATATTACATGCTAAATATGCTCATTTTTGTCATTACCATGTGTAGGTAATAGGGAGGCACAGTAGACTCATGTTCAAGATGGTGGCAAAAGAATTCCTAGAAAAATGACGTAGAGCCACATGATCATCATGTGACTATGATATCTACCCAATTAATAATCCTTCTTCAATCAACATCTGTTTCAAATGACACTGCGGGCTGGATGTGTCTGGGTCTGTCTTGTTGTTAGCAAACAACTCTCTGGCTGGGCTCTGTTTTCCAGATATCCATAAGGCTCAAGCCAGCACCCAACTGCTTCTCCAGTCCAGGCTCCTCATGGTTCTAATGAATACGTAGAAGGAGACAGAGGAAGCCAGACACGAAGACAAATGGAAAGACAGAAAGGCAGGAAGCCTTCCACGAAAGCTGCTGCCAGTGACACACACTGCTCACAAGGACTCCAAGGACAGAGTCGAGAGCATGTTTGAGAGGTTTGTTTGAGCTCCCGATACTGTTCTCTCAGAGCTCTTGTTTGTAAACAGATATTTCTGCTGACACTGGACTTTGTGAGGGCGAACAGAGTGGGTTCGGGGGGGGAGGGTGTTGGAGAAAAAGGCAGGTTGTGTCTGCGAGCTTTAGACCATGTGTTTGTTGTTGAGAATACAAAGACTTCACTGTATTAAATGAAAATGCTTGTTTTACAAGGCGAGGGGGAATATGATAGGTACATGTCGAAAATGCTTCGGAAACTGAAACAACCCCATGCTACGAGGGCTTCCTGCTACATCATGCATCCAGGGGCACACGAGGATCATGAAGGCTCAGAATCTCTATACAAGGGATTTGGGGGCTATGGGCAAAGGGAGTCCCAGGAGTCAAGTAACTGTGAGCTCCCTTCTCTGCTCCCTTTATGAAGCCTTTCCCAAAGATCCCTGCCTCTATTTCACTTTTGCTATTGGTTTCCCACCACCTGCTGACCTAAGGGTAGAAGCCGTTATTGATCTAAAATATTAGTGTTGATAAAGGAGCCTCCAGTAGTCTAGACCCAGACTCAGAGCACTACCGGACTACTTATAATTATACAGCTATGCAGGCAGACCACGTTAATTTTTTCAAAGTAGTTTTCAACTTCTGAATTGGGGTTTTCACACTAATACTCTACTAGAAGCAAAAGGTTCAATGGAGGTTGCCCAGGGACTTTTTTCAAGGACTCACAGTGGCATAAGAATAAGCATCGGAGTTTCCTAACTCTTGCCCCACCCCTAGCATAGAGCCTAGAAGATTACAAGGATGGAAAGGCAGATGGATGAGAGCATGAATTGATGGAAGGGTAGAGAGATGAAAGGGCTGATAGTTGAATGGATGGATCAGAGGGAAGAAAAAAGTGAGGGAGGAGGGAGGGAGGGAGGATAGGTGGGTGGATGGTTGGATGGATGAAAAAGTGGATGGATATTTGGGTTCACAGATTCATGGGTAAAGTCCACAGTGAACAATTATGGTCAGGACCACCTCAGACCACATTTGAAGTGAACTTGCCAATTTTAAAACTCAGAGAAACTCAGAGACCAGAGTTTGAATAAACAAAGTTGTAGATTATATTTCTAAGGAATAAACTAACTTGTCCTCAGAGGGAAAAACGTCCCAAATTCTATTTACTCCAACAAGGGTACAGATGAAGGAAAGTGCAATTCCTCAGACTGATATGACAATTCAACATCAACATTCTCATTTTCACAGATCTCCTAGAGTGTTCAGATTTTAAAGCTGGGAATAGGCTTCAGGAAATGACCTCTTATGCCCCCTGCTTTTCTGCATTAAAATCATCATTTGGGGGCCACAGACCCCTTTAAGAAACTAATGAAAACTTTGCATCCTCTACCCAGAAAAATTTGTACAGGCTAAAATTTTTACAGTAAATATCTTGGAGTTCACAATATCTTCAAGTCCCCCTGGACCAAAGAACAAGACCCTTCCCCGCCCCTACTCTATAGAACTAAAATACAGTGCTAGCCAGGTATTTCAGTTGGTAATGGTAACAGTAAGGAAATAGAACCTAATGATATTAACCAAAATACGAAGTCATAACTAAAATAACAACATCTACAATCAATTCACACCGTGACAATGGTATAACAGATTCTACACTTGTCCTCACCCTATAAATTCTCCACATTGAGGTCAGAGAGACCCCTGGCAAACCTACGCCAGATACTATAACTTCCTTGTTGGAAACTTTCTGACAACTCCTGATCTCATCTAGATTGAAATCAAGATTCCATGACCTGGGCTGCCTTCACCTCCAGACACACACGTCTCCCAGTGGCTTGTACGTCTGCTGCTTCAAAATCCTGAACTGAGAGTTCATGACGGTAGGAATCTGCTCTGTCTTCTCACTGCTGCATCTCTCAAGGTGTCAGGTAGACGCCATCTATTTGTTAACTACCTAGAGACACATAGAGAGACTTTTGGAAGCCTTGTTGTTGTCACTGTCTCGCTGTGGGGCCTTGGCCAAATCTTTTCCCCTCTTTGGACTTTAGACTTTCCAGTTGTAAAAGGATAGTTTGGGTCCTATCCAACTGCAGGGTCCAATGATCTGAAATCTTTGTGACCAAATTCAAGAGAGCTGGGCCCAAATCCAAGGACAATATAGCTGGATAGAAAAAAGAGGATAACCGGGCTCTAGTCCTTTTGTCACTAATCTGAGACGGGACTTGGGATAATTTCCTTGCCCCTTCTGGACATCAGATTCTCCATTTGTGAACTGAGGAGACTAATTCAGATGCACTGTAAATTTACAGCATTTATTTATCCAGAAACCCACCCACAAATATTTGCTGAACCCCTGCAGTGTGTCAGGCACTGGGAAGGTGCACTGAGCATGGCAGACACGATTCCTGCCATCATTCTGCTCTCACATCCTCTGGGAGGTCTCCATGGCGCAGGTGAGGACTGCAGGAGGAGCATGGTGCATCCCACACGGTTACACCTGGTTCTGTAGCAGCTCTCTCCAGGGATGGGGGTGGAGAAGCTAAGAGAAAATGTGGGTGGAAAGGACTTAAAAACCAATAGAATGGTACACTGGCTCAACAGAAAGAAGGGAGACAGAGTGACGGAGAAAAGTGGTAAGAATACATACCTGTAACTGGTCAGCTCAGAGAGACCAGGGCCATATCTGATGGCTAATGCCTTTCATAACATTTGCCTTCACTGCTTAGGCCTTCTTAAGGCCCACGAGGTCTTTTCTCAAAGCACCTTTCCTTCACAGCACTCACTTTCAGTCACCTCGTCTCTCCTTTATTTGGAGCCATCTCCAATTCATTTACCAAAGTTTACCAAGCACCAACCAGCAGAGCCGGTAACGTGTTAAGGGTAGGAATAAAGCAGAGATGAAGATAGAAATGGTCTCTGCTCCTAAGGAGATTGGAGGCAAGTGGGGAGAGACAGACAAGTTTGAAGGCAAACATGACAGAGGGATAAACGCCATGAGGGATATAAGAGGCTGTTGGCCTCGATTCAAATGGCGATGTATCGGATCATCCAATCATTTCCTACTGTGATGCTCCTAAAAGGTACTCTGGGTCAACGTCCTTGGCTGAGACATGAATCAAAAGTGTTTATTTTTCTAAGTTGATCGATGGTTCTACATTTTAAATGACGCACATGATATATCCACATGCAAGACAAGGCAGACATCCCATACACGTACTATGCCACTTATTTCATAAACAACTCCCCAACCCTTCTAAGTGGAAGGAACCTCTTATGCCTCTGAAATCTCAGAGCACTTTATAGCCCCCATAATAAACACGAGTATTCAACAACACAGTGATTCTGCCTCTGTGCCTGCCTAGGACTCTGTTAATTGCTTAGTTATAGCAGTTACCATGATGTCATGTATCTGTTTACTACTCTGCTTCCGCCACTAGGACTGGGAGCTCCTTGAGGGATGGAACTGTGCCCTGCTCTTATTTTCAGTCCCCCTATCCTAGCTCAATGTGTAATACACAAAGACATAAAGACTTCTCGATAACTATCTAATTGGATGGATGGATGGAAGGAAGGATGGACGGATGGATGGAAAGAAGGAAGGAAGGAAGGAAGGATGGAAGGTAGGAAGGGAGATTTACCTCTCCTAACACACTGCCATTTCCTACTGAACCTCACAGGATGCCCAGGACAAATGCGGGGCACATAAGAAGTGCTTAAGAAAAGCAACTCAACAGCTATATGATGTTTTCTAATAAGTTCACTACTGTGAACCCACAGATGTAACTGTCATCCCACACTGTAAAGGAAAACGACGGGATCCAGTAGAAAGAGCACTGATTTGGGAGTCAAGAGACCTGAATCCCATTTTCAATTTTGCTGCCAATTTGTTGCTTAAGCTTACTCAACTTAGCTAAATTTAACAAGTTAACTTGCCTGGACCTCAGTTTCTCCATCTGTAAGTTGAACAGATTTGATAAAGCAGACTAACATCGTTCTAGCTTTAGAATTTGGGAAAGGGATGAACAAGATGTTTTATTTGTTTTTAGCAGATCAGACCTAATCAGCCCAGTGGGGCTGTTCTGTACAGGCGTCATCCTGAGAGCTTAATGCTAGCTCTACAGAGGCTTCATCAGCTCCGATGAGAGCACAACACAAATCAGCCTTGTTACTCCACAGTCATTCTTCTACTCGGAACCCCATAGTTCACGCAGCACCATCACCTACGCACATCTCAGATTTGGCTCAGAATGTACCAGGGCCTTCCTCAGAGGGCGATAATGTCTCAGTTGAGCATATCTGGGGGAACATGCCCCAGGCTCTGATTCCCAAAAGAGAAATCTGGAAACGTTTTTGGCAAAGAGTGTCTTTGAAATAAGTGTATATCTCCCTATGGACTACTTAAAGGTGGGAAATGCTCTCGTGGATGTAAATGGTCTTTTTGTTGAAAAGTCACCTGCAAATGAAATAAATTCTGCATATCAGAGATTTCTTAGCCAATTTCTTTTCATGTTTACTCAAATTTTCCTCCATCTCACCCTCCCTTCCTCCCTTTCTCCTTCTCTCCCTTCCCCTTTCATTCTACAATCTCTAAATGTTTGCATGG
>NW_006440132.1:4933147-4945353 GCF_000325575.1 Pteropus alecto
TTCCCAGTGAAAAAAAAAAAAAAAAAAAATGCAGAAATGCCTCGGAGTTTAAAGAAACGTAGATGAAAATCTCACCCAGAAGATAACCACTATTAACATTCATGTAAACATTCTTCCAGGCAGCATAGGCAGTTTTTAGGAACAAAAAGACATCATTAACTTGCCTGAAAATTCCCATCCTTCCTTCCTTCCATATATTCATCCTCTCATGGAACATTTACTGGACAAATGCTACATTCCAATCAATGTGCTAGGCCTTACGGATAGAGAAAAATTAAAACATCCTGGATTTGAACCCCAGTTCCACCACCTTTTCGCTGTGGGGCCTTCAGTGAGTCCCGTAACTTTCTCAATCTAACTGAGAGGGTTCAAAGTATAGCAGTCAGCATAGTGCCAGCACATAGTAAGTGCTCATTATAAGCTAACAGCTTTTATTACTGTTATTACTGCTGAGAATGCATACTCTCCCCAAGGGTATATAAACAGTGAATAGAGGGTTCCAGATCCTGAGGTCACCACAAGGCCTCACAAGATCAAAGGGAACAGACAGAAAGCCCTCCCATCCCCACCCCACAAGAAGGAGAGAAAAGGATGAAAACCCAGGCAGCAGATATGACTGCCAGGACACTCGAGGTCCGATAGGAACCCGATAAGGGAGAGAAAGGACATCTGAGAGGAGAGCAAAGCTTAGGATTATGTGCTGCAGTCTATACACAAAACAAATGCTTTGCTAACAGGTGAGGGGTGAGAGGGGAAGACCGAGGCTAAAATGTGACTTGGATTAAAAAGGCCGAAATGGGAGTTGAGGAGGCATTTAAATACACTGTCCCCTCCCCTCTCTGTTTTGGAAGACCAGATTTCTTTTCCCTTCTGACTTCTTTGCTCAAGGGGAAATGGAATTAACCACTGTGTAATGTTTTTGAGTGTGACGCACGGGGGTAGGTCATGTGCTTTGGTTACGTAATGCAACATGCCTAAGGTTCCTGAGATCTTTCTTCCAGAATCATCAGATATTTAGCTGATTCTCTTATGCAGTCATGTGTGCATTAAGGAAAAATACATATAAATCCTCTATGAGCTAGGTGCTCTGCTAGGCAGTGAAGAAGTTAGGATGACCTCAAATATGCACACAATTAAATGTGAGAGAAAGAATTCCAAGTCTTTTGATATACATGTGTAGAGGGTACAGTGGAGATGAATAAGGAAGGTAGGGAACCAGTTACACTTGGAGAGGAGTCAGGGAGGGTTTCCCAGAAGAGGGGAACTTTGAGTAGAACCCTATAGAGGCTTAGGTGTTCTGTAAAACAAGTCTTTGGAATACAGGAGGCACGCCAAGTAAAGAAAATGAGGTGGAAAAGCATAAGGCATCTGGGAGTACTGCAGATAATTCCAGCACTATTGAAGGGCCTCTGGCTAAAGTTTGCATTTTAGAAAGATCTGATGACAGTTGAATGTTGAAAGATAGGTTGAAGGGGATACAGGGGTTGAGGCTTATAATACTAGGGAAAGTGTAAAAATCAGAAATGCAGAGAGCCTAAGCTAAGAGAAATTGGCTATAAAAATGTCAAGAAGGCAGGATAGATAGGAATGGACGAATGACTGAATACGGTGGATGATCTAACTAGAGTAGGTGA
Organism: Pteropus alecto; assembly: GCF_000325575.1. Classification (NCBI taxonomy): domain Eukaryota; kingdom Metazoa; phylum Chordata; class Mammalia; order Chiroptera; family Pteropodidae; genus Pteropus; species Pteropus alecto. The sequence continues at coordinate 4,934,782 of NW_006440132.1, forward strand.
CACTAGATGAGGACACAAGGCATTTCAGAGGAAAGAGGGTTCAGCTTTGGACATGTGGAATTTGAAGGGAATCTTATCCAGCTTGGTCACTGATTTGGGTGAGCCACTTTTTGTCACCAACCCTCAGTTCCTCATCTATGAAATGGTCTAGATGAGAGCTTCTGATTCTCCCACACCTTGGTTCTTTGGACTTACGTGAATGTTAATGCACAGAACAGAATACAATCTGTATTTCTTATGCTTTCTGTCTGTGTATTTTCACCTATCTCTTAGAGCAAGGCTTACTTGTTCCTGACTGGCTGGTTATCCTATCTTTCTCTATTTTCTCATCAGCCTTTGTAGCTGAAAGATCTCCAATCTCACTGGGAGAAATAACCCCTTCCACACAATCACATTTAGTCATATTCTGCCCAGCCACATTTTGTATTTATAGAGCAACAGAAATTAAAGAAAGATGAATACGGGACATATCCATCTTTCAGGTTTTACTGACACAGGGTTTGTGGCAAATAATACCGGAAGACAAATTTTCTTTCTTTTCTTCAAAGAAAAATATAAGTGGCCAAAGTAAATGCTGTAGGTATAAGGGGCAGGAAGAGAGAGAGAAAGGTGAAGATTGAGGGAGCACTATGTATTTCATAGGTAATAGTACTGGGGGTTCCAGGAAGGAAAGCAGACTAACCAATGGCTGCAGACTCCAGCGTTTTGCTATTTTAATCATGAAATGATCTGATTAAAATGATGAGCAAGACTAAAAGGCCAGCGACTGACTCTGATGTCTAGGAACTAGCCCGGAATGGCCTGTGCACAGTAAGAAATATGAATTTTGAGTAATCTAACCATTAGCCAACTAAGTGATCACTAGCAAAGTCATTCAGTGTTTTTTTGATATTTATGGCAGCTATTATTAGCAATATTATTAACAAAATGGCTTCCAGCTATTGGGAAGTACCAATATTCCCTAAATAATGTCTTCAGTCAGTCTTTGAAATTCTAACCATTGGTATCTTACTTTTTGAATCAAAGCTTTTTGGGGAAATATTAAAGTATATATGTCTGTGGAGGACTAGCATTCTAAGTTGTTACCAGTCACTGATGCCTTAGCAAGAAGGAACACCATGTCCTTTTTTTTTTGAGAATGATGCTGGGAGAGAGGAAGCAGAAAGCGGTAGGCACTTGGCCCCTGAGGGAGACAGGCACAGGCACCACCTAGTGGAGAAAATTGCACCAAAAGAGGAAGAAAACCATAACTAATATTAACTTTGCAATTTTGTCTTAGGACAGTCCTGACTAGGATTATTGATTCCTGGAGATCTCTGCTAGAAGGTTCTCCAAGACAAAGATAAATTCCTCCCTACCCCCGTTGTTTAGATGAAGAAAACTGGCCCCAAGACATAAAGCAAATTGCCTAAAGTCAAATAGCAAGCTAATGGATGAATGGTCTAAAACGGACATCTCATAGCTCCTAGTGCACTGCTCTTTCTTCTCCAGTACACGGTGGTCTTCTTTAGACAGTCCTGGGTCTGCTCTTAGAGCTCTTCTCCAGTGACACTGCTCATCAGTGCCCCTCCTGACAACCCCCTTTAAATTTTACTCCTCCGGCAACCCCGCCCCCGTATAGCATTCCCTAATATCCCTTCTCCACTTTATCTTTCTTCTTAAACATACACCTGACATTATATTTGCCATTCATTTGCTCATTTGTCATATATTTGCTCATTCATTTATCCTCTCTCCTCACCTTTCCCCTCTTATCCTCCTCCAGTATAAACTCTCAAAGGTAGGGGCCTTTTCTCCTTGTGTTCACTGCTCTGTGCTCAGGGTCTAAAACTCTACCTGCTACGTAGCAGTCACTCAATAAATACCTATTGCATGTGGGTATGGTCAAATTTTACTTTGTCTCTTGTTTTTAACTACATTTCTTAGATTTTCTGTGAAAAGCACTCATTGCTTTTGTAATATGAACAAGAGTGTTTATTGTCTTTCATTTGAATATTTGTTTTATGTTAAGATGATAGCAATAAGTCTTTCCTGAGTGGTAAGGGAGAGAAAGGCAACTCCTGCACGTCTAACAGTGCAACTGAGAGAATGTGAAATAACATGTGGCAAGGCACACATAATACCAATAAGAGTTAACGTTTACTGGGTGCTTACCCATGGTCCAGATTCCATTACTAAGCATTTTCCACATGGAGGCTCAGTTAATCTTCAAAACAACCCTATGAAGTAGGAGCCAGTGCTATCCGCATTTTACGAATGGGAATAGTGAAGCTTGGAGATATTAAGTAACTTGCCCAAGGTCATGCAACTGGCAGGTGGGAGGGTCAGGAAATCAAACGCAGGCAGCCTGACTCTTGAGTCCTTGGTCAACCACTACAAAATACTTCTTCAGTAAACACATGCTCCTTTTCCGGTTCCTGATGGTGTCAAATTTTTTCTGAGATTAGACAACTGCAGGTCATTCTGACAGGGCTCTAGAAGGTTTTAGGAGGCTCCCAAGGCAATTGGAGATGGAGAGAAATAAGGAGCCAGTAACGAAAAAGAGAGGTGTGTGGAAATGTGAGTGTGCTTGTGTGTGTGCATGTTTATCGTCACAATATGTTTTGGGTTGTCACAATGATTAGCAGATTCTAGGGAATTCTTATGCATAGAATCAAGGACACTACTTGTTTCACTCTATGTAGGGCAGTTCTATACAGCAAAGAATATCCTCACTCAAAAGCTTCTTATTGCCCAGCAAGTCTCCACTTGCCCCTTCTATATGCCCCTCCTAAGGCTCTCCTCCTTTTTTTCCTTCCCCCCATCTCTTCCAGGATAATCAGTCACCTGAGTTTGCAGGTGTGCAGGGAGGCGGACAGAGGAAGCTCCTAGTGTTTGAAGCCCAGAGTGTGTTCTTTCAATTAATCTCTGTGTGACCTTGGGAGAGGCCTGAAACCTCTCCAAGTGCCACCTCTGTACTTGGAAAACCAGAAGCTCACTGAACACACAGGAACCTAAGACTTTAACTCTTCCTGTGGCTCTCAAACTCTTTTATAATTTAAAACTTTTAATTATGGAACTCTTCAATTACACACAGAGGGAAAGACAAAAATGTACAGAAGCCCGATATTCCTATTACCTGGTTTCAACAATGTTATCAGGTTGCCAGTCTTCTTTCATCTACACCCCCAACCCAACATCCTGTTTTGTTTTGTTTTGTTTTTCCGGAGACTTTTAAACAAACAAAACAGACAGAACATCATTTTACCCATAAATACTTCGGTATGCATTTCTAACAGATTGAGATCTTTAAAAATACATACCGTTATCACTCCTGACAAAATTAACAATAATTCCCTCATTTTAGTCCATGTCCATTCAAATTCTGTAATTAAGGATCTTGAACGTTCTTTCAAATGGAATCTTGTAGACAGACTCACAATTTAATCAGAATAAGGTCAAGAGAAGGTGGGGGGAGGCAGAGACCTCCCCTTCAGCCTCTCCCTAGTGGCTCCATAAAATTGTGGGGGCACAGTTTAAGAGTCCCTATGATATCCTTACCCCTCATTGTGCACCCTGAGAACACTGAGGCCCAGAGAGGGACAGTTAATTAATTTGTCAAAGTCACAGGGTAAGTGGTAGTTTTGGAAGATCTGTAAAGTCCCAACATCAAAGGACTCCAGTGAGGTCACAGGTAACAAAAGATTTGCTAACTGAATCACTATTTATCATTTGCAGTGTGAATAACAATAAAGGCACCTATCCAGGAATGACCTTGATTACAAAAATCCCTCACATCTCTCACTTGCTGGCTCCTACTACTACTGTTGACAAGTGGACCGAGTTCTGCCCTTGGCCAAGAACTGCTGTGGCCCTTGTCTCACCTGGTTCCTGTGACAACCTGCGAGACAGGGATGTTGAGTGTAACCACACCTGAATCCCTCTCCCCTGAGGCCCCAATGTTTGAGCCAGAGGCCCCAAGACACACAGCTCAGAGGAGGCTGAGCCAGGACTTGAACTCAGAGCTCCTGAGTCCCAGTTTCAGGTCTTAGAAAGAGCTAAAGGGCCGAAATCCACAGTCAGTTCTCAGTTGAGCATTCCTGGTAAGTGCATCAAGGCATGACACGGAGCCCTTAGTGCAACGAGAAGAAAGATAAGGGGACACTGAGGGAAAGAAAATTAAATTCCAGGGAAGGGGTAGCAGGTGAGAGGGGAAAAGACATCTAAATTTCTGAGCTCCCAGCTGAGGTAGACAAGGCACAAACTACCTGTAGAGGGGGTCTTCCTACCTGGGCTCTTTACCCTCCCTCATCTGAGATGTCTGCAGCCAGTGCTGGTTTCAGAGCGATCAAAAGGTGAGAGGGGTTTGAAATATCAGGAACATAACCCCTCCCACAGGACTAGCCCAGGACAAAGGGGAAATGCCTTAGAGCTGAGCTTCCCTTTTTTTAATATCCCTTGTTCTTGCTCAGAGAGGATTCCCTCCCAAGCCCTTGAAGAGATTCATTTAAAATAGGATGCATAGAACCCAATGTGTTAGCCCCCACAGGAATGTCAGCACTTTCAGGGCAGCCCCGAAAAAAGAGGGCATGGCTTCACACACAGGAATAGCTCTGGAAAAATAGAATGTCATGGCCAGGGCGCCTAGGGGTTGGGGGTGGGCTGGAGAAGAGACAATGGGAGAAGGCTCCTTCCTGGTGTTTGGCAACTCAGAACTGGGACAGTTAAATTTCTCTAAAGCCTCAACCACTAACCGGCTCAACAAGCCCGGAATGAAACCTCCCCTTTGGGCCTCAGTTTTCCTACCTGCAAAGTAGGGAGACATCAGACTGGATCAGTGATTTTCTCCACTGATGGTCCTTCCACACACAGTACCTGAGAAAACTTTGAAAACCACCAGGGTCCAGACCAACCTCACACCCGTGACCTCAGAATCCCTGGGATGCAGCCTAAGCATTGAGATGTTTTCAAAGCTGGTGACCCTAAGTGTTGCCAGGGATGGGAACAATTGGGCCCAATGATCTCTCCAGCCCCGTTGATAGGGGGTGGTTTGTGAATATAGTTTAATTCTTGGCTCCTGTGTGACCCTGGTTCTCAGTTTTCCTACTACACATTGAGCTGCTTGACCCAGTCCATGCCCGGGCTGCCCATGCACAATCCACACGCCTGAGCCCCAAGCCTCTAGCTTCACTTTTCCTTCCTCTGTGCAGAGGGGCAAGGGTGATATAGCCTCCGTCACCCCATCTCTCCACGGTGAATGGCTGTTTGGGGGATTATGGAAGTTCGGGTGCATTTGAGGAAGGGGCAAGAGGCATGTGACAGTAGAACTGTGACCTGGCCTCCACTGTGACCATCGTCTGGCTTCTGTTCCTGGGTGTGTATGCTCCCCACTTGAATTTACTGGTTTTCCTATTTACGGGTTCTGTGGTTCTAGACCTCCTCTGGCTCTTACCACCAAGGGGTCATCCAAGTAGGTCACAGAAGAGGAAATCAAAGTACAAGGAAGGGATCTGTGGGGGTCTAACTCTTGCCCAAGATCTGTCAATTAGATGGACTCCCAGAAACTCAAGAGGGGAAGTCTTAACAGGGCATAAACAGGCTCTACTTTCTGAAGGTCAAACTAGCAAATTGGAAAACAGAATGTGGTTACTTACTAGACTCAGCTACTGTTGACTGAGTCCCTAATATGAGCTGGAACTGTGCCAGGTACTTTCTGCATATTTATTTTATTGCGATATCCTGATCTCATTATGCCCATTTCACAGATGAGCAAACCGAGGGTTAGAAAAATGAAGTGACTCGATTCAAATCAGATAGCAAGTAACTGGCAACAGAAATTCCAAGCCCGGTCTGCCTGACAATCTGGCATTAAAGAAAAACAGAGCTGCTACCTCACAAATCCAGGGTTCCACGTGAGATTTCCATGTATTATCTGCCCCCTTTAATCTGTAGGTGGATGGTCAGCACACAGAGAGACAGAAAGGGATGAGAACATTCTGCAGCGAGACTAAGGAAGGCAGTAAGTCTTTTTTTTTTTTCTCTCTCCAAAAACACTGCTGAAGAGGAAACAAACACTTGAGACTCAAGTTCACATCTGCGCTCTGCTCTCCCAATAGCCTGGGAGACTTTGAAGAAAGTCACTTCAACTCTCTCTGACTCTGTTTCCTCATTTGTAGAGGCGAGGATGCCCACCTCTCAGGGTGGTTGTGAGAGCGACCCGTGCAGGCACAAAGCAAGCACCTAGTATAGTGCCTGGCACCTTGGAGGCATCCTGGAACAGCTGGTTTCCTTCCTGCCTTTAAGTGTCCTCAGTCCATAAAGTCAAGACTGAGATCGTTGGAAAATCATGTCCAATAGCAAGAGTGAAGTTTACTGAGCACTTACTCTACACCAAATCCTGTTCTGAGTCCTTTCCGTATATGAGCTCATTGAATGGCTAGGTGCCCATACCATCCTAGCTTTGTAGATGAGGAAACTGAAGCCCAGAGGAGTCAACTAGCTTGCTCAAGGTCACGCAGCCAGTTAGAGGCAGAGGTGGATTCCCACTTAGGCAACTTGACTACTAAAGCTGGCTTCCAACCATTGCAATATTTTAGAACCCAGGTATGACTACAAATGTTGGGGGAGGCTGGTGTTAATGTGTGGACTCCTTGAAACTTAGCCTCTCCATTACAGCAATGCTGACATTAGGTAAACGCAGGCCCTCTTTTTGAGTGGGTAGCAGGAAGTGGGGACTATAGAAAGGAGGGGGAAAAAGACTCTTCGGAGCCGTCAGCAAACTCAATAGTCCAACATTTAGAACAAAGGAAGAAAGCATAGCAAGCAGAGCGACTGGATGGGGTTCAGGTAGATCCCTTTCTTCTGCAGGGAGTGCAGATCCCTAAGGGGCGAGGGTGGGAGGAGGGCAGCACTTGTGGGGTCCACAACTCACTTATCTAACAGGTCAGGAGAAACTTTAACAAGATTAACTGCTGCTCAGGGCCTCTGCTCCAGGGAGCAAATTCAGCCTATTGTTTTCTTTTCCTTCTTTCTCTTTCAAACTGGAGGGCCTGGGGGTGGGGTGGGGCACTTGGTGATGAGGGGCAGGGGTCTGGATCCTGCCTGGTATGGCACAAAATCAAAGGGATGTGTCAGAGAGTTTCCCCCACCCCCGGACTTGAAAGAGAGCCCAAATCATGGGCATGAAGGCTGAAGGCTGCACCTGGGTGGTGGGTCTGTGAGGGGTGAGAGGTGATGGTGTTTATTAGAAGCGTTCTCTCAGGGGTGTGGGAGTAAGGACTGGAAGTCAGGATGCTGGGGATCAAATCATTGTTCCTGCCTTTGAGGATCTGTGTCATCCAGCACATACTCATCCGCTCTCTGTGTTTCTCTCTATTCGGCCAAAGTAACCTCTGAGGTAACCTCTGAGGACACTTATCCCAGTATCTTTAAAGGATTCTTCAATACTAAAGACCATCCATTGTCATCCAGAGAATCCTGCACACAGGCACTTTCTAACTTTAGCTTTGTTTTTGCCTGCACAAGCCTTTCCTTTTATATTTATTAATATATATGTGTATATATGTATATAAAAATGTATGTATGTATGTGTGTGTATATACATTTTTTCTCTCCTTCCCTTTTGGAAAAATAAAAGGCATGTTTTCTGAGCTTCAGAAGCAAACTGCTTCTTCACTCCTTCCTCCTGCCTCTCCAAGCGCCTGTCTGAACTGGTGTCAGTGAAGTTTGAACTGGGGCAGAAATAGCATCCCGGACAGATCTGGGAGCACAGCCCGCCTACCAGGAGCGGCAAGGCCTGCCTCTGCCAGACGACAGACCTGGTTAACAGCACCGTAAAATTAGACCTTTACGAAACCCAATTGAATCCTGCAGCAAAGAGTGATGTAAGGCAGCCTGGCCTGACAGCAAGGCAGCAACCCTCTGCCTGAAATAGCAGCATGGTCCCTGCTGAGAGATGCCTGCTCTCTCAAGATAGGTGACCAGGGATTCCTACGAAAGTGGCAACGCCCAGAGGAAAAGAGCCAGCAGAGGTCAGGCAGCAAACTGGGTACCGGAGGTCACAGGCAGCGGAACGACATGACTTGGCATCAGCACCCCTGCTGCCCGTCTTGCCCCTGCCTCTCCCAGCCCCAACTTACATGAAGGGAGAAGCTGAAAAAGTGCTTCTGCAAAGAACCACTGTTTGTTTGCTTTTTAATTCAAGGAGAAGCAGGTTCTTTTTAGTCCAACAGTCTCTACGGTGTGGAGGATACATAGAATGAGTCTTTTCTGGCTCAGGGCCAGGTGTTTACACACCGCCAAATCTGGCTCAGACTCAACCAGGGGAGGGGGGGAAAAATCCACCAGTATCCTCTGGAGAAAAGCAACTAGCTTTCTGGTGCTACGCGACAGCAGTGCCCTTCTTTTTTTTTTTTTTTTTCTTTTTGAGAGGAATGTTATTTCCACACATAAAATGGACCAGGCATTTTATACAAGCAATAATAACCTAACGTCCCCCCATCCAATTAAAGTATTTTACTGCACAATCTTTGTGTGAGAGAGTGAATTGAGTGCTCAAGAGAGCGCGTGTGGAGAGAGGCTCCTTGTCTGAATTATAGACATTTCTAAAGCAGGCTCCCGTGGAATCCCAGGTGTTTATATATATATATATATACACACACACACACACATATATACACACACACACACATATACACACACACACATATAGATATACATACACATATATACATATATACATATATGTACACACATACATACACGCACATATACATATATATATTTTTAAAAATGCATTTGCTACCTTTTCATTGATGAGACCTATATAATCCTGGGCTCTCCCTTCTGGAGGGAAAGCCTTCCAAATCACTGGTTATGACAGGTAAACACAAGGGGGAAAAAAGATCTACTCGTTTTTTAAAAAATTCATCTCGAAGCTACAATCTCTGCTTTTCCTATGTTCCGAAAGAGAAGTAAACACACCACGGTCCTGAATTATCATCATCATTGCTATTGTGAATAACCTCTTTCCTCTACCCTACATTATACCCTGCTCTGGGTGACTAGGGCTTGGGGGCTAAAAGTGAATGAGCTCAGTTTCCCTCTCCTTCCTGGGGAGAAAAAAAAGAGAAAGAAAAAAATAGCATGCGATGACGTCATATGTGGGGGAAAGTCATTTTCTTGCTCTCGGTTTGGTAGCGGAAAGCGGGAGCTTTGGGGTCACATTCTTGTTACAGCAGCAGAGTTTAGGTGCCCCGACATGGACTTTATGTAAATAAGACAAAGTCAGCGCAACGTTGGAGAAAGTCCACGCCGAGACAGACAGGAGCAGAAGTGCCCGAAGGGCTCAGAGCTTTCCCTTCTAAGAAAGTGTGTGTGTGTGTAAGGGAGTGGGATCGCAAAATGCCTCCCCACGATCTTGGCCGCAGCGAAGGGGGAACCCCTACTCACTTTAAGATGTCCTAGGACATGTCAAGAGTGTGCAGGAAGGGAATCTCCCGGCCAGAAGAGGCAAAACTTTTCTTCTATCCTCCAGCACCGCCCCACCTCTGCCCCCCAGTTTTATTAAAGGCATTGCCACAAATTATTTTAGACGGGGAAAAATGGATGTTGGACCATTCCTAAGGTTTGCAACCCTCGCTAAGTGTCCGGTTTCACTAAGGGCTTTGCTGTGGAACAGCGAAGGGGAGAGAGAGGGAGGGTGAGGAGGGAGAACTCAAATTCATTACGGACTATAAAAGTCCCAAATGAGAAAAGCGCCCCGTTTCGCAGCGAAGTCGCGGAAGACTGTCCGAGTGTGCATTAGTAAGGTCTTGCCCCAGCCCTGAGTAGCAGGCAACAGTCTTTAAAAGCGATGACATAGGATGGATGGTTGTGTATGTGTGTTTGGCTGGGAGGAAGGGGCTGAATCCCAGAGACAGACATCAAGCAGAGAGCAACTTTGGGGCACCGCAAGGACTTCTAAGTCCAGGCGATCACAACAACCTCCTTGCAGGCTTCAGGGCAATGGGGTCACGTGAAGTGGGGTTACCTCCATTAAAACATCTAAGAAATAGAAACTCTCTTAGCCTGTTTTCACATGCATCCCAATTGGGCCATCCTCCCCTCCATGTCAAACGGGGACAGTACTTCCGACCATCCCGAGCACGGTTTACGTGCTTGAGGCTCCCCGGTACTGACTGCGGGTCTCCCTGACGGGAGCGCTCCCTGGGCTCCTCCTGGAGGGGTTAGGTGGCTACGCCTTCTGAAAGCGCCCATTCTGCAGATAGGGCAAAGCGAGTCTCGAAGCTCGCCCGGGGTGCCTGCTCGCCTCCGGCGGGGCGGCTCCCGCGCAGACACACCCGGCAGCCCCAGACCAGCCCGCCACCCGCGCCCAGGCACCCGTGCGCCCCTGGGGCCGCGGGGACGGTGCAGCGCCCGCTAGGGCACTGTCGCCTACCTGTGATCACCGCCGGAGACCTCTGGCCCCCCTCCGCTCGCAGCCACACTTGCAGCGTGAACGCGTCCCGGGGCAGCTCGAGGTCGGCCCGCAGGCGCAGCTGCTCGCCTCGCCCGCTGAAATAGAGCGCCCGGCTCGGCGGGCTCGGCTCCTCG
>NW_006440132.1:4945642-4965931 GCF_000325575.1 Pteropus alecto
CCCCCTTCGCCCCTGCACCGCCGCCCGGAGCTGCCAGCTTTGGGAGCCTCGGCGCCTCGACTTTCTTCGCTTCTTCACCCTTCTTGGGCGAGTCCCCCCCTTCCACTTGCTTTTTTCTTTTCTTTCTCGCTTTCCTCCTCAAGGTGTGTGCTCCACTCCCCCCACCTTTGAAAAATACAGCCCAACTCCTCCTGGTTGGCAATTAATTTCTCTCCCCGCTCCTTTATCTGCCTTATTTCCCCCCTCTAACAGCTGGCTGCCTTCCTCCTTGTTTTATTTCATTTTATTTTATATGATTTCTCGCTCTACCAAAAAAAAAAAAAAAGCTTCTCTAAGACACTGCTCCGCTGAATTCCCTCCCCCCAAAAGATGCTCTAATTTATTTATTTTTTGCTTCCTTTATAACACAAGCCACAGCCCCCTTCTCTCCCCCCCACCACCCTCTGTTCCCCCTCCCCTCCCTCCTTCTTCACAAAATGAAAGGAAAGAGGGGGGAAAAATCCCTCAGAAGATGAGTAAACAAGCGTATGCTAATCTGCTCCCGAGCGCTCCACCTTCCCAATTGAATGAGTCCCTGTTAAAACTGCGGGGATCATGACTAATCAATCAGTTTGGAGAGGCCGAGCTACCCAGCCTGCCTCCACTTTGCCGTTTGCCTCCTTTCCTCTGCTCCTGCTTCTCCACCCCCTCCTTTTTTTTCTTTCTTTCTTTCTTTTTTTTTTTTTAGAAGACAATCTTAAAGTAACAATTTAATGAAATTCTGTACACACCCCCTTACGGTCCTCCCAGCTCTCCTCACTCCTGCTCAAAACACACATTCCTGTTTTTGTTTTGTTTTGCTCGCTTTTTCCTACCCCCCCCCCTTATTATTTTTCCCTCTTCTGGCAGGAGAAAAAAATCTCTCTCTTCTCTCAGGATCTCCTTTGCACTTTGCTGGTAAACCTCATCCTTCTGTATAGCACATAAAGAGTCTTGAAACTTGATTCTCAATTTTTTTTAATGCTGTCTTTCTCCCTCTCTTACACTCTACTCTTTCTCACCCTCTCTCCTCTCTTCCCTTTTCTCTCTCCCTCCTCTCCTCCCTCTCTCCACTCCCTTTCTCTCCTTCCTCTTCCCCTCCTCCTTTCCCTTTTCTCCTGCCTCCCTATCCTTTCCTCCCTTTCTCCTTTTCCCTCTCAGAATTCCCTGAAAGTTAGGCAACGAAGAAAGTACCCCCTCTTCCCTGAGCCCCGGTGCTGCTGGCTTGGCTGGTCCAAATGTTGTCTCCATAATCCTCACCGAATCATCAGAAGAAACCAGAGGAAAGGCATTTTCTAAGGCATTTGCCTTTCAGAAGCTGTGGACTCAGCACAACCAGGTCTCTGAATTCTCCTAAATACTCTTAAAAATATTCTGTTGGTTGTTAGAAATTAGTTTCACATTTAAAAATGAGGGGAAAATATTAATTTGCCTTTTTTTTTTTCAACCTAAGAAATTCAGGTCCTCTGACATTGTTCAAGTTACAGGTAAGGATCTAACCAATTTGCAGCTTTGTAGATCCGTTTCGAACTGGGACATATATGTAATATATTTTTGTTCTTTTTCCCCCTCTTTATAGAACTCAAAAGCTCCCCCTTATGGCAAAAACAGTTCTTTTTTTTTTCTTCTCCAAGTGTTTAATAAGTCAAAATGAGTGAGCAGTGGTAGATTACACATTATTAGTTACCAGTCTGTTCAAATAATGTAGTGATAAAGATATGCTGTGTGAGGTTTGCATGTGGATAGCATGCTCTAAACCTGGGGTGAAATCAAGTCCACTAATGTGGGGCTTTCCTGACCATGTGCTCCTGTCCTCAGGGCTGCTCCAGATCCTGAGAGCTGGGATCATTCCTGTCTGCTTCAGGGAGAGGGAACACCAGTAGAGAATAAGTGTTGGTGAAACTATGCAGATTTATAGAATGAGAAAATGAATCAGACATCCCCTCTATAAAAGCCAGAAAGCGGTATGCAGCGATTATGGCACCATTCTGAAAACAGGAGAGCCCAGATTCATATCTTCTTGGTTAGAGAAGAACATGCCATGTAGTCTTGTGCCAAGAAAATTTGAACTCAGTTTCTCCAGTTACAAAATGAAAATGGCATCATATCCTGCATGCGTTTCCAGAGACTGGCTGAGAGAAGAGGCTCATCAGTGTACAATGCCATGGGTAAGGAATTTGCCTAAGCAAATCTTTCAATTTCTGCAACTCCAAGTCATCTAGAAAAGTCATGAGGTTGCCATTCAATTAAAACAAAACAAAACAAAACAAAACAAAACAATGTTGAGCTGCACAAATTATATCCCCCCGAAAATCACCCTCTTTCCCCAATAAAGGTTGGAACATGACTACTAATTCACTTCAATTGTGGCAGTTAGGCATTTGGAAACTGTATTTCTTCCAGAGGCTTATATAATTCTATATAAATCATTATATAGAACCGTTTTGAGTATTCCCAGATATTTGGGACTTTGTCATCTCTTCCAGGGAGAGTCAGAACATGGGAGCTATAGTCGTAAGTCCCCAATTCATTCCAACACGTCAACTCTATGCCTTAAGTGAATCACTTCACTAGCCCTGTACTTTCTTACCTTTAAAATGGGACTAGGTATTTCACAAATTTATTTTGAGGACAAAATATGCTCTCGGAAATAATACTTTATAAAATATAAAAATGCTGTATAAATATCATTTAATCTTTTGTTGTCAAGGACCAAATGCTTCTTAGGTTCTTAAAGACAAAATTCTGGGAGATCAAGTTTTCGTTTCTCTCCTTTTGCAGGCATGAAGATGAAGGGACAGAGAGGTCTAAGTCTCAGAGCTCCTTGAGCTTCCTGATCTCAGTTCCCTAAATGTGTTGGGAGCAATTAGCAAAGCTTTTCACTGGTCTTTCATTGAATATGCCCTTATTTTTCTATCTCACCTGTCTTGGGAGCCACTCTTAACTTTTATGCATGTATGTCTGCATTTGTTTTTAATTGAGTGAATAGAACTGGATTTATTGTAACCCTTGGTTCATAACTCACTCTATTCATTGGTCTATGCATGACATTCTTATTTATTCATATGGAACAGTAATAGGTCATATGTTGCTATCCCTCTTTGACTCCATCCCTTGATCTTTCATGGATTTGTCCTCTTTCCATTCATTTTTTTGTAGTCAATGAGCCATCACCTGAGAGTTAGGAGACCTGGGTTCTAATTCTGACCTGTGTGAGATCGTTGGCCTCAGTCTGCTCTACTGTAAAATGAAAAGACAGGAGTTGAAGATTCCTAAGATTGTTTCCAAATCTGAAGTGAAATGGAGCTATTAATTATTGCAGTATGGCAATAATTTCCATCTAATCATCTTATATTTGATCAACTCTCTCTCCCTCCCCTCCACCAAGGAGTCCTTTGTTTCTGGGGATTTTTGTATTGAAACTACTTTTTAGAACCAAAATACTTCTGTTCCCTTACTCTTATGATATGATCTTTTAATTTTCATTTTATTTGGTAATAAGCAAAAGCAAGGTGTTTTGGCAGCGAGGTGTCAGGGTCTAGTGGAAGTGAAGAGAGTAATATCTAGGTGGAGTCCTAAAGCTTGGGAAGGGTTTGCACGAGTGAGGGTGGTTAAGAGTACACACTTCAGAGTCAGCCTGACCTGGGTTCCTATGATGTTCAGCAAGTTGCTTAATTTCTCTGAGCCACAGAGACCTTATTATAGATATGTCCCGAGGATAATGGGCCACTTAACACATAGTAGATGCTCAATAACTGAATGCCCTCTCTTTCTTTCCAGGGATCTAAATTTTATGGCCCTCTGGGCTTTAGTTAGCTTTCATCTAGAGTTGAAGTCTCATCTACTTCCTGCTCTAAGCTAGGAATATCATTCTCATCACAGAATTTCTAGACAAGCATTGACTGTGGTAGAATCTGGAACTGGATTAGATAGGATCTTGCATTGTTCTTCGTGCCCTGTTTATGTCTTTCCTGCAAGATTAGAACCCTTCCAGGGCAAGGATCTTCAAAGGCCAGCTCTGTCACCACATCCTTCCCCCACCAACCTGAAGGGCTCCCTCCTCTGGGCTCTCATAGAACTTCCTCTAAATTTCTCTGGGCACATCCCCAAAACCAACTATCATGCTTAATTACATATCTGCTTGTCTCCCTTTCTGTGCAGGCAGAGACTCTGCTGCATTCATATTTGTATATCCCCAAATGCCTAGCCTAGTGCTTTGCATCTAGCTGCTGGTTCAGAACCATTAAATTTAATTATATACATATGTATATGTGTGTGTGTGTGTGTGTGTGTATATATATATATATATATATATATAGAGAGAGAGAGAGAGAGAGAGAGAGAAAGAGAGAGAGATTTGTAAATCTATAGAAATATAAATGTATGTATATGTATTTTTTCTTTAGATTTTTTTTTCTGTGATGCCAATATGTTCAATGCTATGAACATATTAGTTTCTTAATAAATACTTAATTTCTTCATTTTGCCAGCCTCCCTTTTTCCAGTTGATGCATATGTGGACACTTAGATATATTGAAGTTCATTGGCTGCCTAGGTGAGAGACTCTAGAAAGAATGTGGAGTATGGAGTAGAAAGAATTGGATTCAAATCCTATCTTTCCTAAATAACAATTCTATTAACAGCTTACATTTATTGAGTATGCATTATGTTCTAAGCAATATTTAAGTGCTTTTTATACGAATGATCCCATCTAACCAGCATACAGAGGAGGTCTAATAATCATTCTATTTTACAAGAGGAATAACACCCCCAAAACCCTGAATCACTGGGACTAAAAAAATAGTGGAGGTTCTAGCCAATCTGTATCTAGCACTCTATGTTCTAACTTCAGGAGCTACAAAGAATCACTTAACCTTTTGAATCTTCTTTTTCATTTATACAGATTTCGTGGGGTTGTCTGGGAGATTAAATGAGATAGATGATGGATATCATGTTGAATAATGACTAGTACATATGTCAGCAGTTGTTGAATAAACATTAGCTTCTCTACATCCTACCTAATAGTAGTTTAATTATATTAACACATGTAGTAGAGTTGTCAATTATAAGAATCATGGCAGCAATAATTGTGACTCCCCTGCATTGAGCCCCTACTATGTGTTAGACACTGTACTAAGTTTTTAAGTTTAAGGTAGGTTAGAACTCAGCCTGTTTGAACTGCACAGCAGTTTTCTGTCTATCCTTCTATCTTCTTCACTCACATGACAAAATAAATTTATTTTTAGCCCTATTTTTTAGCATCTCCAAGCTCTGTCTGAAAAAAATTAAGTCTGTAATTTAATAATTGCCTGTTCTACAAAGCCACAAAGGAAAGAGAGCCAGTGATCACATTGATTGCCTGAGGAGCGGTTGGGGGTAGCGGTGGGGCGGGTTGGAAGTTAGGAACCACTCTGGCTGGAGGTGAAGCTGGTGAGCTCCACGTGTCTTCCGTGTATTTTTTGAACATTTGTCTACAAGTAGGTAGCTCTGAAATGAACTGGAGTCCTCTCTTAGTCTTCCTGCAGGCTTATGACTAGGGAGCTGAAACAACAGCTTCTAGATTCCAATTCTGATCCTTTGACTCACGCCAGAGAGCCTCATTTTGTTCATCTCGGGTGCCCAAGGCATTTCTTAAACTTAGAATTTTAGTTGAAGATGAAGATCGCTGCTTGACACTTCACAATTTTTTTGGTAGAAAAATATATAGTTTTATGAATTTTATTTTTTATTCTCTTTAATAGTAATAATAATTAGTTATAATTTATTATGAGAGACACCATATTGAGTGGTTACTGTATTATTTCATTTCATTCACAAAACTATAATCTGTAGTTTTTCTTATCCCGCTTAGGTAGATTTTTTTTTTAAGTGAGGCTTAGCAAAGTTGGATTTTATGACACATTTGAACCCAGGTCTATCTCACTCCAAAGTTCACATTCTTAACTGCTTAGCTCACCAGCCTCTAATCTACTTTTAATCTTTCTATTGTTTCAAATTGGAATCAGCAAAATATCTCCATAATGTTGTAGAAAAGGGAATTTTGTGAGAAATCAGAAATGGGCAATGGTGGGTGTTCTCTTCCTTTCGCCATGTTTTGTTTAGTGACAGATCAAACATCTGATAACCCCTTCCGCTTAATTCCAGGACAAATGTATCTTGTGGCGTATTTGAGAAGAGGCCTTGAGTCACATAATGGACAGTGATTTCAAGTCTGTTTTCTTCTGGAAACTGCAGAATTCCTCACTTTCCTTTTGGCCACTTTTTATATCAACTGAGATTGAAGGCGTGCAATCGATTGTTCTTCAGTGAAGACCTTTCCATGGGAAACTAATCCAGCAATGCTTTCGGATGAACTTATCCTATATCAGTTAAGAATAACATGACTTGTTGAGCACCTTCTGTATGCCATGCGTGGGCCTGAGGGCATATAGTCTCAGAACCACCCAGTTAGGTTGGTTTTGTTCTGTTTCTTCTAACAGATAAGGAAATTCAAGTTCAGAAAGAGGGAGCAATTCATTCCAAATCACCTAGCTATATGTCCAAACGAAAACTCTAACCGATGTGCTTTTCTCCAATCTAGTGCAAATGTCACTTTCTCCATAACATTATTCTTTATTAAACATTAAAATAAATCATTCCCAGAGGATTATTTAGCTTTCTTTTTTGGTTTCCTATATTGTTAGATTTATGTCCTTGTCTTCCTTTCTGTGCCAGATCTTAAGCTTCTTAAAGATGAGACCTAAGTCCTCTCCCTTTTGAGATCACTTATGAGGTTAATTCGCTATGGTTTATGCTGAATAGAAACCCAGGAAACATTTGGTGAACTCCTGGGGACCTCCGTAACTCCTAGCTATGTGTGACTTCCAGAATGACGCCCTGCTTCTTTCATTTTACCTTAGCTTGCGTCCTCTGAATTCTTAAAACCCAGCTGAACCAAGTCCAGGCACTTTCAGAAAACTTTACTCACACCCTCTACCAGTCAGAATAAATCTCCCCCTCCTCTGAAACTCTCTGTCTTCTCTTCAAGCCTCCAGCCAGCACTGTCATACATAGGCTTGTATCACTACATACCTTGTCATGTGGATGTAACCCAACCCAGATGGCATATGAGGATGATGTTAGTATGTGCTGCGCCAGCCCATTGTCATATATGTTTCTTAAAGTAGAAAGTGCTTTATGGCTTGCTAAATCTAGCACTCTCACTTTACAGACAAAGACTTCCAGAGGGGAAGGAATTCTCCAAGAGTCACACATCTAAACCTTTCCGAAGTGAGAATTTCTGGTTTCCTGGTCCCTAAACCAATATTCTTTCTATTATAATGATACCTGTCTTATGCAGATGATAACTCATCTATTTATTCAACAGCTATCAGTTAGAAATTTTGTGCCTAGCATTGTGTCAAGGTCTGGCTCGCAGTCTAGCACAATTTTTCACTTCTGGATTATCATCGACATCACTAATAGTTGAAATTTATTGTTTGCTTATATGTGGTAAGTGCTTATACATTATATCATTTAATCTTTAAGAGACAGGTGATATGACTGCTTTGATTTTACAAAGGAGAAAAGGAGCTTTAGAGCACTGCATAAATTGGTAACAACCGAAAACCAAGTATGCCTGCTTTCAAAGCCGATGTTCTTCACCGTTAGGATAAACTACAGCAATGAGAAATTCGCAAGTTTCATCCAGATACTTGGAGATTTATTGTACAGTGTCTCAGTCTCCTGCAACTCATCGGTATAGAGAACCAGCAGTGGTCAGCCTTCCACAGTGAAGTCAATTAAACTACTGAACACTGATAGAGAATACCACTCAATTCTGGAAGAGTACAGACCATCAACTAACTTGGACTACATATGAAAACACTAATTTTAAACAGTGAATAAATAACAACAAAAGCAACAACAATAGACTCAGATAATGGCCCTAGTATATGTAGAGAACTTTATGCTCCTCAGAAGAAAGAAGCATGTAACATTATTGTGTTATGTCATGTTGAGAAATGACCAATTTCCACTTAGATCTGTTCCTGTGGTGTTCAGTAAGGACCACAAGGTATACTGGAATGACTGAGAAACTCTTATAGAAGCCAAGAGTCCATGCTCTGTTCCCAGTTTTACCACTAAATGCCCATGTTCCCTTAGACAAGTCCTTTCCCTTTCCCTTTGAGAATCTGTCAAACCTTCAGAGGTAGAAAACTACCTAGCCCCTGGACTGAGAGCCAACAGATGTGCTCTGGTAACACTGTGCTCTAGGACCATTGTCCGTTCTATTTCCTAGGGCCGATGTTCTTTCTGATGGGTTGGTGTCTGTGACATACCAGTTGTTAAATGATTCTGAGCATTACCTGCATGTTGATAATTCACTTCTGATTTTAGAAAGTTGATCATCATCATCCTTATTCCAATGGCAATCCTGTTAAGACCTTTGAATGATGCTCCCTCTAAGAGTCCTACCCACTCAGTTGTTCCTTGATTCTCATCAGTACTCTGGAGTCACCCCACATTACTGTTGAACACAGTTCAGGGTGGTAGGCTACCTCTTGAAGTCAAATGGACTCTGAGGTTGGAAGTGGTTCTGTGGCCAATGGTCTCAGCACCTTTCTGAAACCGTCTGGGCCACTCAGCACACATGTTCTCAAAGGCAACATATACTTATCACATGTCCCACATCATTATCTTTACTTCTCAGAGGGGAGGAGGAGCAAGCACTTTCCCAGGAAGGGAAGTAGGGAAAACACTGGATGATTGTTACCAGCCCAAGTCACTCAGTGTCTTCGTGATAAACTAGTTAACAAAGCTTTTGGAGACAGAGGCAAGGCTGAAGAGAAATGAAGAGCATCCACGTGGGCCCACACTGGCTGGGTTTGAATCCTGACTGTGTGACTGTGCAAGAGACTTAACTTGTCCATGTCTTGGTTCCCTCAGCAGTAAAGTGAGGGCAGTGATAATAACATTCCTTTAGAGTTTCTGTGAAGACTAAATAACTCAGTGTGCCTTAAGCAGACAGGACTTCTCTGCGCAGAGTAAATGCTCAATTAGTGCAAGCTATTCTGTTTTAGTAGTCTTTCTACTAAGCTTTCTCCTTTCCTTAGCATCTCCAGATAAAAAGGGACATGACGTTCTCTTATCAATTTAAGAAATATCTGTCAGTCACCCATTGGGTACCAGGTACCAGACTGAGTGCCAAGGATTCAATTATGACCCATGTCTTCATGAGCTTGTCTGTCTAATAACAACACTAATGAACATGTGTTGAGGATCACAGGTGCAGGGAGCAATTTACCTGTTTTCTTTACTAACCTTTTTAATCCCCACAACAAAGTCCTGAGTTAGTTCCCAATCATGCCCTCACTTTACAGAGGAGGAAATCAAGACCCATAAAGGATAAACAACTTAGCCAGTGTTAAAATATGGAGGAGCCATCATTCAAACTCAGGCAGTTTGGGTTTTGAACCTAGTCTTCAACCTTTCAGCCACACAACTCATTAGAAAGTCAAGACATTAAATAATTAAAAACCAAAAATAAACCCAAAACTAAACAAATGTGATAGAAGCAGTTGAGATGGTATATAACGGGTACCTTTGGGGAAAGTGATAGGCTAGCCCAGGGCAAGCAAACAGGAATGAGTCAAGGGGACTCTTTGTATTGTTTGCTTCTACTTTTGCAATGGAGGTATATTTGTGTATGAATTTTGGTATTAAAAAGAAGGAAAATACTTAAAGATGAATTAGCAGTACTGACTCTATCTATACCCAGCCCATTTTTGAGTTTGCAAAAAGTTTTTTTCTTCATGTCGTTTGAAACTCAAGACCTTGAAGCAGCAGGACTCTTGACTATTTCTACTTTAGCGATGAGGACCTTGAAGCTGAGGAGGTCCAGTGACTGAACTAGGGTAAAACAGCTAAGAGGTGGTGAGCCCAGAGTTTCTCATGTGCACCTTGGTGCATGAGCACATTCTATCTTGGCTGGCTAACTCAGGTTGCTGCAATAAAACATGATGATGATGACGATGATGATGATGATGACGATGATGATATTATAATAAGTGAAATGTCTAGGGTGCTTGCTAAGATAATGAACTCTGCTAAGCTTTAACTTATCAATAATTCTCAACATCCATTTGATATAAGCACAATTCTTAGTCATACTTTTCTGATAGGGAGACTGAGACTTACCAGGAAGACTAACCAACTCGTTGAGGGTCATAGGAGGATTTCAGCCAAAGTCATTGGACTAAAGACATTTTGCTCTTACCTGTTCTCCACTAATGCTTCCACTACTATCAGAAAGAAAAAAATAGACTCCCACCACCTCAGTGTCAAGGCCAACTCCAGAGAAAAACATCCTTGAACTCCTGAGCAGTTGTCTCACCATTATGCTTCTAACAATCACTCCGACTATCTACACCTCAGTTTCACCACCTAAGAAATGGAAACAACAATACCTCCTTCACTTCACAGAGTGTGGTTATAAAAATAATATGATCCAATATACCCAAGTCCCTGTGCAAACGAGTACCCTTTGCAGAAGCGGCTCCCTAGTTTTGAAGTCTTATACAAATGCCCTCTCTGGCCAAGCAGGATGTGAATATCTGGAGAAGGTTTGTGTCTTGGAAACAAGCTTTGGAGCATGACAAGCATGAGTTTAATTTCTGGCTCTGTCACTTACAAGATGCATGCCCCTGGGCAAATTACCTCACCTCTCTCTCTTGGTCTGTTTCCTCATCTGTAAAGAGGCTTTAAATTGCCTACTTTGCAGTGTTATTGTGAGGCACGAATAAGATAGAGCACTGAAGGCCTTGGCACAGTGCTTTGCCCAGAGTAGGTGCTTAGAGACGTGGCTCTCTGTGTTAGGTGTCTGTATCTCATGCCGCATCAGCTTATTGCCAATGTTACAAACCCATGGAATGATAGACAGAGAGTTACACAACCTTTAAAGGAACAATTCCAACCACAGATATTTGTTCCAAGGGATCCCATTCTATCCAAATGGACTCATTCATCCTCAGTCTGTATTTCATAAGGAAAAAAGAAAAATGACATTTTTTTATTTTCATTGGAACTTTCTTTTTTATTTTTTTAAATTTCAGACTCCTGAGGGACTGAGGAAGGTAACCTGAGAAGCTAAGACTTGATGTAAATGAATATATAATTGCTGGATTTTGAGCTGTCATTTTCTCTCTGCCACATCATGTGTTTCTGCCATGCCAGGCAAGCAGAGAAGAAACTGAGACAGTGCCTTAGCAAGCGCACTTGACTCGTGTGCTTGATTTGTCCACTAACATGGCTTCCAAACTCCCTGCCTAGGCAACATACTAGGCTATAAATACCTGTTTGTTCTTTTTTTCTGTTACCAAAGAGGCTAAATATTTGTTTAGTAATGACAATAGAACCTTTGTACTAGATGCTGACATTTAGAAAATGAAATGCTACTTATTTGGGACCACAGGCAAGGAATGCTATTGGACTCAAGTCTTTATCTCTTTCTCTTTCTTTCTCCCCTCTCTCTCTTTCCTTATCTCTCTAGCTTCTTCCTTCTTTCTTCTTTCTATACAAACAAACATAGGCTCAGGGGTAAGGAGAACCAGCCTCCCAAGCAGATTTGGTAAATGGGCCAGTTGAATCGTGGATCTAACTATTTCTCCTCCTGCCTACCTCACAAGTCTCATGTGCTCAGCACTCACTTTGTGCCAGACACCATGCTGTAAACTTTACAACCTCTATCCCTTGAAGTCATACAGCTCGTATCCATCAAACGAGGACTCAACCCAAGTATCTTGCTCTCTTGCTCTCTTTACCCACTAAGAAATACCATAAACAAATTTAAAAGTTTTGTGAACATAATATAAAGCCAGATAGGAATTATCAGTATTAACAATCTGAGTACTAATCCAAATCACAATGGCAACTAGTCCGCTTAAGTACCTTAACGTACTTGATTTGATCGCTTACAGTCATAGTAGTTGTGTAATGAATATTTTCTATGAACTGGTTGACACGGCTCTCATTACTTTTTGGATTGTTACAAATACTTCAATGAACACCTAACCTCACTAAGGTTGATTATAGGATCTTCCTTGTAAGAGCCGCAGAACCCAGAGCTATATATTCCTGATCTCACTAGTATGGAAATTTTCGTGTGTTAATAAAATGTCTCTGAATATTTTTTTACAATATTCTATTATAGTGTCATTGGTGAGAAATATGCAACTGAGCTAATAAAACCCATGGAAACATAGAGGTGAAGAAAGGCAGAGCTAGAAAGAAGCGTATCTTATCCAACAGCTAGCTCCCATCCATATTTTAGAAATGGGAAAATAGAGAAACAGAGGGGTCACCTAACCCTGGCCTTTGCTGAAATAAGATCCCACATTTCTCGAGTCCTACAAAAGCGCCCAATCCACTGTGTTTACAATTGCTGTGGATGATGCTAGTTCAGCTGAACATTTTTGGTCAAATATGCTAATGAAACACTTTTGAAGCCTAGAAATATTGATAGGACAATGAATAAGCCCAGCTACCTGTCAATCATAATAATGACACTATTAGGAATTCCATCATTCCATTCCTGCAAATGATGCTTCCCTGTTCTGGGTTGGTTCCAATTCAAGGAGTTATACAGCTCTACAATGCAGATGAAAGGTTGCCACAGAGATAAGCATGTCATTTTAAAGTACTCATTAGTATTCCTTGTCCTTGAGGAGTGACTCTTATACCCTTCACATACCTAAGAAAGTTATGCATATGTCCTGCAACTCCCACACCACCCAGATGCACTTTTGAGATGATTATATATGTTTGTTGTTGTTGTTTTTCTGGATTAATAAGCTCCAAACAACACCTTTATTGTCTGGGGAAAGAAGACTGACAGCTCCAGATGGTGGCCCATCAAGGCTGAATATGCATCTTGAATCCTCCAATTTCATGGTAGTAAGGTCCCTCCTGAGACCAACCACCATTGGCTTGCAGCTTCCACAGAGAAGGCTGGAAGCACTGGCTGCTACCCACATGCCCATCATCTGAACCTCGATGGGGAGAGTTAAGATTCTGTCCAAGATCAGTAGCTCTCCCTTAGTTTCTGCCCTTATCCCACAGAAACATAAATGGGATTATCTCTTCCTTGAAGGAATGCTTTTGACTTCTGATAGCTATGCTGTCCATGTCCCCAGATGGCACAGGAAAATGAAAAATCTCACCTCACTTGATTTTTCTTCAGATTTTTACAATGACATTAATTACATAATCTAATAGGCAGGCTCCTGTCCGGAGACTGGTAGCTACATGGAAAAGAGAGTAAATCTTGAAATTTGCTTGATTTTATCTTTGGCACAATGCTTGGTGCCTTGACCTTTTTATAGAGTGAAAGAGCCTAAGAATGAATATAAAATTTGCTGATTTTTTTAATACAAGTGGTAGTTTGGACAATTTCAATTTCTTAATTTAAAAATACTGTTTGTCAAGTGACTGGGATGCAGTCTTTGTCCTAAAAGACTTTGAAGTCTAGAGAGGAAAACAATCTTGCAATGATATGAGTAAAATAAAGCATTTAAACTGCTCTGATAAAGGTGAACATGGAGTACTATGGCATCTTAAGGGAGAAATGGTTAATTTTTAGATGAGGGGCAAAGAGGGCAAAAGTTAGAAAAAGATTCAAAGAGGAAGAAAACGTAAGTTTAATCATATAAGGAGAAAATTGACATTTCCAGGCAGAAGGAACAGCATGTGCAAAGGTCCCATGGAAGGACTCAGACAATTTGAAAAATGCAGTTGGTTTGACTGACTAGTGTATAATGTGTATGATGATCAAAAAGCTGAAGAACTGTCCCTATAAGACATTCATTAATATTGGACTTGATCCTGGGGCCAGTGGGTGATAATATAATTGCTGTATATAAGGGACCGGATTATGAGATTTGCATTTTTAAAGACTCACTCTGGCCACTGTTTGAAGAAAGGACTCTCCTGGATGCTAGAGGTAGGGAAACAAGACCAGATATCAAAGACTAATGTGAGAAATGGTGGGATCTGGCCAATAATGCCTAGAGGATAAATAAAAATATGTTTAGGAAGTAAAATCAATAGGACTTGGTGATGGGAGAAAGATGAGACAGAAGGAAGACTGAAAATTTTTAGAATAAAAAACTTTGGAACTAGATCAAGGGGCGCTGGAGCATGAGATGGAACTTACTCCTCATCCTTGCTGGTGGTCTAGGTTAAAATATTCTTAATGAGGAAATCAGAGCCACAGAAGTGTCTGGGGTAGCCATCTCGATCCCATAGGTAGGGGTAGATTATTCTTTCAAAGCAGATGGCTATGAGCTTCCTGACTCCGACATACTCTCTATTTTCTAGAACAAGAACCAAATTCACTAGTCCTATTTACAACAAGGTATTATAAATGAGAGACCCTCAGGCATTTAAACTCCCTCCCCACTGCAGGAATTTCCCTTTAAACATTCCTTATCTTGGAAGCCATTTGGCCTCCTTAAATACTTTCAATTGACCAGAAGCTCAATAACTTTCAAGAATGTTCTGTGTGAATTTGGGAAAGTTTAATGGCAGACATTAACACCGATAAATCCATTTTCAGTTTACACAATGCTGTTGACTAAATTAAATGCTTTTATGTCCACTATCATCATGCCAGGGAGATTAGGAGACCAGTAGGTGGTTGTACCAGGTCTGAAACCCAGAAAAGATACCTGACTCTTCTGCTCCCAAGATGCATATGTGTGCCTTTGCTCTTTGACATTGCATCATCATAGTTTTCTGGTTTTGTGTTAATTTCCCCCCATTGATTGTAATCTCCTTGAGAGCAAGAACTCTGTTTTCTAACTGTTCATCACATGCCTTGCTCAGGGACTGGCTCAGAATACATAGGTGTTTAATAAATGTTAGTTGAAAACAACAACAACAACAACACAAGATTGTGTTTTGATTCAGTCCTTTATGTTGACAGGATAAAGTTGAAAGTCATCTTACCTGAAACTTTTGATCATGACTTCACTCTCTAAAGTCTCAGAGAAGTATTTGTCCTTCACCTGAGAATCTTCAATTATGCCATGTTAATCCAAACTTTGTAGTCCACAGTTTTTACATTAACAACAACAACAACACCAACACAAGATTGTGTTTTGATTCAGTCCTTTATGTTGACAGGATAAAGTTGAAAGTCATCTTACCTGAAACTTTTGATCATGACTTCACTCTCTAAAGTCTCAGAGAAGTATTTGTCCTTCACCTGAGAATCTTCAATTATGCCATGTTAATCCAAACTTTGTTGTCCACAGTTTTTACATATGGCTTCCAGTTCTCCCTCCCAGAGGTAAACTTTCCTTTTTCCCTTTGCTTGTTCTGCTTTCTAAAATGTTACTAATTAATAGTGGGTGCAACAAATAGATCCTCCACCACAACCAGCTGTTCCCTGATTAAAAAAGCCTTGCCCATATATACAAACCCTTGATGATTTCAAGAGACCAGAGGGAAATTGTCACGGCATCAGGATTCAGTGCCCAACCTTCAGGCAGTGCCTAAGTAGTGCCAAACCATGTGGATGAAAAGAAACCAAGATGAGTCAGTTGCCCAGATGTTTTGTTGTTAGGTCACCAAGGATCTGGATGATTGGAGGCCTGGATGCCAGAGTTTGTGTGGCCATGTATAGCCATGCTTCAAAGTGAACACAAGCTTAATAAAGCAGGGCTGGTTCCAGAACTGATGGGAGGTGAAACAGAGGGAGAGGGAGAAAGATTTGAGCAGAAGAGGAGTTTCTAGGGGAGGGAAATTAGGCTTTCAGGAAATCAGGGATGGGGGACAGGGCTGGATCTACCAGATAGGCTGGTATCGGGACACTCACAAGGTCTTGGGTTACTGTTCCTAGAAGGAGGGGCATGGCATCAGACATTTTCTGAGTACCAACTTTGTGCTAGAGACTGTGGGATATGCTGGGAGTAAGTGGCGAACAAGACAGCTGTGGTATGTGCCCGTGTGTAACTTAGTGTTTAGTGGAGACAAAGGACATTAGAGTGCCTCCTGGTAAGTGTCCCCAACAGAGAAGTACAGGACACTGAGAGAATTGAGATCCACGAGTGTGTGTGTGTGTGTGTGTGGGGGGGTGCATTCCAGAAGGATTCCTCGAGGAAGTGAAATCTAAGCTGAGGATTGAAGCATGAGTAGGATTTAGCCAGTCTGTGTCAGGGGAAGCCTGTTCCCATCAAGGGAAAAGTATTGTGAAAGTCCGGAGGTGAGATAACAAGCAGGTCAAGTGATGGAAGAAAGTTTGGTGATGAGCAAGGGGTGGTAAGAAATGAGTCAGGAGGAATATAGCAGGGCCACATGCTGTAAGATCTTGTAAGTCATGCTGACACTAGACAAGTTGTGGAGTGGCATAGACTTGCACGGTCTGAAGCCGTCTGCTGTGCAATGAAGAAAACGGGTTAAGACCCACAAGATGGGAGGCAGAGAGGTCAGTTAGTAGGCTGTTGCAGGAATTCAAAAGAGAGATGATAGAGGCCGAGGCACATCCCAGGGGGTGTTAATTATCCCCTTTCAAGTTCCACTTTGGTCCTTCCTAATTTATTTTGAGCCTCCTTTCACTACATCTTAATCCTTCATGTATTCCTACATCTAGGACATCTCCAGGCATATAGAGATGCTCAAAAAATAGTTGCTGAATAAATGAACAAACCAGTTTTAATCTTTTTGTTATGGAAATTCTCATTCTTTTCTCTCTCTCTCTCTCTCTCTCTCTCTCTGTCTCTCTGTCTCTCTGTCTCTCTTTCTCTCTCTCCCCCACCCCACCCCACCACCACAATATAAACAATTCTCAACTTCTCAAATGGCTTGGGAGCTTATTAAAAGCAAGAATGATAATATCTTCCACTTCTCATATATCCATTACTTAAATGGATTCCTGATCACTAGATTTGATTTTAACTTTTTAATTTTTTTTTCCATCCTCTCTTCCCCACTGCAAGTGTATGTACAATCAGATCTTCTGATTTAATGATCTCCCTTAGGAATCATATAACAGAGCATTGGAAGGGACTTTAAAGATAACTGAGTCCCGTCTCCCTAATATATCTAATAGTGAATATATTAAATACTACCAGGTACCAAACACTATTCTAAGCTCTTTTTGAGATTTATCAATTTAGTCCTCACAAAGACTCTTCAGTCAGGTACTATTATGATTCTCATATTATAAGGAGAAAACTGAACCACAGAGAAGATAAGTAACTCACTCAAGGACACACAACTGGTAAGTGGTAGACCTAGGAATCACACACCAAGATTTTGGCCTCCAAAGTCTATACTCCCAAAAAACTGTCAACTATGATGGCGTTTGAATGCCATCTAGAGACTGAGTTCCTTCAGCAACATCCCCAATAATGGACTTTCCATTTCTTCAATGTATTTAATGACAGGAAGGCTGGAAATACACTAAAGAGGAATGCTTCTTCCTAAAACACAAAACTAGAATTTATTAAAAAGCCACTCATTGGGATAGTTGAATGATAACTCTCTTCTTCCCCCTGGGATTGTGTAGTGTGGGTTGCACACTCCAAAGAATGCTGTCCTCTTTGTCACCCATCAATTCATCACTCTCCTTCTTAACTCCTTCCTCAGGTTTGGAAGTCTTTTTGTGATGTGAGGTTGGGTTAGGTTCACTAGCTCTGTGTTCTGACAAACCCTTTCACGTTCCTATCCCAGCTCTTTTCACATAATTTTACAATTGCTTGAGTACTTGACCTTCCCTTTTGAGAGAGATGCTTGCCAGAGTGAGGACTTGTCCTGCCTTGTTCCTTACTGAGTCCCAAGTCCTAGGGCTGGGTCAGTGGATTGCAATTGCTCAGCCAAAGTGTGTTGAGTTGATGAAATCTTAAGAAATCACATTTTCTATCACAGGGGTTAATTTGCTCCCCCATTCTAAATCGATTTTTCTTTTCCTTTTCTTGTCCCTTTGCTTTCCAAATGGGATGAAGGGACCATCTGGGCCACACAATTAATTGGAGATATGGAAAGATCTGGCTTAGCCTGATTTTCTTCGTTCTGCCAGGAGTGTTTGCATGACTTTGGGCAGTTCATCTGTGTTTCCTGGACCTCTATAAAATGAGGGGGTTGGATAAAGTTAGGAATTGCAAAATGGCAGCACACGGGCTATATAAACATGCTATGTTTGACCTACATAGTATTTTTTAAAATACTTGCATTTAGTGCCAACATTAATGTTAAAAAAATTGCCAACTCATCAAAATCTGGATGCATTAGAGCCTTCCTATGATAATAGAGAACATCACATTGATCCTGAGACCTCAGTAGCAACTTCCCCTTCGGATGACCTTGCCTAGGTCACTTACATGACGGATGTCACTCGTTTACCTTCCCTTCCGGGCCTTGGTGGACATTTAAATTAATCACCTCTGGACCAAATGATCTCAAAGAGCGGCTCCACACTTAAAGTCCTTGGAGGCCCATTCCTGGTTATATGACATAATGGGAAGCAAATATCATGTATTGATGCTTTTTTCCCCAATAGAGTAGTGAGTAGCATGAAAAGTTGAAATGCAAGCACACTTAGGTATAAGTAGGGAAAAGAAAAGCTCTGGGAGACCTGAAAGTGTCACTTGTTATCACTTAGCCCTAGCCAGGACTCCAATAGCAATTCTTACCCAAAGGTATGGTCTGAAACCAGCAAGTCAAGATGGATTTGAAAGAAGAAGTCAGAAGAAAGCCTTAAAAGCAATTTAAACATTAGAAGTAAAGGCTAGAATGAGATTTAAGACGTACAGTCAGTACAAAGTCTACATGAGGAAACATGTGCAGTATCATCTTTTGCAGGAGAGATGCACAGATGGATGTTGGGGATAGACCTGTACTTAATTGTAGAACTGGACCATCTCTTGATGCCATGCCTGAAGAAGGGGAACTAACATTTGTGGGTACCTACAGTACATTATACACTTTGTATTTTGTCATCCCATTTATTATGCATTATAATTCTATAGAATAATATGTTCATTTTACAAGTAAGGGGCCTGTGACTCAGAGAGGTGAAGATAATTACTCAAAGTCACAGAGCAGTACCTGAACCCAGGCCATCTGGCTTCAACTCAGTACTGCTTCTGTGGCACTTGGGCTGCTCTATCTTCCTCTAATTCTTCATTATGTTTGTTTCTGACAGCACTTCCCATTTATTCAGATGGCTTGTCTCTTGGTGCCATCTCAGCAGGCACAGGGGTCCTGGAATTCCATGCTGTAGCAAACAACCTCTCTGACCAAAAGTGGTCAACTCAGGTTTCTGGGTGGGCTCAGAGCGCTCGCTCTCTCGCGCTCTCTCTCTCTCTCTCTCTCTCTCAGGTTTCTGGGTGGGCTCAGAGCGCTCTCTCTCTCTCTCTCTCTCTCTCTTTGAAAATGTCTGAGCTCCTGGTCTCATGCCAAATATGAGGGTAAAGGTGAGAAACAGACTTCTGGCAGACTGTCCTTCTATCTGAGGTGCTAGCAGTGCGATCACACACAATAAGAGAGTTGGAATTTCCTTGATTCAAGAACAAAATGGATGCAGTTGGCCCAACTTTGTTTCCTGGTACAAACCAAGATGTAAGATGTATGAAATGACCTCACAAACTCCCTTGTCATTTTGGGTATGATGAGCAGTAAAACTGGTCTCTGTTTCAGATGGGTAAGAAGAAGACAGGTCTATCACATTTTAAGGGGATAAATGCACCTGGGCAAGAATCCAGAGGAAGATGGAACAAAGGCATTAACCACACCGTCACTGATGAGCTGGATGGTGGACTCCCCCTGAACTCTGTCAGAATGGGTCTGAATTTTGCCTCTCGTTCATGTTTTATAGAGGTTTTTAAAATTGTAGTAAAATATACATAACACAAAATTTACCACTTTAACCATTTTTAAACATTCAGTTCTGGGGCATTCAGTACATTCACATTGTTGTACAGCCATCGCCACTATCCATCTCCAGAACCTTTTTATCTTCCCTTGCTGAAACTTGGTATCTATTAAACAGTAGGTCTCCATCGTTTTCACACCCTTTCGCCTCTTCCAGCAACCACCATTCCCCTCTCTAATGATTTGACTATTCCGGGTACCACATGTAAGTAGAATCACATCATATTTGTCCTTTTGTGACTGGCTTACTTTGCTTAGAATAACGTTTTCAAGGTTCATCTATGTTGTAACATGTGTTAGAATTTTCTTGCTTTTTAAGGCTGAATCAAATTTATATGTATATATGTACATATGTGTTTA
>NW_006440132.1:4965952-5008778 GCF_000325575.1 Pteropus alecto
ATATATATATACACACTGCATTTTGTTTAATCATTTATGTAATCAATGGATAACTGGGCTGCTCTCACTTCTTGGCTCTAGTGAATCATGCTGCTATGAACCTGACTGTTCAAATATTATAGAAATATATAGTTTTTAATTACCATTGATACACATTCTTTAAAAGTGGGGATTAGTAGCTAACATCATGTACAAAAAGAGAAGCTCTCTGGACATATTTTAATGAGAATGGTTTTTAGCACAACATAAAATTGGATGATGCTAAGGGGATTATTGAAAATTGGTCTTCCTCATTTGCCAGCAGTCATTTTCTAAAAACAAGATATTTTCATGTCCTTTTCCTCTTTTAAATATATTTTCACATGCACATTAGTTTCAGAATAAAATACAAGTTTCTTAACACGGCATGCATGGTCTCAGCCAAATTTCCCAGCCTCGTCTGCCATCAGCCTCCCTGCGCAACAGTATTGTATGTGGAACATGCTCAATCTTTGATGCCTCAGGGTTCTGCACTTCCTAGTCCTCCTACCTGCACCTTAGAGAGCCCCTCTCTGTAGCACTTATGACATATTATGGTATTGTGGTCTTTCCCCATATCATCTCCCTATGGACTAAGGGATTTTATATTATTTATTTATACAATACTTGTATTTAGCATGGAAGGAACTAATATTTTTCAAGTGAATGAATGAATGAATGAAAGTTCGAATCTCTTCTCCTTCAGTAGGTAAAACAGAATTTAAACATCTCACTTAGACACTTCTTTTTCAACACAGTACAAAAGAAAATATAAGTCCCAGACACATCTGAAATGTGAGGATTTTCATTTGAGGAGTCAGACAAGAACTACTAGAGTCCTAAAGAATATTTAATTCAACTTTACATTTCAAGTCTACAAGTAGATAAGAAGACTAACATCCAACCTGGACTAACTTGTTCAAGTTTACAAAGTGAGTTGGGTGCCGAGCTGTGATTAGAGCCTGTGCTTCTTGACTTCTAGCCCAGTGCTCCTTTTATTGCACTCACATATTAGTAGTTGGTCCTTGTCAAGTATTTCCTGAGCAAATTATTGTTCAGGAAATAAAGATTTTGTTGTTGTTTTGCTGAGAGAAGAAAGATATGCTGTTCTTGATGTCAAGGGTTGTAATAGCTAAAATAAAAGTATGGGTCAAAAGAAAAGAGAGTATGTCTGCAGGTGTCAGAGAGGTTTTAAAAAAGCTTTCTAGAAACATGTCAGCAAGAGCAGGACTGATTTATTCTGATGCCACCAGGATGATCTGGCAAAGCTGAGGCTGGCTCTCTACAAGGTACCAGCAATGGGTTCCTGGAAGGTCAAAACTTCTCATGTGTCTTTGGTAAAATCGTAAGGCAGGATTCAGGCACAAAAACGTTGTTAATTCAAGTCCTGCTAATTTTGAATCTGTTATGATAAAGCGAAGGTATGTATGATGCTAATACATGATCCAGGCTACAATAGGAATGACATCTGCTCTTAGTGGGAACAATGTATTTTTGCATAATGCTATCTTCTCTGATTTTACTTTTCACAATCTACTTATTCTTATCCATTTAATCTTATGGTATAAGTCTGTATAATTTATACAAGTCATATCTGTGTGTGTATGATATACTAGTGTACATCAATTAAGCTTATATATATATTTATTTTTTCTGTAGTGAGATTCTGGCTTAGTCTAAAGGGAATTTAGCCTTATTTATGTATGCCTAATGAAGCGATAGATTTGGTAGACTCATAGATATTGATTTGCATGAATTAATTTATATGAGAGCCTGTGTTTAGTTTTTTTCACTTAGTGAAGGAGGAGGGAATAGTTTGGTACCCTTGTGAATGCAGAGAGAGGAGACAAGGAGAAAGGAGAAGAACTGAGCAGAAAAATAGAATGGGTAATAGATCATCTGCCTCCTGATAGCACGATGGATTATTTTTGTAAGCAGATCTCTGGGGGAGAAGGTGAAGAGAAGAGGGGGAATACAGGAGTTGAAAAGTGGAGGACGATGCTTCTTTCTCAGATGGGTACTGACCTTTTGGAAAGAAATGTTGGTGGCAAGATCTAAACAATCTGTTTTTATGAGATAATTTGTGAGACAGTAAACACATAAGTTAGCCATATCAGGTATATATAGCTATATAACAAACCCCTGCCCCCCACCCCCAAACAACCATATGGTATTTTTCACAAGGCTATGAGTTGATCGGGTGGTTCTGCTGAATTGGGCTGGTCTTGGTCAGACAGTTTCTTTTGGTCTTCCTGGGACTCAGGTGATCATCTGAATGTTAGTGCATCTATAGTAGTCTTAGCCAGGCCAACTACCTGTGCTTCACATGTCTCATCCTCTAGCAGTCTGGTTCAGGCATGTTTTTACAAGTACTTTTACAGGGTTCTACTTACATAAAGTTTGTTATTATCTTATTGGACAAAGTCAGTCACATGGCCCAAGTCCAGAATAATAAGTGGGCTTACTATCAAAAGATATGGATTCAGGGAGGAGTGAAAAGTTTTGCAGTCAATCTATTGCATATAAGCCATCTTTCTCCAGGCTCAGGTGATAGAGTTGAGGAGTGGAGCATTCTCCTCATTTCTGACTGGACCACAGCTTGACTCTGATGTAATGTGTACTGTAGAAAAAGAACAGCAAGGTTTGGCAACTCAAGGAGTTCTCTCTCTACTCATTGCTGAGACAGTGGTAGAAGCATGTGATGAGTCAGTTACTCCGTGAGCAGAACCTCCCTGATGTTCCACTTTGGGCATGTAGTAGGAGTAGTACATAAATATTTGGTAGTGTATTTTAAGGGACCCTGGGGTGAATCATCCTTGGCAGGAGCACATTATTCCCTTTCAGGGTCCTGAATGCCATCTTAATGGTGAGCAACTGCCCCAAGTGACTTTGTGCAGGAGACAGCAATAAAGAGACCAGAATAGAAGGACAAATATAACTTACTGAGCATACGTTGATACAAAAACAATAATTGGAAAAAGAATTTAGCTGGATGGTGCTGATTCCCCACAATCGTGCACATGAGAGCTTGGAATAGCAAAATTTTGGTATTCATGCAATGGAAACTTTAGGTTGGTATAATATGAAACATGCCAGTTTTATTTACATATTTGTTTGTTAAGGTCCAAGCATTGCAAAATGTTACAACCTAGTCTTCCTACCAATTAGGATAAGATTTTTTTTTTGAATTAGGAAGGTTTTAATTTCATCAATTTGAAGTGAATAATGCCTAATAGTTTTTTTATTCACATATTTTAGCAAAAAGCAGCATGAAAGAAAGGGTAGAAAAAATATTCTGCACTGGCATGCAGACCTGGATCAGCATTTTAATTTTCCCTCTAAATTGTTTAACATTGGCAAATTACCTAATCTCTCTAACTATCTGTTTCTCATCGATAAAATGAGAATAACCATATCTTTGTTGCAAGGTTGGAGGAGGGATTAATGATAAAGGATGCAAAATAGCTGATGTGTCACAGGTGTTCTAATAAATGTAGTTGTTTTCATCATTGAATATTTATTACTTGTCAGTTAAAGGCCAAACACAGTCCTACATGCTGTAGATTTAAAAATAGTCAATGGTCCCAGAACCTCATATACAGATTTAAAGCATAAACAAATAAATAATGATATAAGTCTGTCTCTCTCTACATAGCGATGAGTTTCTTGAGGTCACATTGCTATGTTCCTCTTTGTAGACCCAGTAATCTCCAGAATCTAGCACAGAGCTTGATGAGTCAATGTCCTTCAATTGAATTGTATTATATCTCAGAAGCTAGGTCTTCCATACCATGATTAACACAGAGTCTCACACAGAATAGCTGTTTAGTACATTTTGAAAGAATGAATGGCTGAGTGATCAACAGAGGAGGAAAAAAGAAAAGGGGGAAGAAAGAAGGGGAGAGAGAAGAGAGGAAGGAAGGGAGGAAGGGAAGAAGGAAGGGAGGAAGGGAGGGAGGAAGGAAGGAAAAGGAAGGAAGAGAAGGAGAATAGGAGAATGGGAGAAAAGAAGAACGAAGGAAGGAGGAGAAATAAAATAAATGAGATTAAAATAGAGAAAGAAACAAAGGAAAATGGAAAAGTATCCTCTCTCCTTCTTTTCCACTAAAATTTTTGAATATTTGCCCCAGAGAAATACCATTGCCCACCTCAGATGGAGATACAACTGCAGGAATAAATGGGCAGGCAACAAAACATAATTATGGCCCCAGGCAACCCAAGGCAGGAAGGTAGAGGGGGGCTTCTAATTCCCTAAGTTCCCTATCTTCTTGGAATGAAGTTGCCTTTTTCTTTTTCTATTTTTTCTAACCCTCTGATTGACGACCAACCCCCCATCCCCGACCCTCAGTGCTCATGTGTGCTCATCTCAGATACCAAGCTCTCCCCCGGTCCTTTTCTCTCAACGCCAAGCACAGGGGTAATTTATCTTCCCCTGGCTAAACCCCGCTGGGGAGCTCTGATCTCCCATTTGCCTCAGCCCTTGCTATACCCTAACCTTCACCACCCAACCACTGCCCCCCTCAGCCCTTGCTCCTACCCCTCAGTTGTCAGAATGTGTGAAAATTAATTGATTTGGGAAAGTAGAATTCAGGGGTTTGTAGTAAATCAAAACATTCCATTCATACTGCCCCAGCTTTCAAGGAGAACAGGGAGTCTTCAAAAAAATAAGGAGGAGGAAACTAGCAGCGAGGGGGACGGGGTGGGGGAAGAAAAATCAGAGGAAGAGGAGGAGATCTGAAAAATTGGATTTAGGGTTCATGTATTAGAAATTTGGCCTGCATGCTTCTTGGGGCGATGTCGCTGCATGAAATAAATACTGTCTTGGGCTTTCAGTGAAACTATTGCCATATGTTGTGGGGCTGGAAAGTTGCCCACCCCTTCCCTACCCCCCTTAACTCTCCTTCTCCCCCCACCCCTGTTGATTCACTTAAGGCTCTGATTAAGTTTGGTGAAATTCATATCTTTGCCGTCACTTTCCTATATGTTACAGATGGACTACAGAGGGAGGGCTTGCTGCCAGCCAATGAAGAAGAAGGGGGACCCTCTCGTCGCTGGGTGCCGAAAGGCACAGGAGTTCAAATGCTTGCAGTGGTTTTAGCCTGCTTGCGTGAGAATACTGGGAAACCCCGATGAGGCCTGAAGGCTGCCTTGAAAGAGTAAGGGGACAAAAATCTCTCCTGGATGGGTGAGTGGAAGTTGCTGGGAGGCATATTTCAGCCCAATGGTAGGGAAAAGCAGAAATCTTCATAGCAATTAGAAATATCCTAAAATAAAGCAGACTTCCCCAGGAGGTGAAATGCTTTCTTTAACTCACCATGTTTAAGCACACATGTCACGATGCTGTTGAAGGAAATTATGAATCGCATGAGGGCTTGACCTATAGTTTATCAACTTTTATGGCTATGGAAACCTTCCTGTTTATGTTTAAGTAAACTGTACTGGAACCCCCTGCATATGCATATATATATAGTGATAATTTTTTCCTGGAAATGATTTAATATTTTTATTGTCTTGATTAATATAAAAAACATCTGAAGTTATGATATTATGACTCAGTACTAAATAAAATCCTGATTGACAAAGATGTGGCTGTCTACAACAATGTTAAAAAAACTTGCCTTGAAGACTACGGATAATATTTTTTAATTAAGAGATGATAGGAGAAATTGTGACCAGAGTTCTACACCAAAAGCAATGAAGTTGGTAACCCACGTTCGCTCATTTAGAGTATCTTAATATTTAGTGTAGAACCAATTTTTTCATCATATTGCACAAAAGAAATGTGTCCTGAGTCCTGAAAGCACTGGGGATCCATGGAACATAGTTTTAAAACAACCGCTCTATAGATCTGTGAGCTCCCTTGCTCTTACCTCTGAAGGTGTACAGTTTTAAGAGTTTCGAGTATATTTAAGATAGAGAATTTCTTATCAAAGGAATGGGCTGAATGAATTTAGTATTTCTTTAAGAGTGTGGATTATGTTCATGGGACTAATTAGTGTTTAGGGAGTTACTGACCACATAATGCTTGTGAAGACAGACAATCTTTTGTAAAAGTAAGGTTGAGAAACAATTTAGCCAAACAGGACTAATCAAAGTAGGTGTCATCAATAAATACTGTAAGAGATAAGAAATCATCTCAAATATGTGTCTTAGATCAAGATCCCAGAAGCAGACCCTGAGGCAAGATGGAGTGTAAGTAGTTTGTTTTGGAAGTAATCAGAGGAAGCACCAGTAGGGGAGTGGAGAAATAGGAAATATAGACAAGGAAGAGAAGGAAACCAAGGAAGCAAGTGACCACGGCGTAGACAACTGGAACTCTTACCTCATTCTGAGAACTATGAGAGCCAGTGTTGAACCGGCACTCGAAATTCTCCTGCAAAACCCACTGCACACTTATTAGGCTCCAACTATCAAAAACAAAACACAAGAAAACAAAACAGAAAGTAACAAGCGTTGTTGAGGAAGTAGAGAAATTAGACCCCTTGTGTATTGTTGGAGGGAATGTAAAAATGGTGCAGCCACTATGGAAGATAGTATGACAATTCTCCAAAAAATTAAAAATAGAATTACTATATGATTCAGAAATTCTACTTCTGGGTATATATCCAAAAAATTGAAAACATGGATCCAAACAGATATCTGAACACTCATGTTCACAACAGCATTATTCACAATAGCCCCAAATGGAAGCAACCAGAGAGTCCATACACAGATAAACTGATAAAGAAAATGTGGTCTATACATAAAATGGAATATTATTCAGCCTTTGAAAAGAAGGAAAACTTGCCATTTGAGATAACATAGATGAACTTGGAGGAAATTTTGCTAAGTGAAATAAGTCAGATGTAGAAAGAAAGATACATCCATATGATCTCATTTATACCTGGAATCTAAAATAGTCAAACTCATAGAAGGAAAGAGTAGAATGGTAGTTGGCAGAGGATGCCGGGAGTGAGATGTTGGTCAAAGAGTACAAAGTTTTGCTTACGCAAGGTAAATAAGTTCTGGAGATTTGCTATACAGTACAGTACCTATAGCTAATGATACTGTATCATATACTTAAAATTTCTAAGAGGGTATATTTTGTGTTGTTGCTGTTGTTATTATTACTATTATTGAAGAGGTCAAGAAAAAACATTGGGAGATAATAAATATGTTTATGGCTTTGATGGTGATGATGGGTCATGGATATATACTGATCCCAAACTCATCAAGTTGTATATATTATATATGTACAGTTTTTTACATGTCAATCATACCTCGGTGAATGTTTTTAAAAAGACTAGATATGCAATCTTAGGACAACTTTTATACTTCTCTGAGCCTTATGGTTTCCTCTATAAGACTGAGATAATTGTACCTACAATATGTAATTGTCATTTGGTCTGCCATGGATATGGACTTCTCAATTTGGGGGACTTTATTATGAATCTTGGAGGAAAGTAGAGAAGTCCATGTGGAGAGATGCATTTCTTTAGCTTTCATGGTCTGAAAGGCATCATTAAGATCTGGCTGATTGATTCTGCCTTGGACTTTGGAGGTTGAGTTAGAGGTTCAGAGATGAAGAAATGAGGGAAAGGAATTTTCAGATGGGGCAGTGGTGTCCAGGAGTTTAGTCTGCATTCATAGGTAGTAGAGGACTGCAGAGGGGACCCTGTGTCTGCTGCCCAGAAACAGTCTGTTGCTTGAGACAGGCAGAGGTGACTTCTCTTGGTGCTGATACCATTTCTCTTAGAATTCTTGTGGGAATGAATGGAAAGCATATTGTATAGCCTCTGGAAGGGAATAGTATGGTTACTTTCCCTCCTTGACAGCACAGAAATTTTAAACAGAATCAGACTATTACTTCTGAGTGCAAGCTACTGGTTTTTTCTTTTTCTTGCATCCGTCCATCATGCCCTCTCTCCCATGTATATTTCATGTATTCTTCCAGAAAAAACACAAAGGTGAGCATTTACAGAAGTTTGTTCCATGACTTAATTCTATCCAGAAGAAGGCACAAAATGATGAATGTTTAAAGTTTGGTTGTAGTTCATTGACATCATCTATTGTAGTTGTTTGGGGACTTTTTTTTCTGTTTCTTACCAGTGGACAATTTTGTTCTCCCATTGAAATTATACAGTGAATCCCAATATGTGAATTAAAAGTGCTATTTTGTCTCTGCTTTGCAATATAGTTTTCTCGTTTTCTGAGAATGACTTTCTGTTTTGTGTTATACTAATTTGTCCTCTGTCTTGCCTTACTTTCTTGGTTCTTCATCTATATAATCTCTCCCTACCTCCATTCTCATCTTTACACATACTGTAACATTATGCACACAGCAGACATTCAGTGAAGATCTATCAAAGGAAAAGCTCCATAGTGGTGGGGAGCAGTACTTTTACTCTTAAGTTAGCTTCTAGTGAATTTTAATTTAAAGTAGCAGTTGTCTGTTGTTAAAAGTTTTCTTTATGATGTTTTATGGAAAAAAGGAGAAAGAAAAGTGCTGAGATGCTCAGAAGCTTATGGTCTCAGGGGAGCAGGAAAAAAAAAAGATATTCTATTAGAGTTAAATGATAATGAGTAGAATATTCGAGTTTCTTTTATTCTTGGATTATAAGAGTTACAAAAATAGTACAGAGAATTCCAGTACACCATTCATTCACCTTCCCTCAATGACAGTGTCCCATAAAACCATACTACATTAAAATATCCAGGAAATTGACCGTGGCGCAACACTCCTAAACTATTGATCTCATTTGCATTTCACAAGTTGTTACGTGCACAACTTTTTTGGTGTACAATTTTATAAAATTTTATCATATGTATAGATTTGTATAACCACATCCACAATCAAGACACAGAACTATTTCCTCACTCCTAAAAATATCCCTCTTTCTACCCCTTAGTAGTCACATCCTCCCCTAACCTTGATGCTGGCAACCACTGACCTGTTGTCCATCTTTATGTTTCTTTGAAAATATTATATAAACAAAATCATAGAGTATATAATATTTGGAGATTTTTAATAAAACTCTGCCTAATGACTTTGAGATTCATCCAAGTTGTTGGCTGTATTGATGGCTTGTGCTTTTTTATTGCTGAGTGGTATTTTATTGAACAGATGTACTATAGTTTATCAATTCTGTTGAAGGGTGTTTGTGTTGTTCCCAATGTTTTGAAATTGCAAATAAGGTGCTATAAACATTTACATGGAGGCTTTGTATCATACTAAGACATTTCTCTAGGGTAGATACCCAGAAGAAATGCCATTACTGGCTTACATTGTAAGTATATGTTTAACTTTATAAAAAACTGCTAAGATATTTTCCAAAGTGACCGTAATATTTTACATTCCCTCCAGCAATGTAAGAGATATCCTCTTGCTTTGCATCCTCACCAGCACTTATTACCTGACTTTTTATTTAGTTTATTTAGATGCAGTGGCATCTCACTGTACCTTTAATTTGCATTTCTCTAATGGTGAATGATAACGAATATCTTTTTATGTGCTTATTTGTCCTCTATATATCCTATTTAGTGAAATGACTGTACAGATCTGCCATTTTCTAATAGGATTGCTTGTTTTCTTACTGTTGAGTTTAGAGCGTTCTTTTTGTATCCTGGATACAAATTCTTTGTCAGATAAGTAGTTTGTCAGATAAATAGCAAATATTTGTTCTATTCTATAGCTTGTCTTTTCATTCTCTTAATAAGTGTCTTTAACAGAGTAAACTTTTTAAATTTTAATGAAGTTCAATTTAACTTTTTTCTTTTCTTGATTTTTTTTTTTTTTTGGTATTACATCTAAGAATTCTTCACTTGACTTTAGATCAAAGATTTTCTCCTATGTAGTAGTTTAAGAGTTTTATAGTTGCATGTTTTACATTTAGATCTATGATCCATTTAGGGTTAATTTTTGTTTAAGATGTGAAGTTTAGTTCAAGGCTTATTTTTTATTTTATTTTTGTCTATGGATGTTCAATTGTTCTAAAACCATTTGTTGAAAAGGAAAAGAATATCTTTTCTCTATTGACTTGTTTTTGCACTTTTGTCCAAAGTAAGTTGAACATATTTGTGTGGCTCTATTGCTAATTTCTCTACTCTGTTCCACTGATCTACATGTCTATCCCTCTATCGATGATACACTGTTTAGATTACTGTAAGTATAAGTTTGAAAATCAAGTAGTATAATTTCTCAACTTTATTCTCCTTCTTCAAATTATTTCAGCTATTCCAGTTTCTTTGGCTTTTTCTATAAATTTTAGAATCAGCTGGTCTATATCTTCAAAAATTCTGCTGAGATTTGATACGAAATTCATTAAATCTATAATCAACTTGAGACAGACTAACCTTATTACTTTATAGAGTTTTCCAATTCACAGTATGTTTTTCTACTGAAAATATTTCTTAAAAAATTATTTCACAAGTGTTTTGTATTTTCGCTTGCTATCACTACTAATAGTAACAGTATACATGTTTTATTAGATTTATACCTAACAAAAAAATTTCAAATTTTTTACAACTATTGTTTAGTATTGTATTTTTAATTTGGGTTTCTAACTGTTCTTGCTAGAATACAGAAATATGATCAGTTTTTTTCTGTTGACTTTGTAACCTCCAACCTTGCTAAACTCACCTAATAGTTCTTGAAGTCCTTTTGTAGAGTTATTGGGATTGAGATTCTTTTTTTTTTTTTTTTTAATGTTCTCAGTAAATGAATTTCTTTGAGAAGTGAGGACTGATGCTACTATACATATCCTCTTAAGGAGCAGAGAAATAAGATTCAGAGTCTTGGGGTTTAGGTGACAGAAAAAGAGCTATTTAGGGTTAGGAGAAATACCTAACTACTAGAATATACTTTTAACTCAAAATGGATTAAAGATTTAAATGTGAGGCCTGAAACTATAGAACTCCTATAAGAAAACATAGGCAGTAAACTCTTTGATGTTGTCCTTAGCATTATCTTTTTGAGTATGGCTCCTCAGGCAAGGGCAACAGAAGATAAACAAATGGGACTACTCTGAACTAAAGATATGTTTGTGCCGAGATGGAAACCATTAACAAAATGAAAAGACAACCTACTAAATGGGAGAAGATGTTCACCAATGATACATCTGGTTAAGGGGTTAATATTCAAAATATATAAGGAACTCATACAACTTAAGACCAAAACACCCAAACAACCCAATTAAAAAATGAGCAGAGATCCTGAATAGACATTTCTCCAATAGACATTAACCATATAGATGGTTAACAAACATGTTATGAAAAGATGCTCAACATCACTAATCATCAGGGAAATGCAAACTAAAATTATAATGGAATATCACCTCACACCTGTCAGAATGGCTATAATCAATAAATCAACAAATTACAAGTGCTGGTGAGGATGTGGAGAAAAGGGAACACTTGTACACTGTGGTGGGATTATAAATTAGTTCAGCCATCATGGAAAACAGTATGGAGATTTCAACGAATTAAAAATAGAGCTGCCATATGACCCAGAAGCGGAATTTCTGGGTATTTACCTGAAGAAAATAAGAACACTAATTTGAAAAGTTATATATACCTCTATGTTCATTGCAGCAGTACTAGTAATAGCCAAAATATGGAAGCAACTGAGATGTCTATGAATAGATGAGTGGATAAAGAAGATGTGCTATATAGAATATACTTTTATTTAGAGCGAATTTGAGAAAAGAACTAATAAAGGCCAGGAATACCTCAACTTAATAAATACATGTATAAATAAATGCAATAAAATGAATTTTCTAGCTTTTATGATTAGCTTGATACAGTCAATATTCCAGTTTCTAGATTGGGTCACATGAGGCAAACAGCTACTATGCTGCGTTTAAATACCAGGACCTAAAGCCAAAGAGGCTTATTGTTCTCAAAGAGAACACATTAGGTGGCACTATGCTGTTAACTCTTGATTGCAAACTTACATTTAAAATGTCTCCTTAATGTATTATAGAGATTTATTGCACACTTAGATTCAAGAACACCTCCTTCAAAGACTTGGTTTTAGTTCTTACTGAATGATCTTGAGTAAGTTACTTGATCTCTGCATCTCAGCTTCCTTATCTGAAAAAAATGGGAATGGTCCAAAATATTTCATTTTATATGTATATTTCATAGATCCTTGCACTACAGTAAGATAAATGTCATTGTCCCAATTTTGAGACCCCTGGAATAAGGGTTTAACTGATGACCTTGCTCAAGATCATGCTATGAATAACAGGCCAGGTAGAGACTTGTAACTTAGGGCTAAGGGACTCTAAAGCTGATATATTTAATGATTAAACTATAGAAAGTTCCAAGGGGGCAGAATAAAAAAGCTAATAAAGTATAGTGAGACCACAGAAGAAAGATGAGAGGTACCATGCACTACAAGGAGATAGTTTAGCCTTGGAAGAAGGAGAATTATCTGCCAGGAGAAGCTTGTTGATTCATTGTGATTATATTGTAAATGTGACCATTAACAGTGGAGCCAAACGAGGACACCTTAGTGCATTGAACAACAGCATAGTCAATGGATTTTAATTTAAGTTTAAATGTCAGAGATAGAGTTGAATTTTTAATTATGGATATAATTGTCTCCAAGCTATTTACTGGAATTTCCAGTGAAGAAGAATGATGATGGACACAAGTATCCAAGAGAAAAAGGAAAATGAAAATTTCACTGTCTTTCTTTGAAAAGTAGGCATAGGGCTAAATTAAAGAGATTTTTCAACTACCTTAATTTTTTTTTTTTACCGTATCAAAAAAATACAGAGAAACATAAAATGAAACATTAA
Source organism: Pteropus alecto (assembly GCF_000325575.1). NCBI lineage: Eukaryota > Metazoa > Chordata > Mammalia > Chiroptera > Pteropodidae > Pteropus > Pteropus alecto. The sequence goes on from NW_006440132.1 coordinate 4,978,753, forward strand.
TTGTGTGAATAATATATGCAGCCAACAATCCTATCAAGCAGATGCTTGTCTCATCTTGAACATAAGGCTCAAAGAAGTGAATAGGCCTATTTAGAGTTGCAGAGTCAGTGAACTATAGAGTTGGTATCTAATTCCAGGCTCCCCTGATTCCAAAGATTTGTTCTGACCGATGCTTCATGCTGCCTCTTAAAGAATAAACAACACTTCTCTGGATTTTGATTCGGAGGAGTGACTTACCAATATTTCAAAGGAATTGTATAATGGATATACTGTGTGGCATTATTACTACTGATGGAGCCAATGAATCATTAACATCTCTAACCAGTGGTGTAACTATTCCTGCCATGGTTGTCTTGTCCGCTTTCCATCCAGAGTTTTGGATTAAATATTCATTCACCATTAAAATATTAATGCAGCCCTACTGTTTCTGTAACAAATATTAATTTCTTATGGCATTTCCAGGCAATGCATAAGTTATATATTTCATATCCCACAGGAAACTGCTCATCTTCTGGCCCCTTTTGTTCACAGTTCTGTTCATTTCTCTTGGATGTAGAAGTCTAGAAAAGAGCAGGAAGAGAGAGAACATTGATTTGTAAACCGAGTCCCTGCCCAGTTATTGTTCTTCTTCTTTCTTGCTGCTGTGTTGTCTCTGGTCCAGGGAATGTTCCAACCAGCAATTCAGCAATTCTCTGACCTTTAAACTTAAATTAAAATTCATTGACTATAACTGTTTTTCAATGCACTAAGGTGTCCTCGTATGGCTCCAGTGGGATAAAGCAAGGGAAGATCACTGTGATAAGAACTATTGTCCAAGTTAAACTTCTAGAAATCACTAAGTGTCGTGATTTCGGGATGGATCATTTTATCCTCCCTCGTTATCTCAACCTCATTCACTTTTCCTCTCTCCGGGCATGGATCCATCCTCCCACCCCACCCCGCCCCACTCCCCCAGCTTTTCAGCTATTTTCTAATTAGTAGGACACCACATTTACATTTTTTTTGCGGGGGGTTGTGGGAAAGACAATTCTTACTAAGAAAGGGCTCTACTTATAGTCTCAGAAAGTTTTCTTTGCAAATATGGTGCTCAGGATTATTTAGTGGTACTTGTCAAACTGTAGATTCTTTGGCCCACCATAAATCCACTATATCAGACTGTAAACCAGAGTGTGTGTTTAGGAGATTACAATACATTCCAAATCTGAGAAGCTTCAGGCTAAGTATTGGCTTAAATAGGCTTTGATTTCACAGAATTGCGTTTGAATTTTGATTTGACTCTCTGTTCACTCTGGGACTCTGGGCAAGTTAACTTTATAGTTTCCCTACTGATAAAAATGGGGATAATAATAATACTTAATTCAATCAAGGTACTAAACATATCCATCACCTCTAAAAGTTTCTTCCAGCCCTACTTTTATAAAAGCTGTTGAAAATAACAATAATAAGACTTATTTCAAAATATAATATTTGAACATTAGATGAAATATCGTATATAGAACATTAGAACATTGCATGGCACATAGCAAGTGTTCAATAAATATTATCTAGTAATAGTAACAATAGTGTCAAATTCACAGGTGAATAACTTGGCCAATAGAACCTGTACACAGGAAGTTATACCAGCTAGCCCTGTTTAGCACCTTCTCCATCAATGCAGGGATATTCCCAGGATCTGAGGAACTTGCAAGAAGCCATAAAGGAATTTCAAAATTAGAACTGGAATTTGTGGCAGCCTGATAGGAAGCCTACAACATTTTCTCTGTAAGGCTTTTGGTTTTCAGAATTAATTCATACTAGGGAGCTGAGACAGAATTCCTTTTTGGCAGTCCTCAAAGGGGAACAATTCACTGGACAATTACTCATGACTATTTCAGGTTGCTGAAAATTGCTTATCGTCCAGCCCTTCCACTTGGTATGTCTCCAAAGAAGAGCCCACTAGCCTTTGCTGTTCTATCCTGGCAACATTGGGATTCATTTAAGGGTTTTAGGGAAAAGTCTTGGAATTGTAGAATTCTAGGGCTTGAAGACTGAACATACCTGGGCAGAAATCTTGACTTCATAACCTATCAGCTGATTAGAACCAGACAAGTCTTTTAACCTCCTAAATCCTTAGTTTCTGCAGTTTTAAAGTAGGGGCCATATTCTTCATGTTATAAGGTTTAAAAGAGAAGATATATGCAAAGCACTAAGTCGTAATGGTTATATTCTCTTCTTAACATTATTTTTAATTCTTTTCTTTTGCCTTATACTTTTAAGATTATTTTTCTTGAGAACTTTATCAAAATAATTGTTTTAATTCATCTTTTGCTTTTCATTATGTACCCCTGCCCCACAACCCCGCCACGTCTCTCCTGGCTTCTTAACTTGTCAACTTCTCTGAGTATAGAGATAGCTCTTTAAGCCAGTACACCACAAAATTAATGACGAGAGAACTTTGGGGTCAGGGTGGTACTAAACAATACTTCATAGCCACTTATATGTCTGCTTTCTACAAAAGTTGCCATTATCAATACCCCACACCCCCTTCCAAAGTAACAGTTATTTAGAAGGCTGAATTATTATAAAGCATGTTGGTATTCTAGTGTACTCAGGCTGCAAATCCGGAGTGTTCCAAACCAGAATGTGTTGATAGAAAATGAAGTGTTTATAGCAAGGGAAACACTGGTTCTGTCCTCATCCATGTTGGTTAGCTCACAGCTGGAATGGAGTATCCAGTTCTGGGTATCGCATTTTGATGCCAGTATAGACCAATGGTAGCATATTAAAGAGAGAATCATTGTGAGGATGTGAAGATGGGGTGGGAGGAGCCAGATAAAAGCAGGTGAAAAAAAAACCTGTGTCATGAAATATAGGGATAAGATGATGAGGGATGGACTAAGATGTAATTACCAGCTTCAACAATCTGATGGGGAAAATGGGGTTTGAGACACTCTGTGAAACTGCAAATGGGTAAAATTAGAGTCGGTGATTAAACTTCACAGAGTGATGTGGATAGAGCATATAATAAACAATTTTCTAACAACAGAGGTATCCAAGAAATTGGCTGATTCATGAGATAGTAAACCCCATTTCTGAAGATCTTTTAGCAAAGACTGGAGGGTGGGATGTTATCCATGTCAATCTTTTAGTAGATGATATTAAAAAATATTTTTAAATGCCTGAGATTCTATGAATGAGTCATAGAGATACTGTACAATAAGGACACAATAAGGACAATATTTCTCTAAGTGTTTTCCTCCGAATAGACATGTGTTAGTTTAAGGATTCCACAATCAAGTTTGAGAAATATTTATTTGGCTTGGTTAAGCATCTTCCCAAAGGCTTGATTTAATTAATGAGCATTGTGCATCTCCAAACATATACAGATTATATAAAATGTTTCCTAGAATTGGTTTGGTCATCGAACCCTTTCATTTACCATACAGGTTTTCCTAGTGGAACATCTCATACTACCAGGGTATGGCAAACCCTTGTGTACTGTTGAAGTGGAAGAGTGAACTTTGGTATGTGAAAGAAAAGAGCTCAAATCCTGGCTCTGCCATTTACTAACCGCACATCTCTGAACAAATTTTATTTTTCTGAGCCACCTTCACCTCATGTGTAACACCCACAAGGTTTGAAAGCTACAGAGCATAATACTTGGTACACTGAAAAAATATGATTGTTAACTACCGTCACCATCATCATCATCAACATCATTATCATCATCAATATTCTTGACAGGATCTGATGGGGTTCTGCTTCTACAATAGTCTTTAGTTGAGATTTAATAGAATAAAATTCTTGTGACATTAGCTTTCATGAAGATATAGATTTAATTTTAAAATGTGCATGTGCCCTGGTCCTTTAATCTCCTTCAAGGAAGCTACATTAAAAAATATTTGCATATATGCACAAATATACCTGTACACTGGAGCATTGTATACCAAAAGACTAAAAAAAACCTAAATATCTATCACTAGAGAACTTGTTACCAAAACAAAACAGAATAAAACAAAATAAAACTAAACTTTCCACTATGGAATTCAATGTGGTCATTAAAGAGAAAGATATAGATCTGCCGACATGAAAAGATTCTTCATCCCTGTGTTCCACTGCCTGTAGCATAGTGCCTGGTGCATTGCAGGCAATTACTAAATATTTTTGAAATACAATGAATCAATATTATGATATATTTCTGAGTGAAAAAAAGCAAGTTGTAAGACAAAAGCATATATATTTTTCTGAGTGTGTATATAATGTACAGATAGATGTACAGTATAGATATATGTATGCATGTATATACACATATGCAATACAGCAGATAAACATATATACATACATACATATGTGTGTGTTTATGTGTGTATACATATATATGTAATCAGTAACTGAGGACTTGAAGCATAGTTAACCTTGGCCTAAACTTAAATTCCAGGTCTTAATATTTAAAACCTGGGCCCCTCAAGCCTTTTGAGCCATGCTTCCCTTGCTCAGACCCGTTTCCACGTCTGGAAGTGTACTTTTCCTTTACTTTCCCTTCTAATAAAGCTATTCTTTATTAGAAAATATTTAAAAGAAAATATTTAAAAGCCTTCTCTGTGATTTCTGTAAGTTCCAAGACTTGCCCCCTCATGTTTTCCTCCATATATACGATTTTACATATACTCATGCTGCTTTCATTACCTCTTATTTGAACCTGGGATGCAAAACTCAATACTTTTACCGGTATGTCAAAGAATGAATTCACACTAAAGGTTTTTAAAAGAATTTTTGACATTGCTTAATATTTGTAGAGTAATTATTGAGCATATAGAGTGACACTGAAACAAACAAAACCTTCTGCCATCTTGCTGGCTTCCGTATGACTTCTCGCCCCTTCCTCCAGCCCTCTCTTCTCCTTCTCCACCCCCAGAGTATCAACCTGGTCCTTGTGTTTGTTTCTTCCCAAACCTTTCTAGCTACACTAGGGGCTCTGATTATTTTCTTCAGAGCTCATTCTCTAACTCAAACATATTCCCAAACAAATGTCCTTTACATAATGAGATCCACTGAATACAATTTTCCATCTAATTATAATTATAAATTTATAGACAAAAGTGTGTAAGAGTACCCATTAGACCATTAATAGTCATAATCTTTAGGGTGTGAGCTTGGGGTATATGATTGGCTAAGGAATTTTACATTTTCATGGACATATTTCTTTATTTCCTAGTATGTTTTATGTTTGTAATCATATGAATAAAGGAAATACACAGTGCGAGTTCACTATATCCACTGTCTAAATAGAAGGCCATATGACAATGAAAAACTGAGCCTCTTTGGTGATAAAACACTACAGGATGAGAGAAGAGACCGACCCTTAGAGGGGACTTGACTCTGTTCCAACTGATTGAACTTTGAACCCAGTGTGCCGGGGAAGGGGAACTTGAATCTTCTTAGGTGATCTAGGAGAGACACACGAGCAGCTGAAAACCAGCATCTCTATATGAAGCAGATGTGCCTGAAAGTAAAAGCCCTTCAATTTAGCCATGAGAAGAGCATGTTGTTCAGATAAAGTCCCGCTAAGGCCGTGGTTATACACCTGCAAGTGAGAGCTCTGCTGAGAAGCTTGTCAGCTGCTCTCTATTATGTTACATAGCTGTGGAAGTGTTGGATACCTGGCTGCTGAGATAATAACACCAATGGCATTGGAACATTTTAGAGCTGTGACTAATCTTAGTTTCCTTCTCTTTTCTCATGCTTGAAATTAAATACTTCTCTTTCTTTGAGAGCGTTGATTTCCCTAGAAGATGTTACTAATTGATAGCCTGCAGGATGTGAAGTATCCATTTTTCTTGGAGGCCCAAGAAGTCCACAGGGATTTTATTTGGCTTTACATCTTGCTCTGGCCTCAGAGGCTCATGGGACAGCAGAAAAGGAATAAAAATCACAATAAAGACAATATTAGATATTAACCATGGCAGCTAAAATTTGAGCTCTAGGTGCTAAGTTCTGCAATAAAGAATTTTTATGCAAGAACCGATTCAACATTTTTAACAGTCTGTGACTTAAGTGTCATCTTCTTATGCTCATTTTTCTACAGATGAAGAAACTGAGGATCAATTAGGTTAATGTGCCCAACGTGGGTGATACAACTAGATGGTCTCACTCAAATGAGCCCTGACAAGAGCTGTTTACTTTACTAAGTGACTGAAAATCATGAAAGTTTGGAACTCACAGGATACTCAAGGACAAGAGTCCAACCTCTTTATAGATGGGATGCTGACATTCAGAACAGTACTCAACATCATGACATCACAGATGAGAGCTAGCTGTGTGAGGCCAAGAAATTCTAGTACATCTCTGCTACTCTAGTGTGTAACAATTGGTCCAAAAGATGGGAAGTCCTTAAGAGTCTTACCATCTCATGAAGCCTCACCAACATCTGTGTAAATCAGCCGCTGGTTTTTATGTTGAGCTTCTCAGAAGACAGCCTTTCTCCCGAGGAGAGGGGCTTCCATCTTCTAGGAAGAACCCCAATGAGACTTCTCAAATGACTCAGACAGGAAGAGTGTTGGCTCTATGGTATCTGGTTTGAGAATGGGGACAGATTGCTGGCATGTTCTGAAAAGACCATTAAATATCACTAAATTATTCAGTCCCTTCCTTGCTCCTTACAGAGTGATCTGTCTTCTACAGTTCCATTCGGTTCTTTCCAACTCTCCAATCCTCAAGAAGAAAGTCATGCTTTACAAACATTCCTGCATAGCTGAGTATGTAAGGAAATGCCTTGATCAGACCAGATTTGATCCCATTTTATCTTATTTTAGCACACCATTGGAAAAAGCCCAGGTGTCAAGGAATGTGCATTCAACTTCCAATTTTTTTAACCACTTTATTGAGGTATGATTGACAGCTCTTCCATCATTAACTCCAAAAACTTGGGCATGCCACTTTATTTCTCTGAATCCCATTCCTTCACCTCTAGTTTTGCAAATGAACAACAACATCATTTTAACTCATGTGGGTGTTGAGAGGAATAGGGGAAAGAAGTAAATATTAACTGCTTGTAAACAAAGACACACAAAACCAGTATATGAAGGATGTTGATTTACTATTAATATAGCATTATGAAACATCAGACACTAGAAAGAGACTCTAGATTTTTCTAGATTTCTCTAGATTTTTGTGATTAACTTTTATATGTTTTGATACATCTCAAAAAAGAAAAGAAAGCTACAATACATGTAAAATGGATTTCAAAGAATTTTAGATCAAGAGGTTTTGAAACAACTATTTCCCTTAACATCATAGTCCAGGTTGTTGAATTTACTATTCAGAGAGGTAGAGAGATCAAGGACTCACTGTTTTATCTCCCTAGATTTTTTAGATATCAATGTTTTCCTAAGCTACTACCATTCCTTCCAACTCATATACACCTTTGCATAAGGAGAAAAAAGACAATGGGCACAAATATGTCATTTATGTTCCAGATTACCCCTCTCAGCTAGAGGGGTCATCCTGGAATTAGGTACAGAAAACAAAAATGGTTCATATCTTTGTCAGACAAACATGAATAACAGACATAAATGTGATGAAGATCGAAGAAGAGAGGGTTGAGCAATTGCCTAACATGACTCATTTTTACCTCATTCATATTTAACAACAACGACAATAATAATAATAGCCTGTGGAATAGCTCCTATGCGTCAGAGCCTTATTTGTATCATCTTATTTGTAATTTTCCTAATAAACCTGTGGTGTGAAGTTAATATCCACTTTTAAGAGTTGAAGAAACTGAGGATCAAACATATTATGCAATTTACTCAAGATCACAAAATTAGCAAGGAATAGAAACTTGATTAGAAACAAAGCCCGCCTCTATATAAAACACTTCCGTATACAACACAGCAGTGCTTCGTCTTAGCTAGACAGACTTTGACTGCCTTCCATTTTGAAATTGTACCTGGCATGTAGTCAACAACTATTAGACGTTGTTCCTTGATTATATTTAGCTAGCATTGCTATACAACAGGCTGAAAAGCTGGAGAAAATGTGAGAAACTTCAGAATAGATCAGATTGAATGACAAGAAGGTAGAATTATTGCTAGCCTATAAATCATAAATCCTGAGTTTTTTCCCATTTTAACATTGTTGTATTGTGTGACCTTAAGAAAGCCACTGAATCTCTCCATGTCTTGCTTTTGATGCTTATAAATGGGGACTATTGTACCTGCCTTACATACTATCAGGGTGGTTTCAGCAATCAAATAAGATGTCAGGACAAGTACTTGGCAATAGAAAGCTATTGCTATTATTATTGCTCTTTATGACTAAGCATAAGGTTTATGGTATTTCTCTCTGAAAAATAATTGTGATAAACTCACATAAGCAAAGGGCTAGAAGGATTGTGGGCAAAGACATAAATGGAGGTAAGTAGGAGGTGTGTGGGTGAGCAAGATGAGTAATATGGGCACTTTGGGGCATGATAAATATTATAAGAATTCACAGGAGGCTGGGTGAACTGCAGGTGAGACAGTGGGTATTGGGACAGAGGTGGGTATTGGGAGAAGTCAGATGGGAACGACTGAGTCACCATCTCACTTCTGGACCCACTCCTAGAACCGCAAAACAGGTGTTGACACTACAGAATAGCACAGGGCTGAAAATAAGTTTCACTTAATGGGTTCTTACTGGGTACTTCCTAAGTCCATGGGAATGAGAAGATAGTAAGAGTGGCAATTATAAAGAGAATAGTTGTAAAGATAAAGAGAGGTATTGAAAAGTGATTAAAACAGAACCTGGAATAAAGTCATCATTTAATGAATAGTAGTGATGACAGTGGTGGTAATATTCATCTGATACACAGGAAATGTAGGATATAGAGGTGTATAATATATCATCCCTTCCTTCAAGAAGGCTTGCAATCACTTGGACTAGCACTAGAGCAGGACAGGAAAGACTTGAGAGAGGAAGAAAGAGGATGAGACCATGGTAGATTGCTTGAAAAATAGCTCCAATTTCTGCTCATCCCTGTGTCAACACCTTTTGTAATGCTATTGATGGCTTCTCCCATCAAGAGGTAGAGTCTATCTGACCAATCCTTGAATTTGGGCAAGACTTAGGACTTTCTTTGCCAATAGAATGTGGCAGAAGTGACTTTGTGCTAGTTTTGAACAGAGGCCCAATAGGACTTTCACAGGTCTATGTTCTCTCTTGGGTCTTTGCCAGCTACCATGAGGGCAATTCCAAGCTAGCCAGCTAGATGATGAAAGACATATTGCCCAAGTTGCCCAAGTTGCCCAAGTTGACAGCCAATTTCTAAACAGAGTGAGGCTGGACTAACCAGTCCTGGTTGACTCCCTAGCAGACTATAAGCACACGTATGAGCCCAGCTGAGATTTCCCAAATCTGACCACAACAGAACTTCCCAGTGGATCTAAAGACTCACGAACAATGACCAGATGTTTTTGTTTTAAGCCACTAAAATTTGTAGTGGTTTGGTGTGCAGGTCTGATACAGGAACTGATATTCATGTACTACCATTTTTCTCCTATCATTGTCACAACTAGTCTGACCCCATTTTACAGATGTGGAAAAGAAGATTAAGTGAGGTAAGAAGTAACTCACCCAAGGTCAGAGAGCTAGAAGTGAAGTGACAGAGTCAGGATTTCACCGAGTCTGACTCCAAATCCTATGTACATTATACTATGTCCTATTACCTTGAGTAAGGTAAAAAAAAAAAAATGGTTTATGGGTTGATCAAGGTGGTTGGCTTTGAGACAGAGTTGAGCCAAGAGGATGGGCTATGCATCATCTAGGGTGGGGATCCTTGAGGCATGCACCAAACTCTGAGCAAGAGAACACTGGGAGTGAAACCCACAAAGGTCAAATGAGATGGTTCTTGTCTACTTTTAAAACCATGAGAGAAAAGAAAAGTTGATCACCAATGAGAAACAGGTTAGGAAACAGAAATTTCAGACAGAAAAAGTGACACAGATGAAGGCTGGGGACATGGTGAATTAACATACCCATTCAAAATAGATGTGATCTTAGATAGGAATGGTGAAAATTTAGAATATGATAGCCAAAATTAGGCTAGCACAGAATTTCCAGTAATCCCTGTTACTCCCTCAGAGAAGAAAGAAACTTGAAAGGGAAGTCTGGAAAGAGCATTTCAATGATCAGAACCCAGAAAAATCTGTGTCTTGAACTATACTTTGAAATCTTTCATCCACTTATTTTATTATTCCTTTTTTCAAGATTCTTTCTCCTGCTCTATAAGTAGAGAAATTCTTCAAGGTGTTCTCCTTGGGGTCAATGTTACTGATGCCTTCCCAAATAATTCTGATCACAATGTTCCACCTAACCACAAGGGAGATTGCAAGTGTGACACATAGTAGGATCACACTTGCAATCTCCCTTGTGGTTAGGTGGAACATTATACCAGTCCTGGCAAAAAAATTATAAAGATAAGTAATGGGTATTGATTCCATTCCAGAGAATTTAATATATGAACATGAGACCCACCAGAGGTCTCTCTCTATTGCAGAGACCCATGACATTAAAGTTGGTGGCTACTACAACAGTCTGGCTCCCTGAATAATAGCAATTAGTAAAGTTTCCCTGTCAGTTGATGATGGATAAGAAATAAAGAGGCCTGTGTTATTTTAAGTCACTGCTACTTGGAGGGTAGTTGTTATTGAAGCAAAATCTAGCTCGTCTTAATCAGTGGAGCCCTCTTCTCTTAGCTGGTCTAGATCAGAGTTTCTCAGATTATGTCCTCTGGAATACTAGTTATGAGAGGTTCTCTGTTAAAAGGATTTTATGGTTAATAAATTATTGGGAAACACTAGCTACCCTATTCTCATCTTAGAAAATCCCAATAAACATTTTAAAGCAAATTGGAATACGCTATTCTTGACCTTACTCGTGGCAAACCTATCTATTCTTAAGGTCTGAAACACCAGAAATATGCAGCTTATTTCTAATATATAACTCCTACATCTAAACATTCCCATAGATAATATTCTTCTGGCATTTCAAATTCAATATGGCAGATCTCAAAACCATTGTCTTCCTATAATTCAATCAACCTTTGTGACTCCTCTCTTTGTGAACAAGTTTGGGGTAGATCTCCCATCCAGGGTTCCATTTTAAAGTTTCCATGGAGCCGCGAAAGTGAGTCAGGTTACCCTGATTACTAGTGTTTGCAACTTAATACATGTATTGAACAGTGCATTCTCTCTTGAGAAGACTGCACTCCTAGAAAGGTGCATGGTTTATTTGGATGCTCTTCTTTTGAGTTCAATCTTATCAGCATCATGCAGACATGCTTTCAGATCATTGCTTTCAAAAGGGAGGCTTTGCTTGCAATCTCTTTTACACAGGTAAAATGTGAAGCTGTTAACTTACCTTCATAATTCCATAAAGAAAAGAGAGGAAAGTAGATAAAAATAAGCATAAAGAGTACTGCCTCTGGACTAGGCACAATGCTAAATGTTTCCCGTGGAATTCTGTCACTTGTTCTGCCCATTTGCTCTAAGGTAGGTATCATTTTTAACCACTTTTACAGATTAAAGAAGGAAGGCTCAGAGAGATTTAGTTACTTTTCAAAGTTCCCACAGTAAAAGAAGTGGTAGAGTCAGAAAAAAAATGTGTGCAATATGACTTCAGGGCTGTGCTCTAGACTGCTACTTCATTATGCTGTCTCCCCGAGGAATGAACACGTGCTAAGTTTCTTTTTCATGTTCAGTATTATGCTAAGTCTTTTGTAGCATTTTCATATTTAACCCCATAAATTTGCCCCTGGAGATAAACATGCTTATTCATGGGAAAATTAATTTCCAGAAAGAAAAATGAACTTGTGAAAGATTCCCAAGTGGTAGAGACTTCTTCTGTGGTTTCTTTCACTGGGCTGCTTCCTGTGGAGTCCCCTAATTTTTCTCTCCTTGCTATTGATCTGGCGGGGAGTTTGCCTAATCATTCTATAGCTCCAGAGAGTTTTCCATACTCACAGAATTATGCTTCTTTGGAAGCCCATGTATTATTCACGGACTCAACAAGCATGTATTGAGATTTTACTTTATACCAGCCTTTACTGAGATGATGATGTAGAGCAGTGAACAAAACAAAGTCCACGTCCTCATGCAGCTCACATTCTAAGGGGAAGAGACAATGCAAAATGCACTAAGAAGTAATATAAGTAAGATAAGGTGAGAACTAGAGATAAACAAAGCAGGATGAAGAAATGGAGAAAAGTAGTAGATGAATTTTTGAATAGAATGACCCAAGAAGTCTCTTGGGGGAACTGACATTAGTATGAATAATTTCACTTGAATAAAGTGAGTGGACAGTTGAATCAGTCATTGGAGTATACAATTCTCTTTTCTCTCCTCTCCCTACTGTCTTTCAACACTCCCCCAGCACACACACAGAGGCATGGGATTCCCCTCCACACACACACTCTTATGACACAAACATACACATGAATATACACACACAGACACTCATGCACACACCCAGGTACCCACTCACCTATACCCGCATACTTATATACACATACACACATAAACACAAACACACACATACACTTAAATGCACACGCACACACACATATGCACATGTGCATTCAAATGCACACGCACACACACATATGCACATGTGCATATCCTGCATTCCTCCTCTGGTCCGAACCCTCAGTCTTGGTTACTTCTGCATTCATAGCAAGAAACTACCAGTTCTCCATTCACTGTTCCTTTCACAAAGTGGTTTTACAAGATCAATTTCCACACGCATCATCCTAAAAGCTCATTAAAATGAAGATCTCTGGGACGTAGCCCAGGATGCCCCAAACTAGCAGCTCTGTGGTGGGAACCAGAAATTGCACTTTTAATCTAAACCCCAGACGATGTGGATGTATTATGAGGAGTCCACTGTCTCATCATTTAGAGCTGTTCTACCTCTGACACCTCAGAAAGGAAATATCCTCTTCCGGACTAGTGGGGATGGCCCAATGGTTGCCTTTGGAGTCAGAAAGACTTAGATTTCAAATCTTCTTATTAAGTTTCCCTAAGCCTTGCTGATCTAATCTGTAAAATGGGGAAATAATATCTCACTGGGTAGCTGAAAAGATTAAATGAGATAATATATGTAAAGCATGTGATACTAGCTCTTGAAGAACCTTACCAAGTGCTATTTTTGTTTCTCTTCATCTCTCTTATAACATTATCTAACTGGTCCCAACATACTTACCATTTAGAGACCCTAAATAAATTCAGGAGCCCCCTAGAATTCTCTTTGCAGTTTAAAAACCACTGACAAGAGTGAATCAAGAGAGAATGACTTGTCCCAGTTATGCAGAAATCTAGTTTCTGAAACAGAATAAGAGCTGAGCTTGCCTAACTCTCAGATATTTTTTCACTACTTAGTCATTTCTATTCTCTGTTTTAAAGTTATGCTTCTCTGAGTTCCCAAGGAAAATGGGGTCCGGAGGATGTTCTATTTAGAGACATCACAGTAGTGTGAATATAGGTTAGGTCTCTTCAGTCAGATTGCCTGAGTCAAAGCAGTCTCCATCATCTAGCTATCTAATTGCTGCCTAGCCTTGGGCCAATATACATTGTGCTATATGTATTTATATGTTTAATATATATTTTACTTTACATATATGTGTGTATGTGTATATATATATTTGCGTGTATATATTTGGTGTTACATATTTTTGAGATGTTACGTTAAATAGTATAGCCTAGAAATCATGACCATAAACATCTAGCTTCAAACCCATGTTTACTAGTTCTATGACTTTGGAGGAGTAGTCCAAACTTATTGAGCCTCAGTTTTTTCCACCTCTAAAGTGGAGACTACGACATCTGATTCTGAGTGTGTGTGTGCGTGTGTGTGTGTGTGCACGCGTGCGTGCGCGCGGATGTGAAAATAGATAATGCATGTTTAACGTACAGCACAATATCTGACACGTAGTAGATATTGAACAAGAGTGGGCATCGCTGTGTCATACATCTCTGGCAGAATTTGAAGGTATGCTATGCTAGACCATCTGGGTTAACTCTGCCAGTGTGAGAGTTACCTAATTCCAGCCCTGATTAAAAATTGACTGATTATTTCATGAATTCTAGGGACAACAAACTCAATACCTTGCTAGATACCTAGTATCTAGTATCTAGTAACACTTGTTTTCCAGATAGAAATGCAAACCTCAGCTTCAGAAGAGAAAATTTGGTTTTATTCTCCAGTGTCTGCATTTTTACTGGGCAATGCTTTCCCATGCAGTACCTGTTTTCTATTGTCGATAGCTATTTTACTATCTGGTTGGCTGTCCTGTGATTCTGCACTTCGGCACTGAACTGTCACCTGCAGAGTGAGCTGAAGTATTTCAACCTGCTCTCCAGCTCTAATATCTAACTTATGTCCCATTAGAAAATGTTTCACAGTTCAATGGCCAGTATTTTAAAACTTGTCGCTAATAAACAGAGGTGTTATTCAAGGTTTTCCTGCATGGGGACACTATTTCAGGCATTTTAAAATTTAATTTATTTTTTATGTGCTATTTTAGTTCATCCTCACAGAAAGTCTTTGAAGAAGATACAGTTATTGTCATTTTAAATGTGAGGAAATTAAGGATCAGAGAAAGTGGCAGGCCTAGGGTGAGGGGAAACTTAGCTAAAACCAGAGAGCTAATAAATGCTTTGAATCCAGGCACATGTGAGTCAACATTTCATGGAGAAATAAGGGAAGTGGAGGAAAAGAGATCTCAGCCCACATCCCACACTCTACTGCTTATTACATGAGCAAAAATTACTGGGTAATTTTTGAGAAATTCCTTGAACACTTTGAGCCTTATGTTCCTTATTTGTTAAATGGGAACACTCCAGTCTACTTCACAGCGTTGTCATGAGCATTCAGCAAGGTACGATCTGTAAAGAGTTTGGCATAGCACCATAGTATGGCACAGAACAAGTGCTCCAAAGATGTTGGTTTCCTGCTCTCTTGCTTTTGACTCAGCGTATTTAGAAATGCCTTTACTTTTTTTCCCCTCATGTCAAAAACAGATGGAATTGGAAGAATTAAGGTAACTGGGCATCCACAGCAATATTTCAGGTAAAGGGTTATTAAGCAAATGAACACACACGCAAATGATTTTTTTTTTTTCGGGAAGGAGAGAGATTGTGGAAAGATAGAAGGATTTTCTTAGAGGGATATTAAGGTAAGGAAGCCAGAAGGGAAGGAGCCCAGACAAAGATACAAAGATGGGATGGTACGAACCATATACAGTGATCATTTGGCAGCCGGATGAGCTTTGGTCAAAGGTGGGTATAAGGTAACAGGGGTAATTGAGGATAAAAAGCTAGACTTGGGGATGGGTGGAGGCACTGGTGTGACCCCGAGAAAGGATGACTAAGCTCTCAGTGGGTAATGGCATGCCTGTATCTAAACATAAAACATTAAAAAAAAATCAAACTAGGTGTTTGGTGACTCAAACCTAGGGAGAGATTCTTCAAACACTGGTGAGAATAAAAACACCAAGAAAGGAAGAATATTTTGGGGAAAATTAATTATGTTTGAATAACGTTGTTTATTTTTATTGCTATAAAACAGCCTTCTAATCCAGTTTTTTTTCTGGCACACAGCATCACCACCAGGAAACACCCATGAATTCCTGTGCTTCATGCTGAGCTCCATCTGCTGCCATATTACTCAATGGCAAATGGCACCTTGTTGAAAATATATTTATTTCTTGGGATGTAAAAAGCATATTTCTTTTGGTTTATTTGATGTCATAAAGGGATCAATCACAGTTAACCCTAAATATCTGAAATCTGATTGATTCACACAACCACTGCTACAATGTTTTCATTGAGAAGAGATACAGATGGAAAAGATTCCTATCTTTGAAATAGTTGGGAAACCACTGACAGCAGAGTAGATCGTGGATCTGCACAGGAAGGCAGTGTGGGCTAGGAGTCAACACTTTGTAGTCTTCTATGAGCTCAGTGGAAGGCTGGTTATGTGACCTTTAAGAGGCTAGACTGTCTGTGTGTTCAAAAGGGCAGCTTATGGAGACACACTGGCTCAAGTTAAATTTCTAACTTTATCACTTACCAACTATGCAAACTTGGGGCCTGTTCTGACCATTACTGTCCTCATTTAAAATGGTTTAATAGTGCTATCTGTATTACCAGGTAGGAGGCACACTGAACAGAGTGCTTACTTAGAGATCAGGCCCACAGATGATGCTCATACCAGAGGAGTTTTTCTTTCCTCCCAATTTTTCTTGATTTCTTTAACTGAAAAATGAATGCAGTCATTCCTTGACAGTTTTAGAGAGTTGCAAAATTCAAATAAATATATTTTAGGCACATAGATAAGAAGCTTTACAAACTGTAAGGGTATTGCTATTTGAAAATGTCCTCATTTTGGCATTATGTGGTATAAAATAAGAATGCAAGTGATTATGGGTGTTTCTTAGGTGCCAGATACTAGGCTTGGTGCATATTCGTTGTATAGGTCAGAGCCAATAATACTAGTTGCTATAACAAACAATACCCCAAAAATCATGTATATACTGCCCTTACCACAGTCTGGTGTAGTTGGGGAGCATTCCTTGCTCTGAGTGAGTGGGACCTATTGTCTGGTCCTCCTCTAAGACCTCAGTCTTCTATTGGACTTTTTTTTTTTTTTCTTTAATCCAGCTGGCAGCTAAGGAGCGATCAGTGAGTAGAAGATTCTGAGCTGGAAATGGCCTATGTCACAATGGCCCCATTCTATAGGCTAGATTTAAGCATCAATGCCCTCACTTAGAAATGGGGGGCAGGGAGACTATGTTCTCAGAAGGAAAATGAAACATTTTGCAGAACACATTGTTTTGCCTCTGCTATATTATCTCATTTAATCTTCACAAACTAGTCACAAGAGAGGGCTTATTATACACACTTTGGACATGGTATAACTGAGGCTTAGAGCTGCTAAGTCACTTGCTCAAAGTCATACAGCAACAGACAAGCATGTGTCTTTTAAATGAACTTGAATTGCCTACACTTTGAATTGGAAGCACCCAAAGAAATATTAAAATATTTATGGTTGTGGACTGTATGCTTTCAATGTCTAGCATCCAACAGCATCAACTAAATACTAAAAGAGATCATTTCCCCCAGAGATAAATTCACTGTAAAATTACAGTACATGAGAAATACTGAGATCCTTTATGTACTTAGGATGGAGCTAGAAATACAAAGTACAAACAGCACATTGATATAGTTTCTGGCCAAATGGAGAAATGCTTGGCCAAGACAAATGCTTCTATAACACTTAATAACAATGACATCATTAGGATAAAAGAATATACCTGCAGAAGGCTATATGAGCTAATTTTTAAGAGATCAGATCTTTGGGTGAGAACATATAGGTCTAAGCCTTTCTTTACTCCACTTACTAAGGGTGTGTTTTGGGTAAGTTGTTTCCACTCTCGGTTTCCCCACTTGTAAAAGGGGTATTTAACTATTTAACAACTAATTAGGGTCATACATACATACATACACACACACAAATATATATGCATATGGATCTATCTATCAATCATCTATCATCTATTTATCAATCATCTATCTCTAGGTTGATCGACTGATCTATCTACCTATCTACCTACCTACCTACCTACCTATCTATAGTTTGGTTTAAGGCAGAAGTTCAGGAAATATTCACTTTCATCTTCCATCTTCATCTTTCATCTTGCATTAATACTATAGAAAGAATTTTTAAAGTATTGCCATTTATTAGAAGTCCATTATGTCTCACTTGATGTGCTAGGTACTTATACGGATTATTCTATTTAATCTTAACAAGTCTTTTCTTGAAGAAGTCAAGTCATGTACCTGACATCACATCGAAGTGGTAGAGACACAATTGGATCCTTAGCACTCTGGTTCCAGATCTACTAATACCACGAAGCATCCCCTTGGCAGTATATGTCATCCGGACCAATCATTAGTTGCACTCTTATTCTTTTTCTGACATCCATACTTAGCTCAGAATCTTTCTTTGAATAGTCCTGGTGTTAGAGAACTTGCACCTCTCCCCAGACCTTAAAGCGTTTATCTAGCAGCTCCCTGGTTAGAAATTTCTTTCTGTTGGGCAGAAATATTCTTTCATATAACTTCCATCCATAGGTCATAGTTCTGCCTGCTGGGGTTCACCCAGAACAAGTCTACTTCTTCTGCCTCGAGATGGCAACTTGAATATTTAAATGCATTTATGATGACCTGAAGTATTTTTTCCTCTGGTAAAATATTTCTGGTTTCTTTAATTTTTCTATGATAGTCCTTCATCCACCAGTATAGTTACCCCAGACAGTTTCCAATTTGTTAATATCATTTGAAAAGTGCTGTGGCCAGAAGCAGAGGTGGTTTCCAGTTAGTGGCCAGAACGTTGTAGGGCAGCCTCTGTCCTAGACTCAGTGTTCTCATTCATAAGAGCCTGAGATCTCATTAGCTTTCTTAGCAGCCTCATCCTGTTATTGGCCCATACTTTCCTTGCAGTCATCTTCTATGCCAAAACTGGTGAATTATGGGATGTTGGGGCTAGACGTTTGATAAAGGGTAAATTGAGTCACCTAGTCCAGTTTTAAATAGAAGTTTAGACACAACTGAAGGAAGAATTAGTCAAACAGATAACACATTTTAGAATATTGTTTAGAATATTGCTTAAAATGTAGCACAGAGATTCATAGACCTAGAAAATACGGAAGTAAAGTTGTGAGACAGGGAGCCTGATTATTTGGTCATTCACAGGGCACGTTTTCACGATATCTTAATGATTATAAGGATGAACTTTAAAGGTGGATTGTTTAATAAGCCCTGGTCAGCTTTTTTATGCTGCAACATTCTTTACACAACTAATATCTTCCAGTCTTTGCCATTTTTTTCATCTCGGACTGACTTTACTGCCCTCTTAATCCATCCTCTCTGGCAAAAAGTCTCAGGCCCGCCAGAGCTGAGGCAGCGATTCCAATGCTGGGAAAGGCAGCGGGGATTCCAACAACAACGCGAACAGCTCAAGTAATAACGCATGTCCTAAGAAAGCACACCTGCACATTTCTGGAATATTCTGAACTACAGAGCTATAAATCTTTAACTTTAAAGTATTCCCAGTTCCGTCCTTATACTTAAAAAATACATATTATTATTATGTTTTTAACATACTTATCATTTATCCAAGTTGAAGATGATTCAAGAAAATAGTTCTGTCTCTTTCAACATGCTGGGATCCACAGACAACCTCCAGCAGTGAATTAAACATTTGGTGATCCATCATTTAAAGTTATTTCTGGAGCTGTTATAATTTAAATCATTTTTACCAGAATTTATAGGCACTTAAACCTAGGTACCGTATGTAACTGTGCTTTATGGGCAACACAAATGATTCTGGGCCTTTCTCTCTTTCTCTGTCTGTTCACATTACAAAAAAACATATATCATAACCAGAAGTGTCTAGCGTACAGTAAATTTTTTTGCCTGATGCTTTAAGTAAGGGATGGATATATGAGAAGGTGCTAGCATGGTACAGGGATGTTGGCAGGGAGAAGGGATTTGGTTATCTCTTTCAAGAGTAAGTACTGTTAAGTTGCATTTAAAAAAATGTTCACAAAAAGCTAGCTTTTTATGAACATTGTTAATTGTTTTATTATGAATACCAATTTCCTAAGGTGAAAATCACCTCGAAGAGATCAAACAAGTTGTTAGCTATGGTGCTCATGGGACTGTTATGTGTTGAATTGTGAATCTCCTCCTCCAAATTCATATGTTGACGTCCTAACCCCTTAGTATCTTGAATGTAACACTATTTGGAGATAGGGTCTTTAAAGAGGTAATTAAGGTAAAGTGAGGTCATATGGATAGGTACTAATCCAGTATGACTGGTGTTCTTATAAAAAGAAGAGATTAGGACACAGACAACACACAGACCAAGGGGCGACCGTGTGAAGACATAACAAGAAGGCAACTATCTGCAAGCCAAGGAGAGATATCTCAGGGGAAAAAAAAAAACCTACAGACACTGAGATCTTGAACTTCTAGCCTCCAGAACTATGAGAAAATAAATCTCTATGGCTTAATCCATCCGATCTGTGGTACATCGTAATGGCAACCTGAGTTGACTAATATTGGGCCAATAACATGCCTTGGACTAGGGCTGGAACGAGAGAGTTCAAGGCAAATGAGTCACTCATACCATCCTCATAAGTTCATCATGGAGGCTTGCACGAACCCATGAATGAATGCCTTCTTCATGAATGAGTGAATGAATGAATGAATGACTAGATTTCTTCTTTAGGCCCCTTACTTGCCTCACCCTAGTTCCTACTCAGTCTCAAACAGCTATCAAGAGACTGCATAGCACCTAACTTCCCTTCAAACCTCACAATATGGTATTTGGACTGAGAGTGGTCATTTTATCATTTATTCATTCAAAAAATTTATCGAGTGCCTATCACATTTAGGACATTCTGTTAGCTACTAAAAGGCAATAGCAATCAAGAGGCATTTATTAAGCACCCACTATGCACCAGCACTATGCCAGGCCATTACAAAGAAGACATTTCAATAGATATTTATTAAAGACCTCCATTGGATAAGTTGCTGAGCTCATCACTGTGGGAGATGGGCAGAGCTGATTAAGACATGGGCTGTGCCCACCACTGGTTCGTAATCTTTCTGTGGAAACAGATAAGTCAATGGTAACTCTTGCACAAGGCTGTGGTTATGATAGAGAGGCAGAAATACTTTGTAGGAGCATAGGAAAGGAAAACATTTTAATTGAATGGATTTGAGAAAACCTTTGTAGAAGATGTGGGTTTTCAGTAAAACTGAACATTTAAACAGAACTTCACAGGAGAAGATGGGGAAGGCATCTGGGCGACAGGTCTTTAAAGAACACTTCATGAACATCCCTGTGTGATGCAAAGAGATGACTCCTGCCCTTAAGGAGATGACAGTTTCTCTGGTAAAGGCAAGTAGACAGTCCTGAACACATTGTGTGAGATGCCTTACAGAATAGGGGAGCGTTCCATAAACTTGATGTTTGGGCTCATACAGTTAGCATCTCTGGACCTTCGTCTTCTCTTCCATAAAAAGTGTGAGTTGTACTAAACCACTGATTTCTAGACTTCTGGATTATACTTTAAGAAAATCAAGAGTGGAGTGTAACATGCTTTTAATTTTCTAAGTTAGGATATTAAGATGTCCATGATGTTCTACACTCATTGTGCAAGTCCATGGACTACACCTACGGGCCATCCCCTAAGGCCTAAGATCTGCCTGTCTCTAGGGCTTGCCCCTTTGGAGAGGGCAACACATACTATTCTGGAAGATTCTCAAGTTTAAATCATAGCTTGTAAATTGGTGGTCCATGGGCTGAATTCGACCCGTGGCTATGTTTGGTTTGGACTGCAATGTGCTTTAAAAGAATTTGAATCAGATGCCAACATTGAAAAGTGGTGAAACTCATATAAAACATCAAATTCACATTGTGGTTTCTCAAAAAATTGAATATCTGGCAACATTGCCTGCCAGCCATTGATGGGATTGCTCCTCTTCAACATGGTCCTCCAGCCCCCTTCCAGGAACTGTATTGTATGAAATTACCTGCCTGGCCCCCAAGGGTGTTTCATTTGTGATACCTGATTCAAATCATTTGCTGTGGGACTTGGGTATGGGAATTCCACCTTCATCAATGAATCTCAATTCTTTTACCAATGAAATGGACATAATGTGGAGATTAAGTAAAAGGATGGGTGTAAGTATTTTAGAAGCTGTAAGTGCTAAGCCAGTGCTAGGTTATAATAGTTTATCACTGATGGTGAATTTGGGTCGTTCAGATTCCATTTCACAAGGTTACTGAGCCAGGCACTTGGGGTATTGAAGCAAATTGGGTGGTTTCTGCTTTCAGGGACCTCAGGGTCTAATGAGTGGAGTAAGGTTAGGCGGTGAGGTTAGACAAGGCAATACAGTACACATGATGGAAATTCAGTTAGCATTTGTCCTGAAAAGATAAGAAGGCAGAAAAGCTGAGAACTGCAAGAGAACATGGGAGCCATCATTATAAACCTAAGTCATGATTAACCTTTATTATTATCGACAGTGATTTTCATTATGGAAAATCATTCTGTACTGCTGGCATCCAACAATGCAACAATCCCAAGCTCCATGTACTAAAGGCTTATTCTGTGCCAAGCATGTGCTAGAGGTTTTATTCCATTTAATTCCAAACATATTTATTGAGGCCCAACCATGTGCCCTATGCTGGGGATACAGTGATGATCAAGGCAGGCATGGTCCTTGCCCTTATAAGGTTGAGTGTGGGGGACAGACATTAAACAGTTGTATACATGAAACTCTATTTTATTATCATATAGTAAGTGCAGAAAGAGGAAGTTCATGGTGCTGTTGGGGTGTGTAACAGAGGGCTCTAGCCTAGTCTGGGAGGGTGAAAGAAAACGTACTAGAGGAAGAAATATTTAAAATTAAACCTTAAAGGTATATAGGAGTTAACCAGGCAGCAGAGGTATGGAGAGCTGTGTAGACAGAGAAAGCAGACTTATATGGATTGTTTCCTCTAGACCTTGTGAGGATTATTCCTATTTAACAGATCAAAAACCTGAAGTTAAGAGAAACTGAGATAAACCATAAACAACTATGGTTGGGATTGGACCACAGGTCAAACATCAAAGCCATGAGCTCTTTCTGAGATTACTTCTCCTTAGTTTTGTCAATATTCCATTTTCTATGATTTATAGAATTTCTTATAATTAGAGAAAGAATAGATGATTTTACTGTGACATTTTCCCCTCTCTCATTACCTATTCAAGTCCTGCTTATACGTCTCATCTTTGCCCAATCACATTTTTATGAATATTTGATTCATAATCTTCCTCTCCTTCCTATACTCCAGACTATAAACTTCACAAAGGTTGGGGGCAAGTATGCTTTTGTTCAGTATCATTCCACATGACTAGCCCTGTTCCTGGCACATAATAGGTGCTCAATAAATATTTGTGGGGGGTGGGGAAATCAACAGATACGAAGCAGAAAACACTTGCCAGAATCTGTGAGCAAGGATTTAGACTTGAATTTTCTCTAGAACAGACAAGAGGAAACTGTGTATAATTTCCCACAAACAGAAGATCACTTTTTGCTGTGACAGCACAAGTGCATCCTGATGGGGGAAAATGTAGTCACATGTTTGCCCCTGGTGTAAAGTTGTAGATTTTTGGCAGATGCATTCCACCATTTTAGCTGTCAAGCATGTGTGTGTGTGTGTGCATGTGTGTGTGTGTGTGTGTGCGTGCATGTGTATTTCTTCTCTGACAGTCTCCTTCTGTTTCCGTGGAAAAAAGCCAAAAGAGTGTCGGGGAGGGGAGACTCAAAGAAAGAGCTAGATATTCAATTTCCATCAGAAGCGATCAAGGGAATTTATTAGCGGCAAAAGACTTTGGAAGCAGCAACAATAATCGTAGCTGTGGAAATAATAACAGTAGTAGCAATAATATAATCATTATTGAATCCTGTGGACAGCAAAATTTAAAGGAACTAGGCCTTTACTGAGTATCTGCTGTATGCCAGGCTGTGTAGTAGGCATTTTTTTTTTTTTTTTACAAAACTATCCCACTTAATTCTAGGGACCAACTTGTGAGGCAGGAAATACTATCGCCATTTTCCAGATGAAATCATTGAGCTGAGAGAGAGGAAAAAGTATAACATGATCAAGATCATCTGGCTTGAAAATGGAAGGAGGTGTAATTTAAACTCAAGCCAATATAGTCTCTCCCCCTTCCCCCACCCGCTATCATCTTTCTTCTTTCAAAAGATGAGACTGATTACTTCTTTGTTTTTCATTTTTTCATTGTTTTTGGAGAGGCTGATTTGCTTCCCCTCTTGACTTTACTCCTCAATGATATTTCTATTTTATTTGGTTGAAATATAGAGTAAGGACTAAAATCCTGGTTCCACAATTAGAATAGTATTAAAGTATTAAATCAGACTATCAAATTATTAGAGTCTACATCTGATTAGGCAACCTGAAAAAAACAGTTTCCCTGCTTATGTGGTAAGCTCGAAAAAAGAAGTTGGGTGTCTAGCAGCCCTGAATTCAAAATTCACCTACTCCACTTAAGAGTTGCATTATTTTTTGAACTAATAATTTAACCCCTCTGAGTGTCAGTTTCTCCTTCATAAAAGGTGCTAAATACTACTTACCTCACAATAATACTATAAAGACTAAGTACATAAAATCCCTCTTCTGCAGATAGGTAGCACCTGTTCATTTCTCTCCTTTTTTCTTTGAATTCTGCCTCAAATTATTTGTAGTACCTTCTCTGACATGTCCCAAGAGCGGCTCTCCAAACTTGAGCACTTTCATGTTGTTTTCCTTAAGTCTTTGTCCAGCTATACACTACATTGTTCCTTTAACCTTTCTTTTCTCATAAATCAATCACATTGGCCCCCTTTTCTCTACAGAGTGATTTACTTTATTTCTTTCCCTATTGGAGACAAAGCAGGATGTGAAACTTAGCTACACTCATAGGAGTTGTGGGAGAAGAAAGACGTGGGCTCACGGGAAGATACAAGGAGCTTAACTGTCTCATCAGAGGTGGGAGGGGCTTTGGAGAAATGTCCCATGACTCACAATGATCTTTCCTGATATTCCTAGAATCAGGGAGAATTCCAGCAGGCCCGTTTCTGGATCAGCACAGGATATCGTAGTACAGACAAAGGCACCTAATCGTTCACCTCTTTCTGACACGCTGCCTTCATACCTAAGGTATTTCCCTCCTTACACTCTGTCAAATGTGGTTTTAATCAGCTGTGACCACAAAAAACCAAACTTTTGGATTTTTTTTTTTGGTCAATTTCCATGCCTGAATAACTTTGCAGGGACCTACAGGAGACTAGACAGATCCTCTAAGGTGCAAACGAGCAGATGGAAAACAGGTGGGTTGTGAAACAAGCGCTGGCCACGAGCATCACTTCTCACACAGGCAGCGTACCCACTGATGCCAACAGAGACAGGTTTCACATGGCTTCCCAGCTCGGAACCAGAGTCCAGCCCCTCCCTCACCGCTGCCAACCCGTGGCCCAAGGTGCTGCCAGCAGGTGCTGCCAGACTGAGCTTCCGAATATGTAGCTTTGAGCTATCCCCAAATCCCTTCACTGGCTTCTTGTTGCTTAATGAAAATTCAAGCTTTGTGCCACTATTTGGAAGATTCCTAACTACACAAAATTCTTGATTCCTTATGCCTTGATCACTCCATTCTCTCTTTGTCCAAATGACTAAGTCTGACTCATCCTTCAAAAACCCTCTCAGAATCAGTCCTGCCAGGAAATCTCTTAGCCCCTAGATTGGGTTAATTGTGTTTCCTCAGCATTTTCAGCTTCTCCAGGTTTGCCTTAAGACATTATTCATATACTACTGTATCATATTTATTTATTTATTTATCTATCCTGTTAGACAGTGAGTAGAGGATAGAAATATGATTTTATTTATCTCTGAGTCCCCATATTTAACACGGGCCTAACTCATATGTAAAAACTACATATTACATAGCATTAAAAAAACATGGGCTTGGAGTTAAATAGACTTGGATTTGAGTCCATTCACTGCCATTTACTCTCTAGGTCACTGTGGGAAAGTTAGTTAACTGTGTTAAGCCTCAGTTTGCTCATCCGTAAAATAGGGATAATACTAAGACCACCCTCATAGCATTGTTGTGAGGACTAAATGAGGTAATGTCTGCAAAGTGCTTAGCACAGTTCTTGGCACATGGTGAACACTATTACACTTACTATAAATATTAATTTTAGTGCTCTGCAAATGTTTCATGGGTGAGTCACTGACATGAACCATGACGGTAAATGGTTCTAACAAAATGGACTGACCCCAGTATTTTGCCTTAAACTCCATTGACCTAGGAATAACTTTGAGGCTTTGAGCTGTTCATTAAGATTTTATTAACATTATTTTAACCTTTGGTGGTTGCCAGAGCCAGACATGCCGGGAGTTGAGGTTTGCCACAATGAGCTGTGTCCTCCCATGTACCCCCACCTCTGGCAGAGCCATAGAGAGGCCTAGGTGGAGGGCCAAGGGAACATACTCCTCACTCAAACCTGTACACTGACGTGTGTCTTCTAAAAACTCGAAGAAAAGTTCAGTTTGAGTCTTATATCTTAAAAATATCTACACACGCCCACCTGACTCCAAAAACCTGGGCTGAACTCACGTATGGGCCAGTCTGACCTTGTGTTGCTCTCCAGAGATGGCATCCCTGACTTTCATTACCTCCTGTGTAGCTGGGGTACCATCAGGGCTACCGACGAGCCTACACTCCAGTAAAAGAGATTCCCCAGGTATTCCTGCTATAACTGTGACAATCCCTGAGTGTTCTATCTTGAAGAGAGATTAGACATCTCCTGGCCCCCACAGAGATGCTCTCAGGACCTTACTGAGGGATGCAGAGTTTTTTACTTGTCCATGAAGGGGATCCGATGGTTCTACTTTTGTGGCGGTTTTCTTCTCTTCCCTTGTCCCTGCCTGCCTACAAGTAATGCCCCTCCTACTTCCTCACTCACAGTTCTGGTCATCTTTTTTTATTGTGGGTACAACGTCAGCTTGCCATGCTCATTAAGACTATGTTTCAGTAAGGTTTCTGGGACTTGGCAATAAGCTCTGAATGAGGACCCACAGTATTAAAATGTATGTGGCTTCCGACACTGTTTTGTGTACCCCAAAGTCATTGTTCTCCCTGTTTTTCAGACTAGAAACTTTGGGCCTGGTCCTGAGGTCCGTATTTATGACAGTATGCAGGGTTTGCAGTCTGTGAGACACAGACTACACTATCAGAAGGGGGAAGATAGACGATGGCTGCGAGTGGGAGTAGGTAGGGATGGTTCAGTGACACAAAAAGACGATTTCTCAGCTTATGAAAGTCGTCTCAGAGTTCATGTGTACACTGTCCTCCTCCTTTCTTTGAGGGACCATCCAATTATTCCTCCTCTCTTTCATTTATCACCTTCTTTCCCCTCAATATTATGTACTCTAGAGGAAATGCCAGTCAACACAAGGGCATGGTTTATGCTGAGCCAATAGGGCTCTTGACTGTGATTTTTTTTCTCCAACTAAAACCAGAAGGAAATAAAAACTCTCCCTTTTCTTTTTTTTGAAAAGCTTTGATCCTGAAAGCTGCTAGTGGCTTCATGGAGAAACCATTCTTCTAGCTTTTCCAGTTTAACTCCTGTCCTTCTCAGTTACATTAGACAAAAACAAACAAACAAATACCTCTCTCCTTTATATAAACTAATTCAGGTTGGTTTTCTGTCCCTAGATGGCAGATGAAAGTGTCCTCACTAATGATATAGGAGGACTGAACGAGAAATTAGGAAGAGTCTGAGGCTGTATAGTGAGTTCTACATGAACAAAGATAGGAGGATGAGTGGATCTAATGAGGGCCATATATTTAGAAGATGTCTCACAGAAATCCAGAATCAGACAGTGGAAGTTTTGAGAAAGTCTCAAATAGCCAATGAAGTCATGAGAAATCCATCCCTTTTTCCATTTCACCACTTCCCACCTGAGACTGTCTTTTTGTCTTAGGCATCTGCTTAAATGCTGCTGCAGCTCACCATGCTACTTCAAGCTTCTGTGCCTTTGCTCGCATGGTTTCTATTTTCATGGGTCACCTCTATTAGGAAACTTTCTTGGATTTCTACTGCCCCTTCTCTATTGCTCCATCGTGCCACATTTATGTCTTTTTATTGCAATTATCTCTTTCCTGTCTCCCCACCTAGACTCTGAGCTCCTATAAGCCAATGATGGTGCTTTATTCCTTCCCATGGCTTGGGAATCCAGTAGAGAACTATGAACAATGAGGCAACTGGGATGGCTCCCAAGAGCCATTGCAAAAATAAAAATCTGGTCTCCGAAGGGCTTGTTCACATGCAGCTTTCCACCCTTTATCTGGTTATATTCCAGTGCCCAGATTAATGAACACCTTGACAGAAGTAAAAAGGATAAATGGAAAAAACAAAATAAGAAATGTGAGAAGTCTCAGGTATCGTTTTATTATTTTAGTAAAAATTTAGACTTTAACTTATTCTGGACTTTTGGTATGTTTGTCTGGGGGTAAAATAATTATTTTATCTGACTTTGTAGAAGTACTATTATTTTAAATTAAAGAGTTCTGAAAGGCTATTGAGTCCAACTATCTCATTTTATCGAAAAGGAAATTCAGACCCAAAAATGTGAAAGTGACTTATTCTAAGTGACTTTTCCATCAAAACCTGACCCCTACTTATTTTGTTGGAGGTTTACTTATCACCACCAATCTGCACTGTGCTCAGTCTAGACTACTGGTAGCTCTCTACCAAGATTCTTGCCACTAAAGCCTCTCAATGCCATTCTCCATCTAGAATTCTTATTGTGTTAGTTTCCCAGGGCTACTGTGATAAACTGTCATAAAATGGTGTCACTTAAAACAAGAGAAATTTATTCTCTCATAGTTTAGAACTCTAAAAGTCAAAATTTAAAGTATCAGCAAGTTTGGTTCCTTCTGGAATCTCTGTTGGGGGATCACTTCCATGCCCCTCTTACAGCTTCTAGTGACTGTCAGCAATTCTTGGTATTCCTTGCCTTGTAGACAAATCACTCCAATCTCTCTGCATTAACTTCAGATGGCCTTTTCCTCTATTGTCTCTGTCTTCTCCTTTTTTTTTTTTTTTTTTTAAGAACACTTGACATTGGATTTAGGATCCACCCTAATCCAGGATAATCCTATATGAAGATGCTTACTTTAATTATATCTGCCAAGACTCTTATTCCAAACAATGTAAAATTCTAAGGTTCTGTTGGACATCTTTTGGGGTGGCCACTATTCAGTTCACTATAATTACTATTCTCTACCCATGTTAGCTGCATTTCCATGTCTCAATGGTGTATCATTTTTTTTAGTTATAGCACAGAATACTCTGCATTTTTCTTCTCTGTTGACTTGTCTGCTTCCTCTACTAGAATGGATACTCCTTGAGAGTGAGTGCTCTATCTATTTTATTTATTCTCTTGGACCCTTAATTAGGACAATGACTCATCTTAAGTAGGTGATCGTTAAGGGTTTTTAAAAGAAGGAGTTGTCTTCATTTTCAAAAGGAGATCTTACCATTATACATCAGACAGTAGGTATGAGAACCATGGGAAATAATGCTTACAGATAGTCTTTCAAAATGATTGGACATTAACATGTAATGTATATTAGTGACAGACCAGAACTAGACCGAGATATTTCAAATTTCTACCTATTATGAACTGATTATGTCCTCTTAAAATTTATATATTGAAGCACTCACTTCCAATATCTCAGGATATAAATGCATTTGGAGACTGTGTTTTTAAAGATGTAATTGAGTTCAAATGATATCATTAGGATGGACTCTGATGAAATATGACTGATGTCCTTATAAGAAGAAAAAATTTGGATACAGACAGTTCCAGAGAGAAGACTATGTGAAGACACAGAGGAAAGATGAAAATTTAAATATCAGAGAGAGGTCTCGGGGAAAAAATTAACCTGTTGACAGGTTCATCTTGGATTTCTTGACCCCAGAACAGTGAGAAAATAAATTTCTGGTTTTGAAGCTACTCAGTCTGTGGTACTTTGTTATGGCAAACTTAGCAGACTAATATACCACCCAAGAGGAACACTACTCATGATATATTCAAAAAGAAGACATGGGATTTGAAGTTAGAGTAGTTTTCTAACTATATGGGTGAGTTACTCAAGCTCTCTGAGTCTTACCTGGAAAACAGAAATAAGAACTTCTTCCTTCAAATTTTCTTCAGAACACTACTCTTAGTGTTCTGAAAATTCAAGTGTATTAATTAATGTGTCTGTTTATTTCATAACCACACATGAGGTACCTACTCTGTGACCATGACTGTTTTAGGTACTGAGGATAGATCCTTGAATATGATAAACAGGGTCATCACTCATATGGCAATCATATTATAAT
>NW_006440132.1:5008817-5014646 GCF_000325575.1 Pteropus alecto
AGTGTGACAATGAAAATTAAGGAGTGGTGTGATTTGAGGGGAAGATTTCTTAAGTTTAGGGACTGGTTTAATTTGCTATTGAAAAATTGTCGTGAATGTAATCCTTATTAACGGCAATTAATGGCACCCTCAAGCCTAGTTATTTTCTTTTAACAAAGCAAACATTTTAGTTTTGTATCTCACCACTGTGTGAACATCTCACAGTTTATAGAACAGATTTACAGACAGAACTAAATCTCATTGATAACCTTGAGGAGTGTGGGTCAGGTGGCAATTCTCATAACCTAGGTGTGGAAATACCGGGGTTAATTGCTACACCTGCTATCAATGATCCATCAAGGACAGAGCTGCAATCAAATCACTCAGTTAACATTTACTGACTAAAAGCATGATTATCCTAGAAGAAAACAGGGGGGAAACTTTATAATATCGGTCTAATTAATGGTTTCTTGGAGATGATACCAAAAGCATAAGAGGAAAAAAAGATAAGCAAAAATAGACAAGTAGGGCTACGTCATATTAAAAGTTTCTGTGCAGTAAGAAAATAATCAACATATTAAAAAGGCAACCTATGGAATGAAAGAAAATATTTGCAAATCATATATCTGATAAGGGGTTAATACTCAAACTATATAACAAACTTTAACAACTCAATATCAAAAACAAACAAACATCTTGGCTTCTGGTCAATATGGTGGAGTAGGTAAATGCTGTGCTGGCCTCCTCTCACGACCACATCAAAATTATAACTAAACTACAGAATGGTCATCATTGACAATTGTCTACAGTCTAGCTGAACAGAAATCCTATAACTAAGGATATATGGAGAAACCACATCGAGATCGGTAGGAATGGCAGAGATGCAGAATGGGTTGGTCCCACACTCAAGTGTGTCAATTAAGAATCAGGAGGGATATCTCAGCTGCAGAGTTTCCCGCTGAGGACTGAGGAGTCCCAGCCCCACACCAGGATCTTCAGCCCAGGGCTCCAGGGCTGGGAAGAGAAGTCCCCACAACTTCTGGCTGTGAAAATGGCAGAAATTGTGGCTGAATGAGATGGAGGGTGGCTGGAATCACAGACATTCTTCTTAAAGGGCCCAAGCACAGACTTACTCACTGATGGACTTACTCACTCTGAGCTCCAGTATTGGGGCAGCAGCTTGAAAGATGCCAGGGACATACAGAGAGGAACTGAGTTGTCTGGCATCAGGGTGAAGGTCGGAGGGGCAGCTTTCTCCCAGAGAGAAGTGCTAGAAGAAGCCACTGATGCTTTTTAGAGCCCTCCCCTCACCAAGCCTGTGCACCCAGTCAGGACCCATATTTGAGTCTCCATCAACCTGGCTAACACCATTAGCTCTGCCCTGATGATTCCCTGGGATCCTTCCCCAACCAACTTGTGGGCCCACCCAAGCTTCTTCTAGTGGCTTTTCCATACAAATGACCCAGCACTAGCAGCAGTTGGCCTTGGTTTGCAGCTTAGCTTCTCCCATGCACCTCTAAGCCCAGAACAGGTGGCAACCATTTGCAGATCACTTTGTAGCTCATACCAAGTGGTCCTGGGTAGGCAAGACAGTGGCTGACTTTCGCCTACAACAGAGCCCCTCCAAAGGGGCCCCAAAACTAACATACCTGGTGGCCAGCTTCAGACCCCATCAGAGTACCACCCAACCACCTCCACAAATGACACACCCAAAGGGAAGACTCTGCAGGCACCAGAGCTCTGCTAAAGTTAATCCTGCTCTGTAGGTCAGCCCCTACACAACAACAACTCCACTGTAGTCACAACCAGTCCTCACAACCAATTAGTCTGAGAGCCAATCCCTCCCACTGATGAGCAAACAGTAACCTAGCCTCAACTATGACAGGAGATCACACACAATCCACACAAAGGAAACACCTGGAGCATCCAGCTCAGGTGACCAGAGAGACTATGACACTATGCCCCACAGGACATCTATTACATAAGGCCACTTTAATAAGGCCAGGAGACCAAGCAGCTCTACCTAATACATAAAAGCAAACATAGGGAGGCAGCCAAATGAGGAGATAGACAAACATGTCCCAAAGGAAAAAACACAATAAATCTCCAGAAAAAGAACTAAACGAAATGGAGACAAGTATCTATCAGATGCAGAGTTCAAAACACTTTTTATAAAAATGCTCAGTGATCTCAGTGAAGACTTCAATAAAGAGATAGGAGATATAAAAATGGAGATAGAAAACATAAAAAAAACCAGTCCAAAATGAATACAATAACTGAAATAAAGAATACATTCAATGGGATCAACAGTGGATTACATGACAAAGGACTGAATTAACAATTTGATTGATAAGGTAGCAGAAAACATCAAATCAGAGTAGCAAAAGAAAAAAGAATCCAAAAAATTTAGGATAGATTAAGGGACCTCTGGGACAACATCAAGCATATCAACATTCGCATCATAGGGATACCAGAAGGAAAAGAGAGAGAACAAGGAACTAAAAACCTATTTGAAAAATAACAACAGAAGATATTCCTAACCTGGAGAAGGAAATAGACATACAAGCCTAGGCAGTGCAGAATCCCAAACAAGATTAACTCAAAGAGGCTCACACCGAATCACATCATAATTAAAATCGGAAAGGTTAAAGACAAAGAATCTTAAAAGCAACAAGAGAAAAGCAGTTAGTTATCTACAAGGGAATCCCCATAAGGCTGTCAGCTGATTTCTTAACAGGAGCTTTGCAGACAAGAAGGGAATGGTAGGAAATATTTGAAGTGATGAAAAATAAAGACATAACCAAAATTACTCTTGAAGTCAACAGATAAAGATTAGCTTTCTAGACAAGAAAAAAGCTAAAGGAGTTCATTACCACCAAATCAGGATTATAAGGGACTTCTTTAAGAAGAAAAAACAAAGTTAAAAAAAATGACTAATAATACAGCAATAATTACATATCTATCAACAATTACTTTATAGTAAATACATTAAATGCTCCAATCAGAAGACATAGGGTAGCTGAAAGGATAAGAAAACAAGACCCTTACATATGCTGCTTACAAAAGACTCACTTCAGATCAAAAGACACACAGAAATCAAAAGTAAAAGGATGGAAAAAGATATTTCATGAAAATAAAAAGCTGAGTTAACAATGCTTATATCAGAGAAAATAGACTTTAAAACAAAGGCAATAACAAGAGAGTAGGAAGGACCCAGCAATCCTACTTCTGAGTTTTTATACAAAGAAATCCAGAACACTATTTTGAAGGGGCATGTGTATCTCTATGTTCATTTCAGCATTATATACAATAGCCACGATATGGAGGCAACCTGGGTGTCCAGCAATAGATAAATGGATGAAGAAGAGGTGGCACATATATACAACTGAATGTTACTGAGCCATGAAAAAGAATGAAATCTTGCCATCTGCGACAACATAAATTGACCTAGAGAGTATGCTGAGTGGAGTAAGTCAGACAGAAAATCACAAATGCCATATGGTTTCACTTGTATGTGGAATCTAAAGAACAAAACAAACAAACAAACAAACTTATAGATACAGAAAACATTTCGATGGTTGCCAGATGAGAGGGGGGTTGGAGGATAGATGAAAAAGGGGAAGGGATCAAGAAGTACAAAGTGGTAGTTACAAATTAGTCATGGGGATGTAAAGTATAACATAGGGAATAGAGTCAATAATATTATATAATAATATATAATAACTATATACAGTATCAAATGGGTACTAGATTTATTGGGGTGATCACTTCATAACAATACAAATGTCTAATCACTAGGTTGTACACCTGAAATTAATATAATATTGTATGTCAACTGTAATTGAAAAATTAAAAAAATGATTGAGAAAATAAAGCAAATAACATAACTTAAAAAATAGGCAAAAGACTTGAATAGACATTTTCCCAAAGACAGAAATGGTCAATAGTTATATGGGAGGATGCTCACTGTCACTACTCATCAGGGAAATGCAAATCAAAACCACAATGAGATATCATTTCATATCTGTTATGACAGCTATTATTAAAACAAAAATAAAAGATAAAGGTGTGGTGAGGATATGATGAAATTGCAATCCTTGTGCACTGTTGGTGGGAATGCAAAATGGCATAACGTCTATAGAAAACAGTATGGCAGTTTCTCAAAAAATTGAAAATAGAACTACTATATAATTCAGCAATCCCACTTCCAGGTATATTCATAAGATAGTTGAAATTAGGACCTCAAAGAGATATCTGCAATCTCATATTTATTGAAAAAACTTATGTGTCCATTGATAGATGGGTAAAGAAAATGTGGCATATATGTACAATGAAAAATTATTCAGTGCTAAAAAAGAAGGATATCTTGTCATATACAACATTATGGAAGAACCTGGAGGACATTATACTAAGTGAAATAAGCCAGTCACAGAGGGACAAATGCTGCATGACTCCACATATACGAGGTAGCTCAAATAGACTCATAGAAGCAAAGTAGAATGGTGGTTTCTGGGGCTAGGATAATGCTATATGTGTCCCATTTTGACTCACAATCTGTAGCATTCAATGTTGAATTGACTTTTTTATTACTATCTTTAACAATAAAAGTCATATTTTCTACTATGAGAAATTTTTTTTTTGCTAGATTTATTTTCCCATATCTTCTGGTTCAAAACATATTTAAAGTACATTTTGTAATACATTTTTTTTTATGACAAAGAATTGCAAATTGCCTTTTTTCTTAGAAATAATGTGGATTTTATGCCAACACCATTCTAAACAATGGGGGTGGTTTGAGGTGAGGAGACAGAAAGAATTATAGAATTTTTTTTTTTTAGACAGAGAAATCTAAGGCCTTTTCCCAACATATATTCAAACTGAGTTTCTCAAAGAGAACTATATTAAATACACCCAATACAACTAATTATTAATAGCTAAACATTCAGGAATTTTTAAGGTGATGTTGGCCAAATGAGATAGTCTAACAAGGTATATGTCAATACCATGTTTTGAGAAATTGGTGTGGGACAGTGCCAATTACAAAAACTACTTTTACAACATTTTAAAAAGGCAAGATATTCTTCTCCTGGTGGGAAACACTTCTCTCATCAATATCACATAAACAGACTTTTTAAATGTAAACTTTATATATAGAATAATCAAAGGAAAGAAAATAAAACCATTCACATCCAACCATCTCAAGACAAAAAAAGTTATTATATAAATACATTTTCTCCATCAAAAGTTTTAGCATGCTTTCATGTCAGCAAATATATATTATAATATTAAAAGCCTGAAAATTATTTTACATGTTAACTATGAGATTCTTTTTTGAATATTGCAATTTTCATTTTACTTTTAATTTTTTTTGTACAAGATGCTGTGACAAAAGCCTGTACTTTTGTTTTTGAATACTTGTTCTTTCCTCTCATTTAAACCCCCCACATCATCTAACCCATTTTTAAAATGAAGACGGCTTAGCTAAAGTACTTATTTGGCATAAGAATATCAGCCTATTGAAGACAAATTATTTTATTAAATAATTCTCAAGCAACTAATCTAGGTAAAGCTCTGTTTAGGTTGCTGGTGATCGTTCAGTGAAGCTTATACATCGAGTTCTCTTTACAAAACTAATATTCTAGTAGCAGTAAGATTTGTAAAAGACAATGAATATACTTTACTATGTTCTTTGTCTCTTTCCTCTGAGGATGTTTCCAGAAGCCAAGAGGAAATATATTTTATTAAAAAGTAAAATATAAAAACAAACAAACAAAAAACACTTCCTGAGTTGCTGAATGCAAAATTTGGCAGAGTATTTTAACATTTATTCTTTCAAGAGGGAGAAAGGTG
>NW_006440132.1:5014687-5018579 GCF_000325575.1 Pteropus alecto
TACCCAGAGGTTCCTATGGAACCTATCATCTGAGCATCACTATAAAACATCCTGGCAGCTGAATAATCATAGCAATAACATTTGCTGTATTTTATTTCACATGCCAAAATCACTTGATTATGCATCTCTAGGGGTGTGTTAGTTAGATTTAATAAGCAAGATGGCAAACGTTATAGCTACTAGCCACATATGATAGCAGAAATGTCATGCAAGAGCAAAGTCTTAACAGGTATTTTGTGAAGGAGAGAGCATCACACAGAGCAAGGGACTATTGCTTATTGTGTACCTATTATGTGTCAATTGCAGTGCCGAGAACTTTTACATACTTTCTCTCTTTATTTTTCAATAGTAGCCCTGTAACCTTAGGTTCATTTCTAATATATAGATGAAGAACAAATAGAGGTAAATTGAAATGGCTGCATTCTGATAACTAAAGAACAATTGAGGCAGGGTTTGAACACACATCATTTAGTTCTAAATCTAGCATTCTGTTTCTTCAAAGCTGGAACAGGAGACTCATAATAGGAGATATTAAAGCAGTGACTGGAAGACCATACGTGGTGAATTTTATTGAAGAGATTAAAGCATTTGTTGGGGGAGAAGATGGATGAACTTCAAATCTGGTCTAATCTTAAGATTTCCTATTTTTGTAAAAAATCTTAACTTCCCCTGCCACAAATACTTACACTATGATCATGGACCTGTGTTTCCAATTGTTACAATGACGATGATACACTAATCTTAGGCATGAAAAAGCAACTTGTATTTGAACTTACAAAAACTTTGACACCCAGTATCTGTCTCTGGGCCTCTTGGCTTTGTTTACATAAAAAGTCTAATTTCTTTGTCAACCCTGACTGTTTCTTTTATGCCATCCTCTTCTTTTCAGCCTACCATTCATTAGAGTTATTTATGCTCTTATCTTATTTATTTTCTACACTGTGACCCACGAAGCAAAAGAGTAGTGTCTGATCTCTTATCCAAGTGCCTAGCTTGACATGTAGCATTATCGTTTAAGGAATAAACTGGGCAAATAGGTAAGAAAGGAGTGACAGGGCCAGTGCTCCTACAGGGTGTCTCAAGGCAAAAGAAGCAGTGTGTAGAGAAGCATGGATACTTTTGAATGAGAAAATACGCTTGATATAAAGAATTAAAAGACTTTTAGTATGTTTGTAGCAGAGAGTGCTTATGGAAGGCAGAGATTATAGAGATAGATGGCCCTGTGTCTATTAAAAAGAATCACTTGAAATTCTCTTGAGGACAATGAGGAACTTCTTAGTGAAGGGTATTAAGCTATACAGTGGCAAAGTCAAGTCGGTGCTTAATATGATCACTCTGACTACTATGCAGAGTAGAACGGCATAGCTGTGAGTACAAGGACCAGTAAGGAGGTGAGTGGTAAGGAAGGCCTAACTTCTGCAAGATGCAGTGGAAGTGTCGGGCAGGAGAAAAGAGGTAGCCTTATTAGGATTCTGGGAATGGTAGGGCACAAGGGATGAGGGTTAATGGTGTGTCAAGAATAACTTCCTAGTTTCTAGTTAAGTGGTTTGCAAATGGTCCTACTGTCCATAAGGACAGGAAGTAGAGGAGGAGGAGGACAAGCTCAGTTTCATGCCTTCGAATTAGAGCTGTCTAGTAAACAGTAGACTATGAAGTTATGGAACTAATAATAATAAAGAAAAACAGGGTGAAGAATTTAGATTTGAAATGATACGAGGGTTACGAGGGTTCATTAAATTTAATTTGGATTGAGATATTTAAAACTTTCCTGTAATATAACTGAGTACATAAATATTGCAAGAGGTCATCCCTGGATGAACTGGAAAATCAACTATCTCTGAGGCTATAGTGGAGTTACCAACTACAGCTCCATTGTCCTAAAATGCCTTATGAAATAAGATGTTTATTTCTATTCAGGTCTGCAAGACTAATTAAAAAGTCACATCTGCGTACTCTAGACTAGTATCATGTTGATTCATTGTGGTGATATAGGTTATCTCCAAGGGAAAATGGTTTATATTTATTAAATGCAATGTATTTGAGAGATAAACTTTGTTCAAGTCAGATGAAACATCAGGAGGAGAAAAAATAATAAATCATAATAGGGGCTCAATGAATGAATGAATGAATGAATAACACTTTGTATACAATTAATTTGAGTTACAGTAAAAGCGAAGTTAAAGTTTCTAGAAAAATTTGAACAGAACAAAGATGTAGGATGGAGATGGAGATTTGTAGATTGGATAATATGACTTTGTTTTTCCCCAGAGAGATCAATTACTCTTTAAAATCAGACATAAAACAGAACATAAAATCTGATTGAAAAAAGAAATAGGCTTTAAAAAGTTTAACCTACAAAACCAAAAATATCATAAATTCACTATGGTATACAAGGGATAAATAGAAAGGTAAATAGTATTAGTATGTTCATCAAAGAAGACAGAGAAGAGAAAATTGGGAACACGTGTCATAATAGATCATCCACATCCAATGAGACAGAAATAAAATTGGAGGACGGCCAAGAGAGGTTTTTGCAAAACTCTAAAGATATACAAAATAGCTGAAGAATTCCAGGTTCCATGACCAGTGCAGACTGGAAATTCAGAATTATTCAGGAAACCTACCCTTGTATTGCCCCTTTCCCCTCCAGCATCAACAGAAAGCCCTTACTTAGAAAATCTTGGTTTCTAAAATTGTAAGCCAAACATATTACAAAGACAAAGGACATTTGGTGAGCAATGGGTGCAGAAAGCTACTTTGACAAGTGGTGTTGAGCTGGGCCCCACAGGGGCGAGATTGGAAGCGGTAGTTTATGTTGGCAAATTTGTGTCTTAAGCTCTTTGTGTGTTGGATGTCAATATGATAGAGTAATGTAAAAGAAACCATATACCTTGGCAAGCCCCAAGTATTTTGTATTCCCCTTAAAGTCAAAAACTTCTGTAAACACACACACACACACACACACACACACACACACACACACACACACAAGCTATTTACATATCACCGTGAACTATTTTGGTTCCTCCTCTCTCCTCTCTCTTCCTCTTGTGTTAAGTCCATAAAAGAACACTTAAGTATGTGATTCTTTGGAATTTGGATAGTGCGGTCAATGGAAACCACTGTTTTAAATTCTCTGGAAACATGGGTCATACATAACTATATTTAAATAAATTTCAGAGTCATCAGGTGGCTCGATTTTTCCACCAATATTTTCACCTTGTGTTGAGTGATTCACATACATGCCCTTCTGAACCTTCTGTAAGCAAATGCATCACAATCCCTGTACTCTGACCTACACACTATCTGTTATAATGTCTGAGGCCCATGGTTTTTTGTTGTTGTTGTTGTTGTTTTTTTGGTGAGAGAATTTTCCATGTGGGTTGAAAAAAAGTAAAAAGAAAGAGAGCAAGGCAAGAAGTGGTCACTCACTCGCTCAGCAGGGATGGTGTAAGTTGAGACATGATTTTTAAATTATCACTGGGGTATAGGTCCAGCTTGACCAGCAATGTTGCCAGCCAGAAGTGAGGGCTGGAGTAGAGGCTTGGTGGCTAAGCTGAATCCTAAAAATTCATAGGGGACAACATTCAGGATGTGACTATCCCTGACGTTGAGCATGTTGGATTTCCCTTGGGAGCTGAAGATGTGGTTTTCTTCTATTTCAAAACATCAGCAAAATATATTTTGTACTTGAGAAGAACCACCACATGAGAATTGAACTGCCCTTTTCGCCCCTTCCAGGATTCAGCTACCCAAAGACTGAAGCTATGTGTGCTCCTCGCAAGGTCCCAAGAGACAAGGGTTTCATGAGTCAAACCTCAGGTCACTCCATTGTCACCACAGAAGAAAGTGAGCACTCTGGCCTCCAATTCAGGAGTTTTTAAGGTTCTGT